>NC_048600.1:17908293-18241971 GCF_003668045.3 Cricetulus griseus
ACGCTTCGAGTTTCTCTCCATTTAGTTTGATGTTGGCTATTGGTTTGGTGTATATCGTGTTTATCATGTTTAGATATGTTCCTGTTATTCCTGTTCTCTCCAAGATCTTTATCATGAAGGGATGTTGTATATTGTCAAAGGCTTTTTCAGCATCTAGTGAGATTATCATGTTGTTTTTCTTTTTCAGTTTGTTTATATGGTGGATTACATTGATGGTTTTTCATATGTTGAACCATCCTTGCATCCCTGGGATGAAGCCTATTTGATCGTGGTGGATGATTTTTCTGATATGTTCTTGGATTCGATTAGCCAATATTTTATTGAGTATTTTAGCATCGATGTTCATGAGGGATATTGGTCTGTAGTTCTCTTTCTTAGTCTCATCTTTGTGTGGCTTGGGTATCAAAGTGATTGTAGCCTCGTAGAAAGAGTTTGGCAATATCCCATCTGCTGAAGCAGTGTTTATGGACAGCAATGATTCTGAGCTGAGGTAGGGGGTCGTCAGAAGTTTTCAAGTCAACAAATATGAGTTGAAGCTGGTCCCATGCCATGTGCCAATCATTAAATTTCTATACACTTGGCATATTGAACAAAGGCAAAAACTGTTAGGGCAGAGTTTAGATTTTTGAAAACTCCGTGTTCATGAATCAGTCCTTACACAAGTATATTTCCAGCAAAAACCAAGGAAAGAAAAAAAAAACAGAGATGCAGCTCCATTGAAAAAATGGTTTCTCTGAGGCCTGGAGCATATGAATGGAGCAGGGTATCCTGCTGTATGGTAAGAAACATGAGGCTTTTAAAATCAGTCCAGTCATCACAAATTGACTTGGTCAAGAAAAGTGTATATAAAGTGTCTAAGCTCATTCATTTCCACACGAGGTGAGATCATCCAGAATACGTAGCACACATTTCTGTTCCTAACACCATGCATGTGTTAGTGGCCCAGGGCTCACATTTAGATGAAACACTCAGATCCAGAGACCAGTGGAAGCCACCAAGTCTTCAAAATGGCCCAAAGACAAAGACTGTGTACCCATGTCTGCTAGCATTTTGCCACAGGAGACACCCATGGGGAGGATCTTTGTGAGGAGTCTAGAGAGCCCTCTACCAGAAGTGCCATGTTTAGGAAAATCTAGCATTCAAACACTCAATGGCATTCAAGGAGAAGAAGATTCAGTTCTGTGATGTCACCAGCTTTTTTTTAATCCCTTAACAAATGCAAAGAATGCAAGAACAATGAAAGCAAATGTTATCGATTTTTTCAGAAAGGCAGACAAGTGGCAACTATTAGTAATAATAATAAAGACAAAGGAATCTAATTTCATTTTCTTAATTTCCATTGGTGACAATAACTTCCTTTCTTCCTTATATTGCTGAAATTATAATTACTCTAATTTATTCCTACTTAAACACCCCAAACAATGGAAACAGGGTGCAAAATTGAGATGTAGACTGTTGAAAAGGTTTGAGGTGAAACACGTATGTGGGAAATATGTTGGACAGTGCATTCACAAGTATTAATGCAGAGGAAGCTTCCCTGAAGGGGACTTTCTGGCTGAGCATGGCAGTGCCCACACCAGATAATGCATAACTGAACAACATCATCTCCCAAATATAAGAGAAGATGAGAGAATTTTTATTTTAATGTGTGTATACGTAATTGTTTGTGGGTTTGTGCACATGAGTGCAGTACCCATGAGTGCAGTGCCCATGAAGACCAAAAGAGGGCAGCATATCCCCAGGACCTGAAGTTGTGGGAAGTTCTAAGATACTTGATGTGGATGCTAGGAGCAGAACTCATGTCCCAGCCAAGTATTCTTAACTGCTAAGCCATCTCTTAAGCCGTGATAATAGGATTTTGGATTGAAATAGAAATCTTAATTTGGGAGTCCAGAGAGATCTCAGCAGGTAAAGGCACTCACCACCAATCCTGAGGACCCGAGTTACAACCCTGGATCTACATGGTATAATGAGAAAACCAATTCCTGCAAATTTGTCCTCCTGCAAATTTACTACTATAGTAGTAAAAATATACATTAGCTTGGACAATAAAGATCTGATCCTAGAAGAACAGCAACAACAGCTCTGTCCTTCCATCCATTCATATCAACAAATAAGTAATAAGCTAGAGGGTGTATCATGTTAGAGAAAGCAGTGGAGTAGGGTGGTAGAAGGCGCTTAAACTTTATGGGAGCATATCCCTTTCACCTTAAAAAATACACTATTGAATATGCAATACCCATTAATATGCAGCTTTATGGTCCCTTCACTTATTTTGTCCTTGATCCATATGCATACTAAATTGCTCACACATTATTCAAGAAATAGTCTGTTGTGGACTAAAATCAATAGGCTGCCATAGCTGCCTTTCCAAATCTGTACCTTAGCAGTGATTAGAAAACAACCAAAGGCTATGGCCTGTCCCAGTCTCTGAACCAAGTTAAATGAACCAGAAGGACGAATCCTTGTATTTCTGAAGTCCTAGGGGGCCCAAGAGATGAGTCATCAGCTAATGTCTTGTTACCACAGAGCTTTTAGAGGCAGAAGAGAACTGAAAGCCCTCACTCTGGCTTGGTATTAGTTGTGATTAATAAGACTGCAGCTGGAATGTTTCTTCCAGAGTAGGTCTTGGGGATCTGGCACAGCAGGGGATCAATAAATATTTGTTGATTGATGAACAAAAATAAAACAAACAAAAAACTGACACCAAGGCATGCCAGGCAATGGTGGCTCATGCCTTTAATGCCAGCACTCCAGAGGCAGAGGCAGGAAGATCTCTGAGAGTTCAAGGCCAGCCTGGTCAACAAAGCTACACAAAGAAACCTGTCTTGAAAAAATCATAAAAATAAATAAATAAATAAATAAATAAATAAATAAATGAAAAGTCACACTGAGTTTCTTTCTTGAATTTAATAAGCCAGAAAGGGAAGAGCATACAGCAATATATTAATATATTACTTATCTAAAGGTAGAAACTCAAAGCAATATCCAGTTTTCTTTCCTACTAAGTGTAAGTATAGCCATCCATAGAAACCCTTAAATATCTCAGACCATCCTTGTAGCATGAATAATAAAAACCCACAGACAGACATAGGGGTATAAGCTGATTATCAGAGAAGAAAAGCACTTAAGCACGAGAGAGTTTTTACCTCTACCAAGGCTGGGGCGATGTGGGTGAAGACAAATTGCCCAAAACTGACCACTGAATGCCCTGTTCCTATCTTATGTACTTCTCTAGTGCTGGGACTAAAGGTGTGAGCTCTGTTTCTCTTTTAGATTGATTCACTCTCATGTAGCCCTGGGTGGTCTTGAACTCAGAGAGATCCATCTGCCTCTGTCTCCTGAGTCCTGGGATTAAAGGGGTGTGCCACCACTGTCCAGCTTCTATGGCTGTGGCTAGGTTGGCATTCTGATCTTCAGTGGCTTTATTTGATCATAAACAATATATCACCACACACCCTTGCACCCAAGATCTCACTTCGTATTCATGTAATGACATCACACCAATTTGGAAAATACTGTCAAAGGTGATCAACCAGCAAGTTTTATATTATATTTTCACAACATAGTCTTGCTCTCTGAACGCAGAATCTATGAGTACTAGAATTTCAAGCAAAATTGGGTTGTTTTGACAGAAAAATTGAATACCTATATAATGTTTTCTAAAAATTTATCTGAGGAAATGCTGCCACTTACAGTTCTCATCTGAGTGGTGAGGGGAACAGAAAAGAAAATTTACCTTAAGGACCTTACCCTACCATTTCACTTTACCCTACCATTTCACCTAAAATAAGATCTAGGACTTTTATGTCCACCCCATCAACTGATTATATCCTTGAAAGGTTAAGTCCATAATCACTGAAGCATGCATTTCTAAACTCATCCATAACTGCAATAGGCACAATGGAGATTAAAACCTTTTATGAACAAAATTATATTGTCATTGCTAGCAAATAATACTAATATAAAAATAGTGGAAATTTTAAATAGAAGTATTAAGATAAAGGACAACATATGCTAAGAGTCCATCTAAGAATGAGTCAAAAGAAAACAAAAATAAACACAAAAACTGGGAGGTCTTAGAGTAAATAATTTCTAGAGTACTTCGAGCAGAGTTGAATTGGCAGAGTTTTTTATCCAACCTAATTCACCAAACTGGTATGGCTGCCAAAGAAATTTTCTTAGAAAAATGAACAAGATTACTTTCCAGATCTATGGGGGTAGTAGACCATCTGTCTCACATACCAGTAATGAATCTAATTCTATATAGTAGAATGGGTAAAAAATGGCAGCCTGTCTTTAAGTGCTAGTCTAAAACATGTAAGAGTCTGACAGCTGTTGTAAAGAGCACAACTGAAAGCTGAGATGATATTTAACTGGGGAAAGAAGATTGGGAATTACTGGAAATCAGATTAAGGTATTCCACATTTATCTGGTAGAGGAAGAATTGGACATTTGCAAACCTCTAAAAGATCAAGTACAGTTCAGCTGGTAGATTTGTAGGATGTAAATTATTAGCTCTACAAAGGGACCACTTGTGACTATTTACCATTATATAGATTTCCTCAACCCCTGCTGAAGATGGTTGAGACAAACAGGGCTTGAGTTAAGACCAAACATACACCCAAAGAGGGCATAGTATCAGACAGACTTAATATGAGTGTTTCACCACTGCAGTAGTTATTCCTATGCAATTCCACCAACTTCTCACTTCTCATTGAAGGTCAAAATGAAGGAGGCAAGTCTTTGTCTGCAACTTTTCATCCCTTGTTCGTCTTCTCATTCTCTGATACAGCAACTCCCATCACAGGGTGCGATAGTATACTGTCTTCTTGTGCTTCCTTGTTCCCTTGAGAAATGTGTTCCAGTTTGGGTAATTACATTCCACCAGACTAAATTATCCTTGCAGTTTACATTGGGTAAGCCATTTTTCTTTAATATCTATCCTAAATTGTTGCATAGTGTTTCTGTGTGCCAGTAAATATTACATCCATGCCACAGTAATAGTCAGATGCTTAGGAACAGCCCGCCCTATTTAGAGAACAAGGGCTGAAACTAATTACAACTTTCTTTGATTATTCATATTCCTTCTGCATGTTTGGCCCTTTAAGGCTACTGTTTATGGAAAATGGTATCATATAACCTGTTCTTACTTTTCTGCTGTTTGCAAATCTGTTCGGCTTCCATAACATCCAATGTCCTCTGAACTCAGAGGACACTCCAAAAATAGGCTTGCAAATAGTGAGGAGTGATGAGGAGAGGAGGACGGGGTTATTCCTCTACCCCTTCATCACAGAGGTAAGTTTTAAACACCATTTTGCAAATTCTACCATGGCCGTAGCCTCTCTAGTCAAAAGCTATATCCCTTTTATGCAGATTTTTTTTGCCTGTCTGCCTCCTTATTAAAAGTATTTATTCGACTCCTGTTGCTGACCTTGGCAGTTTATTGCAAATATTATTTCTCTTGTTTGCTCACTCTCTCATTTTCCCTCCCATGCACACAATCTCTTTCCTCTCCTGACCCCATTCTTTAACTGTCTCAGTGTCAAGACTACAGGCTTTGCTCCTATGCATTTTTTTCACTTATAGTTTTGCATTCTGTACAAAATACTAGGACATGCAGAAGTATGTTTGGAGGATCTGCCCATGCTGGCTCCTCCAGTGGTAGACCATAGCTAACTTGTTCTCTGTTCCAAGGTCCCAGAGAGCAGGGGCTGAGTCTCCTTGTCTTCTGCTTCCAAGGTTAACATAAGCCTAAACTGAGTGTCCAGAAAATGCTGTTGGAACTGATACAGAAATGAATTATGCCAGTTGGATCTGATCTTCAATATCCTAATACCCTAATCCATAGTCATCTTCCCAGAGTCTGGGAGCTCTTTTCTCTGATTTCCAAGCATACAATTCACATCCCTTTAAGATTTGGGTCTGTCTTCACTGCCATTCATTGCAGTATCTAGAAGCTCATGTGTTTAATCACAGACTAATTCTTCCATTTGGATGGCAGAATACTACTGAATTGGAACTGGACTACATGTAGGATACAGAGAGATAAGCTACATTCTGGAAATGGAATCTTGAGAAGAATACAAATAATAAGCAAATATGTATACAAAGAAATAGCTTAATTTCTATGATGAACAAATTCAGTTCGAGAAAAGAAAGTATTACAGAAGGAACAAAATAGCATAATCATCAGCTGGAACCAACAAGCATCTCTATACCATCTTTTTATTGGGTTAACTGAGGTGGCATCAAACTTCTGGTCTTCACTACTCCTCTCAGTTCATCCACAGTGGAATGGGACAAAGCAAAGAGCCATGGGATACAAATCATGTGATTGTGATTAATGCTTAGATCTTGTCATGGGCTTCATGCTGATCTTAGAAAAGCCTCTTCCTCTAAAGACCTCAGATTCTGTAGAAGTATAAAGGATGGGATGACATAGACTTCCCTATGGTCCTTCAGTCTCTGACATTTCATCCTTTTGGAGGCAGATGCCTTTACTTACAGTGAACAGCAGGCATGGATGACTGTACTGCTATTTAGGGGTAAAGTTGCTTAATTGGGCAAAGAACACCACATACATTTTTCCTTGAAGTGAACTTTAGATAATTTTTGCTGTACAGTTTACTGTTTCCTCCATACAATTTCCTTATCTATTTTAAAACTGATTCACAAATGGTTGCAAGAATTTGGGGGCTTTATGCTGGCTGTTTTGCAATTCAGACAAGTGATTAGAATACTCCTAGCACATACACTTAATCAAAACAAGCCCAATTAAGCTCACTACTCCACATTCCACCTCATTAGCTTTCTGTTCCTAAAATATAACAGATGTCATTGCTGCAGGCCCGGAGGTACAGACACATTTTTCAGCTAAGCACTTACAATGCAACCTAAGTTAGAGGAAGATTTAATTATTACTTTCATTGTCGTGGCTTCCTGTGGAAGCTCATTTTTCACTTAATAGCAATCTCTTTCTACCTAGTTGCCCACTGCCACCAAAATAACGTGTCTTTCTCCTAAAATAGTGAGTTCATAAAAAGTATCATTCCAACCCTCTCTTCCTTCATCTAGCAAATTGATTTTGCTCCTCTTAGACTCAGCCAACCTAGCATGTCTTGTTAAGTGTGTGAGAAAAGGAATGGACAGAATATCATGGTTTCCTCACTTTTTTGGTGACATTTAGGTTTTGTTTTTGGATATTCAGAGAGATTTGTTGTTTCCTCACTGTCCTAAGATCAATAGTGTATGACTGCCTTTTGTATTAGTCAGGATTCTCTACAGTAATAGAACTTATAATATTAGTCTCTCTCTCTCTCTCTCTCTCTCTCTCTATATATATATATATATATATATATATATATATATTCTTTGTGTGTGTGTTTGTGTGTGTGTGTGTGTGTGTGTGTGTGTGTGTGTTTTATTAGAATGACTTACAGGCTGTGGTCCAGCTAATCCAATAATGGCTGCTTCCCACCCCCTCCCCTCTTCCTCTTCCTCCTCCTCCCACTTCTCTTATTTCTTTGGATTCCCAAATCTGATCCCAGACTGGCCCACATTATGTCTCTTCTTTTCCTTGGAAAAAGAAAGGGAAATAGATGAAAAATACTGAAACCAAGTATTGGTATGGATAGCATGGAAACAAAGTTTTTGTGAAAGTAAATATTGATAACTGATCCTGCTAAGTTGAATAGCTAGCAATCATTGGTCCAAACAAACAAACAAACAAAAAATAACTGTATGGCTCAGTGTTAAACATCACTCACTGAATCGAACCATTCTTCTTCTCAATGTAATTATTCATTCACTAGGTTTCACATATGTGTTGCTATTATTTTGTAGGTTCTTAATTGTTGTGGAAACGACACGTTTCAGAGTTCTAGGATAGCAGTAAATATTCTTACTTGTCATATGTGCATACAAGCAGTCACCTGTGTCTCCTCTCAAAAGCCTAGGGGGAGAACCAAGTCAAAAGATTCAAGGCAAAATTGGCACTGTATCAGTTTTGGCAGTGGGTTTTTGTTCAGCTCTTTCCCCCTCACTGCTAATTTTGTATTTCTAGATAGAACATTCTCTAAAGAGACTCCATGCACTTTCCTTCTGAGATATTAGGGAACAAGAAGGAATTCCAACAAAGGATTACCACAGGAAATCATCACATTCTTTTAGGCTTGTATTATAACTATGGTTTCTGATACCCAAGTTCACCATCAGCATGTAAAGAATTGCCATTCTTGGGAGAAAGGTGGAGAATGTTCTTCCAAATCTGGAGACACTTTCCAAGACACTTTCTATTTATTCTGAATAATGACAATAGAGCTATCAATCTGAAAGTCTAGTTTCAGTGGCCATATGTCCCAGTCATATGTGTTTAGAGCCTCCTCCATTTCAATAGCAGTATGTCACAGAAAGACAAACAGAGAAGACTGAAGTTAAATCCTGGCATCTTTGTTTGGAAGTTCCTTGAAAATAGGACATTAGCCTTGTTCATGACTTTACACCCTGGTCCTAGAATAGTGCTGAACATAGAGCAGGCATTTAAGAAATGTATATTGAACCACTTGGCAGGTAATTCTCCAAAAGTCAGACTGACAAAATTCTGCTATCCTGAAGGCTCTATGGCAAAGAGCAAGAGTTAGTAAGCTATAGCTCTCATGTCAAATCTGCTTCTGCCCATTTTTGGATGACCCATGAGCTAAGAATAAATTGTAAGGTTTTAAAAGATTGAAAATGAAACTCAAAGGAAAATAAAATTTAATATTGCTTAAAATAGAAAAGAAAAATCAAATTTTAGTATGCTTTATTAGAACATATACTATCCAAATGGAAACGTTACTCTTCAGAAAGCTCTTGGTAGAAACAAGGTCTCTGGAAGGCAGTCTCCCCTGATCTCTCAATGTATCACCTCCCCATCAAGTCCAGGCCTCCTCCATATGCCTAACCCAACATGCCAACACCCACTTCCTTCCTCACTCGACTGAATTTTAAATACCTTCCCTGGGCACTTGTTTTCTTGAGGGGAAGAATACAAACTTTGCCTTCTTTGAATTCATATCTCCTAGAACTCTACCTGGAAAGCTGGAGAAGGAAGGAAACAACACAGGAACAAACAAACTTTGATATTCAAAGTCATTCCTGACACCGCATTGGCAAAGCCAAGCCTGACTCCAGGGAGAGGGTAGAAGAAATCTTTAATCACAGGACGCCTCTGCAAACAGCTGCTGTTGGAGTACAGAGAAATACTTTGTTCTCCTTAGTAGGTTAAATATGCCTCTTCACAAATGTGTTAACCTCCTTCCTTTGCTTAGCAAATCCTCTTTTCATGAGCTGTTCAAAGATAAACTTTATCCCCAGGTTGGATTATCATAACCTCCAAATCTGTGTGCCTGTATTAAGCTTTCTTCCTTCTTAAAGAGAAATTACACTCCAACCCAAATCAACTAACTTTCTCTTCCCTTTTATAGACCAACATCCTGCACTAGTCTTTTATAATCTTTCATTGAAAGCTAAGGTCAGTGCTAATGCCTTCTTGATGCCAGGACACTTTAGAGGTTTCTTTCTCTTGCTAGCCTGTGAATGTTAGTTCTCTCCAAACTCCTATGTAGGTTCCCTTCTAACACCATGTGTTCTCAAATGAGCTCATGAACTTCCCTAGCATGCATAGACTTGCCATTGATGAAAAAGTATTTGTAGCTCTGAGCTTATCAGTCAAGTCCAGGACTAGAATTATGTATTGCCAATGAGACAATCACTTGTAAGTTACTTAATGCCCATAGACACTCAAACTGTAACATTCTGTAAAAGGCATTCGGGTACCCAGGAAATGGTACAATGGATAAACTATCTATTGTGCAAGTGTGAGGACAATCCCCAATAAGCATATAAAAATACAGGTAGGTATAGTGGTCATCCTGTAATTCCAGCCCTCAGAGGCAGAAAAAGGGGATTCCCTTAAGTAAGCTGGCTAGAGCACCCAAATCAACAAACTCTAGGCTAAGCAAGAGACTGCTTCAGTAAATAAAATGGAAAGTAACTGAAAAAGACATCCAAAGTCAACCTCCAGCAAACACAAACACACACACACATACATGCACACACACAAATAGGAGCATATATACATTGACATATTCACCTATGCTCATGCAAAAGTACATATATCATATGTATACCATGAACATACATATGGGCAAGCAAAAGAGTTACAATTAAAACATAAAAGTAAAACTAAAATGGGATGTACACCTTGTAGCCCAGTCCCCAAGTCTCTCATATTTTATTTCCTATCTCAAAGAACAACATCTTCATATACCACAGTCTCAGGCTATTAATAAAGTCACTAATGACTATTGTCTGCTAATGCTAAATGCTTCCCAATGACCTTGATAGGCAGCAATCCCACCTGTCTCTGACTTGCTTCTTGTAACAATATTCTCATCTGAAACAATCTCTGATGCAGTCCTCTGGTGAACATTTCACTCCCCATGTGCATCCATCTTATGCTTCCTTCATTCCAAAAATGTGTATTTGACCAAAGAACATACCTGCTTAAAAATATTTTAGGATACATCCAAATTCCTTAACATAGTTCAAAAGAATGATGTGGGTCTGGCAGATCCATTTCCTCATCTGGGGAATTCTCCTCCCTTCCCATCCTTCTCACATATGTTCTCCAGTCATAAGGAAGAATTTTGTTTCAATATTTTTATCTCTGTAGATTCCAAGTTTTTCCAATAGGGTCTTTTATGGTTCCAGAACATTCCCTTTTCCATCCAACCCTTATTTACTTACTCCCAGGGAGCTTCTGTTTGTTATTCCTGGACCAGCTTTGACACTCCTTTGTCTTGGAAAGTATCTGGTGTTGGGCCCCCTCACCACCAGCAATTCTTGGTTAAGGATCTTATTTTCTCTCCTTCAGGACTCTATCTCCTCTCACCTGCATGCACAGCACTATGTTTCATCACCTAAATCACATGTAAGTGGACACATAATCATTCTCCCCTTCAGGAAGTTTAAGCAAGATGATCACAAGTCCAAGGCAAGCCTTGGCAATGTAGCAAAATCCTCTGTAATAATACAAGGATTTGAGATGCAGTTCTGTGGTATAGTACTTACCTAGCATGTGTCTGATCCTAAACCTTTATATTGATGCAAATAAATGATAACAGCAATAATAAAATTGAAACATAGAACATAATTTTGTAGTTCATTTAGTCATAACATGCATTTCTAAGTGTTGGCTATTGTCCTGGTTAGCTTTAACTGTCAATGTGATATAAAGAATTATGCAGGAAGAGAATCTCAAATGAAGAATTTCCTAGATCAGAATGGCTTTTAGGCATGTCTGTGTGGGGTTGTCTGTGTTGTTAATTAGCATATGAGCATCCAGTCAACTCTGGATGGCAACATTATCTGGGCAGGTGGTCTTGTGCTGTAAAAGAAAGCTAGCTGAGGATAACCTGCCATCCAACTAGGAGCATCATTTATGATTCATGCCATACTTAGGCTGTGAAATGAGTTTCAAGGGCCTTCTTCAGAAAGTTCCTGCCTTGAGTCCCCTCAGGGAAGCACTGTGACCTGGAATGATAAGCCACATAAACTGTCATTCCCCAAGATATGCTCTTGGTCAGGGCTAATTGTCACAAAACAGAAATGAAAGGACACATATGCATCCACTGACCATAATAACAATGTGGCACATACTTAGTCATCAGCAAATTTAAAAATAAAATCTTAACTGTATTTTGAAAGAAATTAGACAAAGGGATCTTGTCTTCTATGTTCCTCAAAATGATTAGCAAGGGCTGAAAAGTATGTATTACCACAGAGAGGATTCAACTAAGGGAATTCAACACAGAAGCAATAAATATGCTGTCCATTGGGAGAGTCCAAGTTCTTCATGAGCAAATGACGTCACAGCTTAACATGTAAGTGATTGAATTCGTAAACCTGCATCTGTCGAAATAACTTGAAAAACCTCAAAGATATGGTCTATAGGTGGTTTTTATTTTTAACTAAGGAGGTCACTCACTACTGCATTGCTGCTATCATTTATTTTGTTACGTTTTAGAGAAGGTTGGTAGCTTAAAGCACATTTGTTTGGACACATTTAGTCATTGTGGGTGACATCTTATATGTCACCAAATTATCCTCCTTTGAGTGATGATAGGAGATGTTCATAGGTGTTAAAAATTATGCATCAGAACAGAGGCCCCCTTTGAATTCTTTGTTTATCCAGGCAGTTGCCTCCTGTTCCTTCCCACACTTGCTCTATTCTTTTTTGAATCCCACCTTGAAGTGTGGTGATATTATCTATCTCCTTTGAATTCATATGTGTGTCAGTCATATGTTCATCCATCCCTAGCAAATCTCCAGAAAATTGGAAGAGAGGTGTTTAAAAAGATATGAATCACTGTAGGTTTGGCACTCCCATCATCCATTTCTGTTGATTTGCTATTAGCATCTGTGATGAGGCTTCAGGGTGGCTGCCAAACCTTGAATGTCACCTAGATGAGATTTAGCTGGTGGGGCCAGAGCCAGGCTTATTACTGTTCGGGTTGAGCTTCATGATTGTCCTCTCTTGTTAGCACGTCTCCATTTGAGCACAAAGAGCTTAGATTGCTTTGCAAAATCTATCTTAATTAATCATAAATAGTGCCTGATGGGAAGATTGCTGCTTTCATCTTAGTTACATAAAACACAATCACTAAGTCCTTTTGCTTGCTCCAGGTTTTCACAGCATTGTTCAGGTTGCCTCCTTACATATCTGAGATGCTATAGGTCTAATCGCATCACTATGTTACTGATAGCCTCATTAGACTGTGCCATCAAGAGCTGTCCCCAGCCCTTTCTCCACCGGCAGAGCCAAGTCCCTATGAGTTAAATGGGGACACAGGAATGGCAAAACAATTCCACTCCTTCCCAGCAGCTAATTAAGAAGGAGGGTAAAGCACTGTGCTAAAGACTTCAGCAATTTTGCCTTGCAGCTCTTCAAGGGTGACCTTGTAACAAATGGTGAAAATACAGAAGAGAGTCACTGTTGCGTGGTAAATGATCGTCAGGAAAGTTCAAACACTACCGAATGGGTGGCTAAGTATGCTAGCATGTGCCTGCTTTGTTCTCTGCCCCCTTTGAACTTATGAAATTTCCTTTTTGAACAAATACAGAAAGCAAATAATGAAGAACTTAAGGCTCTACTTAAATGAACAATACATAATCAGCCTATTGCACCGGTAACATAAATGCTGAGGAGTGGGGCCCTGAGAGCAGCGGTTTGCCATGGGGCACCCATGCAATGTAATGGGCCCATGCATCTGCATAATGAGTGGTGTAATTGCCTCCTCTCTTGCCAGCCTCTACTTATAGAGCTGAAAAATATCTAAAAACTCCATTTTCCATGTCCTTTTTTCAGCTTTAAGGGAAGCACTCTGGTTTATCTCTGAGCAGTTGAATATAGGAAAGATCTGTGGGGACCACTCCTCTTGTCCTACCATCGATCTGTCTACACAAAGGAAAGGTTGCAGAACTTCATACCAGAGAGATGAAAAATACACATGGACAGACTATCAGATATAAAGACTAAAGGACCATGATTTCCTAATAGCAGGACCCTAAGTCAGTTTTGTAAGCCCCACATTGCCCAGAACCAATCCTCTCAGTGCAGACAACATCTTCTTTATAGTTAAGTAACTATTGGGCAGTTGATTTTTTTTTCTACCTGAATCTAAGCTTTTTTGACCAATAACAAAAAGGGCTTATGATTACTTCCTGAGCTTTTCCTAGGAATAGCTTTCTCTTTCTCCATGGTCCCTGTATATTTGCCTGCACCTGGACAGAATAGCAGATATGGGAGATCAGGTAGAATTTATCTCATCTTGAGAAATCCAACAGGATCTTGGCATTAAGGATTTGATCATTTCTCAAATTCACAAACACTGTTTAGATCAACCAGAATTCAAGCAGGGTAATAAAAATGTATGTATTTACAGAGAAGATGCAATATAAGGAATTCAACACAGGGTAGTCCACTATCCACCTGAAGACAATTTCTAAGTCAGTAAAGAATGGGTAGTTGATTTCTAAACACCTACACAGTTTGCTGCTGCTCCTTAAAAACTGCTTGGTGAAGTATCTGACTACCTTTGCTGTTCTCAGGCATCTTTGTTCAAGGTAATAGACAGGAGTCACACATCCCAGAGGATGACTTTCTGAGAAAAGTTTGCCTGTCTCATCAAGGAAATTCCAATGTATCTGTGTAACTTAAACTCCACAGGTCTCTTTCTTGCCACTGAAGAGGGATTTGATTTGTCCTCACCCACTGCCAACCCATATCAACATGTCATTATGGAACGGGGGGAACAGACTGCTTCAGATGTAAGTAATGGAAAGAGAGGAACAGAAGAACTTTTGAGGACTTGGGTCACAGAGATATAATGGAAGCTGAAGGTTAAATGGAAGATAGCTTCCTGTATTATCTCCAAAGCTAGAATACCTTCTCAGCAAGCAGAAGACATACTTGAGATTACATTGTATTGAGTGTGGTAAATGCTAGAGATTTGGTCAATATCAAATATGCAAAAAGGAAAGAGACAGTAGTAATATGAACAAGAAAGTGAGGAAAGACAAATATTAATAAGCAAAATCTCATACTTGGAGAGTCACCTCATGTTGTCGATATTAAAATGGGACCATCTGTGGGGCATTTGTGGTGCACACCTTTAATCCCAGCACTCGGGAGGCAGACGCAGGCAGATCTCTGCGATTTCAAGGCCAGCCTGGTCTCCAGAGAGAGTGCCAGGATAGGCTCCAAAGCTACACAGAGAAACCCTGTCTCGGAAAAAAAATAATAAATAAATAAATAAATAAATAAAATAGGACCATTCAAGAATCTGCCAAATGCAGTTTCTTTATCAAAGCTGTCAAGCCAAGTAAGAGGTGAAGTGATGACAATGGGAGCAAATCCATCTCCATCACCCATACAGATATCTGCAATGGTGACGAGAGAATATCTAATTTGCAAATGCCAATAAAATATTCCTAAGTAAATGTGTGGAACATCAAAAAGTGAGCAGGCTCTGAGCAGAGTCACATGTCTGGAATTCAATTTGAAGAACAGGAAGAAAATGGTATTTCATTTTCATCTTCAATTTCAACTTCAACAGGACTATAGACTTATAGTCCTGAATACAGGGAGTGAGTAAAGTCTTGAGTGAATGTGTTGTTTGACATGGGCTCAGCTATGTCAAGAATCCAAATGCTTCAGCATCATGGAACTGGCAAAGCTCTACCCAGGTGAGGCTCAGAGTCTTCCCCTAAGGCAGTGGTTCTCAATCTGTGGGTTGCTACCCCTTTGGGGGTCACATATCAGCTATCTTGCATTTCAGATATTTACATTACAATTCATAACAGTAGCAAAATTACAGTTATGAAGTAGCAACAAAATAATTTTAGGGTGGTAGGGGGTCACCACAACACAACAAACTGTATTAAAGGGAACAGAATTAGGATGGTTGAGAACTACTGTCCTAAGGAGTCCTAGTATAAATGATAACAGTACATGTTGAAAAATATCATCCCCAGCTTTCTCCACTGGGATGTTTATGGCCTGAAGACTGCTTTCTTCCCCTCAGAGACCGATCCTACTGAGATTAGCTAAGCCTGCCTCCTTGATTCTGCTGTGTGCATAAACATACCTCTCTGTTCAACTATATATATAATAAACATGCTAAACTTGCAGAGTGATGTAGATTCTCCATCAGACAATCTAGTCCACAATCCACAGCCTTTCTGTTCATGCATATGTGTCTGCCTATTCTTCAATCCCTCACCACTGCAGTCAGCTCAGTCCCAGAAACCCTACAAAGGACCTGATATCTGAGGCCAGTGATCCTAGCAACCACATTACCATTTCATTTCACAGCCCCTATTCTATGAAGGGATTTTAGTCACAATGTGTCTTTTGTCCCTTACACCTAATACCCTTAAGTGGCCTAACTGGGGAGAAGAGACTACAAAGGGACAAGGCATGGGTAGGATAGGTTGATATGACTTTGTTAGAATCAGAAGTAAAAGTCACATGAATTGGGGGATGAATGTGAACTCTGTTCAATAGTACAGAAATCTGCATGGCATTACATTGCTTGGAAGCCATCATGCATTTCATTTAAACCAAAATGTCTTTGAACTTGCTATGGATCAGGATATCCCTGGTTGGGTAACATCCTTTGAAAGAAATTGGTTGAGAGGTTGGTTTTACATAGAACAACTTTAGGTTGTAAATTCTCTTCCTTCTAATTCTGAATCACAGTGGGATATAAGTAAAATACAGCAGCCAGTGATTCTTATCCATTTAACCAAAACTTTCTATTTAAAGTTACATAAAGATTTTTGTGAACTTCAGAGTCTAATTAATAATAGAAGACAAAAATCTTTAGGATAATAATGAGGACCGACCATTATTATTCAGTTCTTTTAAGTGTTTGACTGCTCATCCTTCAAGAGTTGAGGAGAGGGGAATATAGTATGTGCTTGAAAAACAGGAAAACTGAACTGAGTTGGTGTAATCTGATTGAAGCCTTGATCAATACTATTTGATTCAGTAGAAGAAGTTGCTTTGGGTGAGAAAAACAAAGCAAGCAATGGCAGGGAAAGGGGACAAAGGCGAGGAATGCCTTTAACTACAGTGAATAAGCAATTCTTTTCCTCTTGATTTTTCTGTGTTGTTTGAACAACTATCTCTGTACTGGTTGAATGATGAATGCTTCAGGAAAAGAAATGAGACATAAAAATGAGTGACAGTAGATTTTTTTTTCTAAAAGAAATAATCAGGAATTGAAACCATAAAAGAAAAATTAAATTGCTAGGACTATAAAATAGATTCAAATTTACAATCACACACTGATATATGCAAAAATGTAACTTATTTTTCTATAGTCAAATATAATTTCTATCATTAAGCTCCCATTTCTGTCTAGTAGTCAAAAACTGATATCAAGCTGCATTCAGGTAAATTTCTTCCCATTTAAGCACTTCTCAGTCAATTCAGGTTTACGGCATAGCTGCATTCAGATGCTTAAAATCACTCTCAAATTTTATTCTCTCTTTTTCCATATATTGGTTCAAATCTCTACAAAATTTAAATCACTGCCATTGCAGAAGCAATAGTGGAAAAAGAATGTCTAAGTCATAGACGCTTTATGTCTACCCCCTATCTTAGCTTTCCATGCGATATACCTGTCCTTAAGTGTCTTAAAGTCATGTTTCCTTACTTCCACAGAGGTACTTCTGGTCAAAGATTTTGATTCCCCATCAAAAATGTCAGAAGTCTGGCCTTCGTTTTCAGTTGTAAACACAACCAGGTTACCTGGGCTTTTCCTTACTCAAGTCCTTGCATCATGAGTATATACAATGTTAACTTACTCTGTTAACCCATCCTGGGGACCACTTTGGGCCACCAAGAGACAGTCATGTGACCTCCAACAAACCTCTGTGTGACTGTTCTCTAGAATTCCTGATAGACTGCATCCAAAAGACACATTGCCTCCTTCCAGGATTCCAGGCTGGATATCAAATGCAGGGACTTGCTGCTTCTGCAACAATTTCCATTCCATCCCTACTCCAATATCTCCAAAAAGGTTAGTTTGTGAATTGAAATAGGAAAATAATGGATGCCCTTTTATCTCCTCTTCCTTGATCTTCATTTTTTTGTTTGTATGTCTGCCTTGATTGCTGTGTTTTGTTTTGTTCTACATGACTTCTGAAGATTGGATATAGATTTTCATGCTTGTGTCACAAACACTCGACCAAGTAAATCATCTTCCCAATCAGGTAAGAAGAGGACAAGACAAAATAAAATTGGATCTACAACATCTCAAATGATTTTTAATTTTTGTTCCTTAGATAAGTTGGGCTACATATTCTCCAACTTCCAACTGGCTCTGCCTCTCAGAAACCAGGCCATGGACCTCCCTGGAGCCTTTTCCTTTCTGGACACAGAGCTGATAAACAACCCTGCTATGGTCTTGTGTCCTCTCCCCCTCCCCCTATCCCTACCACCACCGTGGCTTAAAACTCTGAATTCAACCTCTTGATATCCAACCCTAAGACAACATTGAATTATAACTCTGCATTACTGATAACTCTGCTTAGTGGCTCCTAGGAGATGGGTTAGGTCAGATGGTATGGAATCTGTGTCCCCCCCCCCTTGTTATAAGAGGAAGGAATTCCCTTTGCTTCTCTGAATTGAAAGTTCTTTCTTTTCAGGACTCCCATCATGCTATCAATGGTAGCTATGAATGACTGCCTGTGGCCAAAGTGCTATAGCTCTCCTAATAATGCTTTTCTAAAGGGGAATTAATCTTAGCTTCCTTTCAGCCACTTTATAAATATGCAAAGCATAAGTGTTCCACTTGCATGTATGTCTGTGTACCATGTGTGTGCCTGGTACTCTTAGGAGGCCAGAAGAGAGTGTTAGATTCCCTAGAACTAGAGTTACACATGGCTGTGGGCTTCCATGTGGGTCCTTGAAATGGAACCTAGATTCCTAGGAAGAACATCCAGTACTCTTCATGTTGAGTTGCCTTTCTAGCCCCTCCATTGTTTTTATAGGTTATACCATAACAAAATCTACACATGGATTGTGAACACAAACACCAAAGTTATAGAATATTTACTTTTACATCTCTGGACAGTTCCAAAGCCAGAAGGGTTGTTATCAGCAGCTAAAATTGAAGCAGGAGGCAGGGCATATAAACTAACTAAAATTAAAATTCACAAATCAGGGTACCACAGTTAGGACTTCTGATGTCAATGAGAAAATTAAGAAAACAGAAGTGTACTCTTAAGGCTCCAGCAAGCCTGAACTATAATTTCTGCTATTTTGGAAGGAAAATTTGACTCACTTATACAAGTATTCATTGAAAAAGAAATGTTACTTAAACAACAACAAGGGGCAAAGTACTGAGATCTAGATCAAGTAAGGGGTTGGCTACCCCTACAGTTTTTAAACCAGTGCTGTAATGTGGAGGTAAACGATACACAAGTCAACTAATAATTCTTGACAGTTGTAAGTATCATAAAAGGCTTTGGAGGATACAATAAAACCTCTAGGAGAGAGGCTGTTTTTGATTGGAGTCTACGGTGGTAGAAAATTCTTTAATCCTTTTCTGGAAAGTACCAAAAGGAGTGAAAAAAAAAATAGCACCAGAGACGGTTGTTTACTGCCTTACTGAGTTCCAAACACAACTAATAGAAACAGACTCTGCAGGCCTTCCCTGCCTGAAACAGGGGCTCTGAAATGCTTTAAAACAAGAAAGCTCCAGACTCCTGAGCTGGGTTGCTTTTGTGAGGCTTTAATTGCTTTTGAATGCATATGAATGTCAATTAGAACCAGGCTAAATATGTCTTCTTCGAGACAGAGCATTTGGTCTTTCTTTCAAGTTCTTTTGTTTGCTTGAATCAGCTTTGTAGTTTAACAGATGTTTTTTTGGAAGAAATGGAGACATAAGCTTTTATAATGTTGAAAATTAAACGAAAACAGTACTTTTCTCTTCACCTCCCCCCATGCAAAAAATGCAACACTACAAAATTGGCAACCTACCTTACACTGAAGAAAATTACTTTTAGAGGGCACATGTTGGTAAAATGAAAGATTTCTTTTTTTTAAACGTATGCACCTGGAGTTCATTAAATATTGTTCATTCTTTAGGGAGACACATAATTGAAGGTGAAGTGATTACCCCTTCAGCCTTGGGAAAGAATAGTATTTTCTAGATTCATAAAGTATCCTCTCTTTAATTAAAAATAAAATAAAATGATCTTAGGAGAATGAATGCCATGATTGTCTGGGCCAAGTGTAACTCTCCCGCCTTCTGCTTCACCACAAAAGCAAACTCTTTCTTCAAGCCCAAGGAACCTCAGACATGCTCACTATATTTTTTGTAGTGTGACAATGTTCCCTTTTCTGGGACCACTTTCTGTGAACTAGTAAAATTGCCTGCATAGAACTCTTGTTTTGTTTCTAGAGCTCTCTAGTAAAGGCAACTACTGGAAGATAACAAGATATATAAACATTATCTTTGAAATCAAACAAATCAGTTTAATTCTTGCACTAGATCTTACTGTCATGTTATTGAGATCTTTGGTAGTTAACCTCTCTTCACGCCAGTGTGCTGTTCTGTAAGGTGGGATCATCTTCACTGAAGTCCTTTGTGACAGCCACATCATATGATGTATCCGGAGCAGGTGGCATACAGCAATGACCAAAAGGAAATAGCGAATCCTCTTTGATGGACCACAGGGCCACCTAAGGAACAAACCAGGTCCCAAAGCCTGAATTAATCAGGTCATGCCCCACACAGCTCTCCTTAGTGTACAACATGGTGTTAAGAAGCTACCGTGGGGGCCGTAACTCTTTGTGTTACATGACACCTCCATGCCCTTTGTTTACATAATCATATCAAATAATATGGTGTATGAGAGACCCAGGCCCAGCAGATATGTAACCATAGTCCAATCCCTGAGCACCCTAACTCTGAACCCAGAGCCAGTGAAAGAAACACATCCAGAATCTGGAACCTTACCCAGCAAAAGAAACACCTTATTCCTGAACCTAGAATCAGTGAAAAACACCCTGACCCTGAAACCAGAGCCAGTTAAAGAAATATGCCCTGACCCTAAAATTAGAGCCAAAAGGCTAAAAGGACCAGGGAAAGAAACACAGTTTGGCCCTGAAATCAAAGCCATTTCTGCCCCTGATCAACTGAAACACAAAATCAACAAATCCGGAAGCAGGAAAGTAGCTCCCTCTAGTCTGGAGGAGTGACCTCTTCCTGACCCCTGACACCATAGGCTCCTCCCCTAATGAGAAGGACCAATCAGAATCGGGTACCTCCTCACCCCATAGGGAGCAGCCAATCCCAAGTCTGTTCCTATGCAAGTTTGGAATTCCCCAAGCCCTCCCCTCTTTGCCTTGCCACTATACAAATCATCTCCCCATACTGCTTCTGCTGCTGCGGCTGCTGCCATTGTTGCTGTGAAGGAATGTAAAAGCCCGAGTTAACTGGAAATCAAGACTCTGCTTTTACATAGGATTCAGTCTCATGGTGGTATTTGGGAATCTGGATTTCAGGCATAACAGTAAGACTTATAGAAAGTATATTATTTTTTCCCCTCTGAATATCTCTGAAGGCTCTTCAGGGGATTTTACTGAAGGTTTTTCATTCCCAACTCTACATCATAACTTTAATGGTGTCTGGTTCTCTCTCTCTCTGTCTCTCTCTCTCTCTCTGTCTCTCTCTCACACACACACACACACACACACACAGACACGTCTCTTTTTTTTTTTTTTTTTTTTTCTGTTAATGAAATTCCTTTCCAGCTATCCTACTTCGGTTTCTCTGCTGCTAAAACAAACACAAACTAAAACCAACTTATCAGATATAAGCCTTTAGTTTATCTTACAGAATTCACTCCATCATAAAGAGAAGTCAGGGCAAGACTCGAGGAGGAACCAGGAGGCAAGAACTGAATTAGAGGCCATGAAGGGATACTACTTTTTCTCACTTGTTCAACTTGCCTTACTATATGCCCCAGACTACCTTTCAGAAATGGCACTGATCCTAGTGACCTGGGCTCTCCTGTGTCATGACCAAAGCAACTCAAAGAGGAAAAGTTTTATTTGGCTTCTACTTCCATGGCAGAATCTCCCACTGAGGGAAGTCAGGACAGGCACTATGCAAAAACCAGGAGATAGGAACTGAAGTAGAGACAACCAAGGAATGCCACTTACTAGCTTGTTCTTCATTCGTTGCTTAACATGATTTCTTATAAAACCCAGGATCAACTGTCCAGGGCTGGCTTGGTCTACTGTGTGTGTGACTCTCTCACAATCAATCATTAATCAACACCCTCCCCCTCCAAGGCATGCCCATAGACTAATCTGGCAGAGGCAATTCCTCAACTGAAGGTCCATCTTCCCAAGTGGCTCTAGTTTGTGTCAAGTGGACAAAAACTAACTCATACACCATCTATCTCTCCATTGTTTCCTGATGATACAGTTCTTTCAACCTAATATTAAATAAGTTAGTTCTTATAACTGGAATGGAAAAAAATAGGCTAGCTGGTGTCAGGTAGAGCTGGATGCTGGCCTGGATGGTGCTTTCAGAGACCATTTCATCCTCGGTCTCTGTGTGAGATCATTATGGAAGCCCCAGACTGTGACCTCATCACCTCTAGCCTTGTATAAAAGAGAAAATAAATTCGCAAAGCTAAGACTAACAGTGAGAGAGTGGTCTTAAGTTTATATATCTGAATATCTTCCATACACCAAAGCAACATTGCGTGCTGTTGTGTCAATTTATAGGCTCTATAGTTCTGGCTAAGAATTCTGACAGTTCAGCTAGGGGCACATGTTTTCAGCACTAAGGGAAAGGGGCTGTGTGGGTAATTTTTCTTGCAATGGGAAACACAAGTGAATCATGAAAACAACATGGTGAGTTGTTACCAAGTATTCTTTTCAGTTTTGTTTTTAGTTTTGTTTGCACCTTCTGTGAATAGACTAGAAAGGGATAGTGCAGGAGAGGAAAATGAGAGAAAAATATCAGAGGCCACCATAGGTAAGAAATGTAAGTACTACTTTATAAAATTTTTATTGCCTGCCTCACAGTGTTTACTAGGTCACAGTGCTAAAGAAATTTATATGATAAGTTATACCAAAAAGTTTGAAAACCAGTGTCCTGGTGGAAAATTAAAATTCGATTATCAGAGGAGATAAGGGTGCTAATCTACCAAAAATGTATGAAAATTCCCCGTAGCCAGAGAGCTTGCTTAGAGGAACCTTGGCTGATATTCATTGAATAATATTCAGAACTTATATTTTCATTTATATGCCTCTTGTCATTGAACAGAGCTTAATCCCATCCTCTGGAAGGAGAAGGTTCACACCTCATGGGCTAGGATTTATGAAGGGATTACTGGGGTACTTGAGTTAAGTGGTAAGTGGTTCAAGTTCTTAGTGCTCCAGGCAAGGCTGGTATGATGAGAAATTCCAAAGTCATCCTGCTAGAAGTAGAAGGAAATGCAGGAGTGGACAGAAGTCTGCAGGAGTGGCAGGGGTGGGCATGGGTGGGAAGAGATGGCAGGGGTGGCAAGGGTGAGGCAGGGAGGGCAGAAGAGGAAAGAGTTCAGTATAGCCTGTCCTTCTACTATCTCTCTGCCAGTATTACTATTCTCTACCTTTTAGTAACCCACTGAGTTACTAGAGCCTGAGCTCACATTCTAATGAAGGCATACAGAGCAATCTATGTGGAGGCATGATCAAATATTTCTAAACCCATCCCCTGCCCTTTGCAAGAGTGGGAAGAATCCACAGGGTAGAGCTAGAGAAAGAAACAATGATATACCAATGTCACACACCTACTACATAACACCCCCCAAAAAATTTGTAAAAGGGACCCCACACATTTATGAAAAGGATCCCAGGTGACAAGAGTGACAAAGGACAGCCAGAAAGTACAGTGTGTAACAGCCTGATTCATTTGCTAAGAACCATTGACTGTCTTCGGTAAAGGAAACAGGCATCAAAAAGTCAAAGAATTTCCACAGAAAGCGTACTCTTTTTCTTCAATTTTTTTTCTTTTCAAGTTGGAAACCCAACAGTATTAAATATTTAGGGGTGACATTTCATCTAACCATTCAAAAAACCACATTTCATGAACACAATGAGAAAGAATAATTCTTAGAAATATAAATAGATGGCCATTTTTTTTGTCTCTGTTGGTGGTGGTAAAATTATTCAAGGCCCAATGACTCTTCTCCGAATGCCACTCTTCCTATCCGAGAAGCTTTTCAAACACTAACTGCACATCTGAACTCTCTCACTGAGCAAGACAAGCTTCCTGGAAAACCCAGTCATCATTAGAGCATGGTCTTGATTCTCCGAGGTTTCACAAGAGAGACCCCAATGAACTCTCCATGATAGGATACTTTTTTATTGTCTGTAAATTATTTGAAAAGCATCAGGTATCATCCAAACCTACAAAGGGATTCACTCTTTAGTTTTCTTTGGGAAACAGATTCAGCATGTTCCACTGGCCCCATTAGAAAGACTTTGCCCTTTGTCTCTGAGTGTATATGCCTTTTAGGCAAACAAGGTACACAAAGGCTCTTTGTAAGCAGCTACTTCTTGACAGTTCATCAAGTTTCTATATGACAGATCATATTTTTTTCAGGCAACATATAATTACAATGCATCTTCTTGGCCTCCTTGTTTAGAAGTATAGTCTAAAATGCAAATAGTTCTATATACACACAGGTGCTGGTGTGTGTGTGTGTGCACATGCACACACACACACACACACACACACACACACACACACAGAGAGAGAGAGAGAGAGAGAGAGAGAGACAGAGAGACAGAGACAGACAGAGAGATATTTTATCATCACTCATATTCTTCACTTAAAGGGAAAATGGGTCATTTCAGTGTGATATGCTATTGGCAGAGCATCAGAAAGAAATATGAAGGAAAGAGGATGGCAAGAACAATGATACTGTACAGGTTAAGTTCTCCATAGTAGGGATAATGGATGCTCTCTGTGCAAAGAGACACCTTGAGCAAAGACCATGATTACAGTAAAAGCAAACAAATGGATAGACAAAGAACCAGGACTTGGAAAGAAAAAAAAATGATTTTTAAGGAAACTGTCAGTTAAGAATAGATAGGACAGACAAATTCTATCAGATTTTAATTATTAGAAATATTTTTTGAAAAGTAAGGCAGATTATTTAATTCAAATTGTCTAGTATTCTGGCTCTCTGGTTAAAAGCCAGCCATGGAAATGGTATTGTTTCCTCTTTCCTATCCTTGACAAGATCAGAGCTGAAGAGCCTAGAATTGGCCAGATTTTCTATTTGCAAAGACAGTGTTCCTACAGAAACACCAGTTTCCACTGACACTCTGTCCATTTGCAAACAAGATGTTTAAAACTATGTTTTGTGCGATGGTGACTATTGGCTCTCCACATGGCAGGATCCAAAATCACACAGGAGACAAATCTCTGGATATTGCTATAAGGGAGAGACTAGATTAACTTAGAGAGGGAAAACCCCTTCTCAATGTGGATGGCACTCTTCAATGAGCGAGGGTTCCAGATTAAATATAGAGAGGAGAGAGGAAGCTGACCACTGGCATCCAGCACTCTCTGCTGCCTGATGACAAATGTAGTGGGACCAGCTGCCTCAGGCTGCTGTTCCCATGGCTTCACTAACAGTGGACTATATGAGTGTAATTCAAAATAAGTATTTCCTTAGTTAAGTTGAATTTGTCATGTATCAGGAATAGTCAACAAGAAAGTAATTAATATAGCTGGATATTAAGAAGAGGTTGGCTGTTCTGGCAAGGGAAATAGCAGCTGCATAAAAGAGTAAACAACTAAATGAAATCCCGCCTTCATTTGTTACTAGTGTATCCAAAGGCAGCTGTAACTAAGGAACTCACCTTCAAAGCAACTGCTATGGACATCAGAGACCCAGGCACACTGGCTTTTTTCCTAACACTTCCTGTGAGGCCAGGATTATGAAGCCTTCAGCTCTGTGTTGTTGCAGACATTGGGGACTTCCAAGTGGACTCTAAATTCCATCTAGCTAGGGTGTCATTATAGTGATTAGACCTCCAGGGACAATGTGGGTAGCAATTTGCCATGGAAACTACATTGCAGTTGATTGATCACCACTGCACAGTGGCTAGAGCATAATAATATTTGGAATCTGACTACCAGGGCTTGGATCCTCTCATCCACTATGATTTGGGGGCAGGTTGCCTGAACAATTTAAGCTACTCTATTCATCTGATGAAGGGCACCAGTTGCCTCTTAAAAATAAATTCACAAGACTCTGTAATCTGATGTTTAGTGTTTGCCCTCTAAATACTTCTTTCTCCAACTATCGCTTTCTTAAATTATCCAGAAATGTTGCTTACTGTCCTTGCATGTGATTCTGTGTTTTCCCTTGTTTCATTTTCTCTGTCTATTCTGGGCAGGTCTATTTAAAGTGGGGTTGTGATATTCTTTCTATTAATTTTTTCAGCCTCCCCAAGCAACTGTATTGGTTGTGGTACTGTGATATTTTTTAACTACCACCCATGAGAAAGTGATTCCTGCACCTTTGTTTCTGAATACTCTCTCTTGCAAATCCATAGTCATATATCTGTCTTTAGAACCTCAGCATAGCTATAAGACACAGAGCAAAATTTACATATAAGTAAATTCATCTTCCAGTTTTCCATGGGCCAGATCAGCAATTAGAAGTCAAGGCTATCTGAGTGGTGCTGGCTGCATGTAACACATTTGGTACATACCACTGACCAAAAAGGTAAGGTATGAGCCATGAAACTCAAAATGCCTGCAAAAGGAAATAAGAAAAGGTGGTAACCCTGGGAATAATGATGGAAATTAATGAAAACATTTCATATATGTTTAAATCGTTGAAAAATCCATCATGGTATTTATTTTTAAAGACTCATAGGTCATCTTTGAAAGGTATTTAGGAAACTAATTGAAAACTGGAAAAACAAAGAGAAAAAGTCCTCTCCCAAAAGGAATGTACCTCAAGGCAAATAAGAAATTGATGGAGTAAAGTTTTTGTTTATAAGACATAGTGGCTACTAAATGAGAAGGAACAGCAGAAACAATATTCAGACTGGGAGATGGCTCAGTCACTAAAGTGCTCGACAGACAGGCATGAAGACCTGAAACTGGATCCCCACATCTGATGTAAAAGTGAGCACAATGATATGAGCTTGTAACTTTAGTACTGGGGAAATAGAGTCAGGCAGTTACCTGGGACTCACTGGCTAGCCAGCCTAGCTGAACAACAGCATTCTAAGCTCTGCAAGAGCTCCAGTGTTCTAAGCTCTGCAAGAGCTCCTGCTTCAAATTTTTTAATGGAAAGCAACTGAGGAGTACACCCAACATACATCTTCGATACCTACACACATACATCTGCATACATACGTACACCTGCCTGCACATTTACACACACACACACACACACACATGAGCCTGTACAAAAGCATCACAGAATTTCATATCACATAATCACCATAGTGAAATAACAACTTTGATGACAGTATTTTTTAAAATTCTCATTGTCCCCTTTCCGAACTACCATTTTACCCTGAACATCCCCTACTCCACTCCTCCTATCCATAGGCTGTATTTATTACTGTTAGAAACTGATAAAAATGTAAACAACATGGTGAGTCCATTTAGTGTTACTTGTATGCATGTTTTCAGGGTTGACTGGATAACCAGTTAGGGGGGCTTAACTCTGGGAAGACTAATTCTCTTTCTCTCAGTTTGTAGCTCCTTATCATTGGGTGGGGCCCTGTGAGACTTCCCTCATCCACGTTGGTATGTCAGCTGATGCTGTCACTGTTCAGGTCTTGTTTGTGCAAGCATGTTATTGAAATCTCATGTGTGTAGCTTCTCTGTCATATCTTGCAGCAGATTTCTTGGTCCTCTGACTCTTACAATCTTTCCACTTCCCCTTCTTGGATATTCCCTGAGCCTTCCATATAGAAATTGCATTATAGATACAGCAAGTAGTGTGGGTCACCCTATGTTCAGTTGTTCTGTGCATTTTCTTCAGTTGTGACTTTCTGTATAAAAAAGCTTCTTTGACTACACTTACCTGTGGTACAAGGAAAAGTAAATAGAATGCAGTCTGTAATAATACTGATTCAGGAAAGTGACAATAGTAGATTCTTGTCTCAAATTCATGATCTCACTAGCCATAGATGGTTAGCTAAGGTTATAGTATTAGACATGATTTCCCTTCTTTTTACATGGGCCTTTAGTTCAATTAGACAGCTGTTGGTTACCACATAATACTTTTTTTTTTTTTTTTTTGGTTTTTCGAGACAGGGTTTCTCTGTGTAGCTTTGGAGCCTATCCTGGCACTCGCTC
This sequence comes from Cricetulus griseus, assembly GCF_003668045.3. Lineage (NCBI taxonomy): Eukaryota > Metazoa > Chordata > Mammalia > Rodentia > Cricetidae > Cricetulus > Cricetulus griseus. The sequence continues at coordinate 17,936,256 of NC_048600.1, forward strand.
TAGAGACTAGGCTGGCCTCGAACTCACAGAGATCCGCCTGCCTCTGCCTCCCGAGTGCTGGGATTAAAGGTGTGCGCCACCAATGCCCGGCTACGGTAGGTGTTTTTAAACTGTCTTTCTAAATGACTTTATGCACACATTATCTTCATATTGCTAAATATAGTCACTAATTACACTTTATATAAGTAAATTATTGATTTTTATGTTCTAAGCTAATGCCCGGCTACATAATACATTTTTAAAAACTAAATTTCTTTAGTTAATGTAAGGTACACACACACACACACACACACACACACACACACACACACACACGTTGTAGGTTATAAGTCTCCCTGTTACCAGAGACAGTCACAGTTAAGAATCTAGTGGTTCTCATGGTGTACCATGAATCTTTAAGGAGGAAAAAATGACTATGAATGTCTAATCTGGGGTTCTCTCAATCCCTTAAACTAAACATAGTTTATTGTGTCATAAGAATCACATGATTGTATCATAAGACTCACATTAGGCATGATTAAAAGTAAAAATCCTGTCACCCATCAAGAGTCTCTGGGGAAGAGCCTGGGAGCTATCTGACTGAATAGGGTTTCTAATGATGTCCCCAGCTTAGGAATCAAAGTGGTTATTTTCAAGGTGTAATTGAGTATTCAACTAGGAATGTTTTAACTGGAAGCTGGAAACAGCTTATCAAGGAGTGATGCAAGTCTGAAAAATCACTTTTACATAATTTCAAAAGGAATTGAATAAATTCCCCTCAAAGATGAAATACACACAGTCCTGAAGAGTTGGAAGGCAATATTAGCAATTCTGGGGACCAATAAGTAATCAGTTTGGCCTCTATCACCCAACTGATGAAGAACTGTATACACTGATACACAGGTATCAACATATCAATTGTTAATGGTTTTGACAGTGGTGGATGGAATACAATTTAGACCCGATACCCAAATAGAGGTATCTATTCCTTCCTTGTTCAGATTGGAATTATGCTCTACAGTGAAGAACACACTTCATGTATATTCCTGTTCATCTGGGTCTTGCCCAAAACCTGACATCATAATTTTCTTTCTGTTCAAAAAAAGTGAATAAATCAATACCCCTTCAACTCAACCAATAAGCAAGAGACATATAGAAGGCAACTTCTAGAACTAGGCCTGCTTCTTTGTTCTTGTATTTCTACTTGCTGATAGAATAACACAAAGGACACTGGGTCACCCTAGAAGATCATGAAGGACTAAGCTCCATAAAGATCCCATCCATTTACTGTAGACGAGACAGGGCTTGGAGGCTAATGACGGCTTCTGCACAAGTCATTCTACATTTTTCAGTGCTCAGAAATGAGGCCACTAGTTATTATCATAGTTAACAAGAGTCAAGTTTCCTGAGTTGCTTCCAAAAGTTACAATTTTATTGAAAATGCCTGTCAATTAAAGTTTATAGAGCTGAAGGGGCTGGAGAGACCTCAGCAGTTAAGAGTATGTACTGCTCTTTTCAAGGATCTGAGTTCTGTTTCCCACACTCACATCAGGCAGCACAGAGCCTCCTTTAACTCTGGCTCCAGGAGATCTGACACCTTCTGGCTTCAACACGTTCCTGAACTCACTTGGTTCTTTAAAGATAAAAAAGCTTTGTACTGGGGATGAAGTTCAGTGGTTAGAGCATTGCCTAGCACTCATGTAGCCTGAGGCTTCATCTCCAGCCCCATATCAACAGGACATGGTGGTACATGCATGGCGATCAAGTGTGATAACATTTTGTTTATGCTGTATCAAATAAAGTTTTCCAGAGGATAAGAGGAGCAGAGTGGCCAGTCACTAGGGTTCTTACCTCTACCAATGCTTAGACCAAAGGGTCAGTGCTGTCCTCAGACTGTCTCCTCAGACTATGCTCAGACTGATTGCTCCTCAGACTGAACTGTCTCTAGGAAACTTCAAACTGACTGGACAGACTGCCTCTGACCTCCTGTCTCCTCCCACCTTATATTTCCCTCTCTTCCCAGCCATATAACTCCTGTCTCCACCTCCCTAGTGCTGGGATTAAGGCATGTGATCCCAAGTGCTGGGATCACCTTTGTATGAGCTCCATTTCTCTTTTAGACAGATTCAATCTCATGTAGCCCAGGGTGGCCTTGAACTCACAGAGATCTTTCTACCTCTGTCTCTGGAGTGCTGGGATTAAAGGTGTGTACCATCATTGTCTGACCTCTATGGTTAACTAGCTTAGCTGTGCGCTCTGATCTTCCGGCAAGTTTTATTCATTAAAACATAAACAAAATATCACTGAAATCAAGCACTCTAGGGATGGAGATAAAAGTATTAATATTACCTTAAAAAGTATTAAAATTACCTTAAAAAACCAGTTCTTTATTAAAAAAAAAATATGTGTGCCTTTTTTTTTTTTTTTTTTTTTTTTTTTTTTTGCCTATGTCTACATCCGTGTACCATGTGCATGCCTGAAAGGCCAGAAGGGGGCATCAGATCCACTTGGACTGGAATTACAGATGGTTGTGAGCTACCATGTAGGTGCAGGGAGGAGAACCCTGGTCCACTGGAAGACCAGCCAGTGCTCTTAGCCATGGAGTCATTTCTCCAGCCCCATCATTTCCTGCTAATTGAGATTTTATGTGTTAAATGCTTAGAAGTTGGTTTAGAAAATCGTAAGCATTGGGTGCTTGTTGATTGAAACAATTTATTGAGAATGACAGCATTTATAGCAGTGTTTGGCAAAATATTACTTCATTAAACCTAAGTAATGTATGTTTGATTGAATAGCTCCACAGCAGAGTCCTTGCCTAGCATGGGAGAAACTCTGGGTGTGATCACCAAGAACTTATTTAAAAAAAAAAAAAAAAAAAAAAAAACTTCTCCCCTTCTCATTCTCCTAGCTCTCTCTCCCCTACCCCATGCTCCTAATTAGCTCAGGAGATCTTGTCCCTTTCCCCTTATCTGGGGGGGCATATATGTCTCTCTTAGAGTCCTCCTTGTTTCCTAGATTCTCTGATGTTGTGGATCATGAGCTGGTAATCCTTTGCTCTATGAGTAAAATCCATATATGAGTGAGTACATACCATGTTTATCTTTTTGTGACTGGGTTACCTGACTCAGAATGGTTTCTTTTAGTTCCATCCATTTGCCTGCAAGGGGGAACTCTTGGTTCCCAGACTGATAGCTGGGAAAAGAGCATGGGACTGATCCAAACACCATGAATGTGGGCGTCAGTGAGGAGACCTCAGAAATCTATGGGGCCTTTTGTAGTAGATCAGTACTTATCCCTAGCATAGGAATGGACTTTGGGAGCCCATTCCACATAGAGGGATACTCCCTGAGCCTCGACACATGGGGTGGGCCTAGGCCCTATCCCAAAGGATATAACAGACTCTGAAGACCCCCTATGGAATTCCTTACCCTCCCTGGGGAGCAGAAAGGGTATGGAAGAGGTAGGGTGTTAGTTGTGGGGGGGTGGGGAGGCAGAGAGAACTGGGATTGACATGTAAAATAATCTTGTTTCTAATTTAAATAAAAATGGAGAGAAAGAAAAAAATCTAACTGCTACTATTCTAAAAGGCTGATGTGTCCAGTTGACTCCTAAAAAGAAGGATATTTAGCTATGGGCTGTGCATGTTTTCAATGACTAGTTTTTAATTCATTATTTGTGAATTGACAGCATAGTTCCATATAATCCAGATTGCCAAATGTTGCTTGCTCACTTGACTTCTCTGATGTTCGGATTCTTTGTCTGTAAAATAGGTATAGTGGTTTCCATAATTACAAAATTTAGATAATATCATGTTCTTCACTATGTCATCAGAGGGATACAAATGGGCTATATTTATAGTTTCTACTAAAATACAATGCTTACGAAGCATTTCTGTATTTTAAAGTAGTATTATGGTTTATCTTCCTATTGTAATACTTAAAAAACCTCATCAGTAAAGTACGACTGATGTGCCTACTAATATTTTTTAAATATATGGTGACCAATATGAATTGACTTCTGTACCAGTTTTCTAATGCTATTTAACAGACATGTTACAAACTCAGCAGCCAAAAACAACCCTTGTTTATTTTCTCACAGTTTGAGGCAAAATTATAAATATAGTTGAGCTATGTCTTTCTCTAGGTGTGCCACATGACTGCCATCATCATGCCTGTTGGAGCTTTAGCATTATCTGAGACTCACCTAAGAAGGGTTCATTTTCAAACCTATTCATTCAGGTGTTGGGAGAATTCAGTTCATTGTGCTTATTGAAATGTTGGTTTCTATTTCTTCTGTAAAGTTTTTTTAGGAATCTACCTGAAATTTCTAGAACTCATTTAGAGTTCCATTTAGTTCTTCCTAACATGGCATTCTGCCCCTGAAAGTTATCAAAAAAGGGAAAGGGATACTGTAATGCCATGTAATATAATCATGTGATTCCTTGCCCATGGTTGCCTTTCTGAATCATGCTGACTATAATGTAAGTCATAGATAAGTGTGACTATGAGGGTAGGGGACCATAGGGTAATCTTAGAAGTCTGCCTGTCATATTATATTAGTTACGTTTCATGTTGCTGTGACCCAGTACCCACCAAGACTTATTTTGGCTTCTAATTCCAAGGAGATACAAGTCCATCATGGTCAATAAAAGTGCAATAGCAGCAGCTTGAGAGGCAGGTCACAGGGCTTCTGCTGTCAGGAGGCAAGGAGCAGACAGGAAGCAAGGCTACGTAGGGCATAAAACTTCAAGGCCTACTCTCAGTGACTCACTTCCTCCAGTGAGGCTCCACCCTCTCATAGGTGCCATACACTGAAAATACTACCCACTAGGGACCAAGTGTTCAAACACATGAGCCTGCAGGTGTATTTCAAACCACCTCACCACACACTTATCCAATGTCATATGTTTTAGGAAGAGAGCTACACTTCTAGTCTCTATATGAAGCTTTTTCTTTTTCTTTTCTTTTTTTATTGACAGAGTCATTTCAGGGGAAAGGTTGAACAAATATCTGCTATATAGAAAGTCCCTGCACTATGGGAAGTGAAGGCTCTGAGAATGAATGTGGCATAAAATCATTCTCAGAGAACAAGAGAGAGAGGTGATGCCAAAATAAACACACAGCCATAGTTAGAGTGCCGAGAAAAGATGGGAAGTGAATTATGATTGACATGCTTAAAAGACACAACTAGAAAGAGAGTTACAGGAAAATGAAAAATATTGGCTTTGTGGAAAAGGGATAGACTGAGAAGATGACAACTTTGGGGGGAAATGAAAAATATTTGACTTTGTTTCAGAAGCAATGAATAATATAAAAGACTCTTGTTTGTTTTTCAATATTTGGGTTTGAAGAACAGGATTATAATCCATGTGCAGCTTGGGCGATTCTGAAAATAATGCCACCGAAATGATCCTGGAAGTGAGTCACAGCTAACTTGGCTACAACTGCTATTTCCTGTTCAAAGATGCTTTTGAACAAGAAAAGAAAATGGAATTTGGTAAATGCTGGTTGTTTCAGTACTCTCATGATGTCCTTTAAAAAAATCTTTTGATAAACACTGGCAACTTGTATTGACAGTGATTTCTGCTCATACATGGCTAAGAGCAAGAACGACTTAAGCTGTTATAATGTTAAACCTTATCAGTGAAGGTATAGAATTGAAAGGCTTTAAGCCGAGGAGAGGAAAATGATTTAAGGGTTCAGATGAGTTGCACAGGCCCATAAAATGGTATTAAATCAGTTCTGAAAAGATTTGAAGAGGACACAGCACCCTGTAAGTGTGTTACACTTTGGTATCATTAACAAATGATTGGACAACAGAAGAGGAGAATATGAGATGGGATATCAGACCTGCACAAGACACTGTAAGTCTTAAGAGCATTTGAGTCATGATAGTTGACAACTGAGCCGTCACTCCTTATCACACCAGTGCTGGTCACCGGGGGAAAAATTTCAGAACTCCCAATATCAAGGGTTGAAAGAGGCATTTGGATACATTTTGTTTTTGTGCATTGGATTGACTCAGGAACACCCGTGACCTTGTATAACTTTGGCCACAGGAGAAATCAGTCTGAAAGTATTGGGAGAGGTGGTTTATTAGTAAGGATAGTATTCATAACATTAATTAATCAGTGACTACCTCCATTTCCATATCTAGTGCTCTCCTATGACCTTCTAGCCCCAGGAACATCCCTGTACGGTACCATTGTCATCTAAAGTAGTAGCTGTCAACTACTAGAGTACTACAACTCCTGCTATGACTACAACTATTACTACAACAGTAACAACTACTAGTACAACCTGTAAAGTATGTTTTTGGGTCGGTCAGCAAAAAGGACACCTTTATCTTAACCCCTCCATGCCCTTGTCTACTGAGGATGAGGATGGTGTAATAGCTATAACAGACAGGGGCTGACTTTTCCCTGGCGAAAACATATGTATTGCTGCCTGTCTTGTCCCAAGCACTTTCCATGTCTTATTTATTTAACCTCATATAAACTGGGAAGCTAAGGAAACTCAAATATACAGCAATTAAGCAACTTCTTCAAGCTCAAAGAGCAACAAAGGGTAGAGCTAGTATTTAAAGTTATCTAGCCATCCCAATTACCCACAGTGCTTTCCACCAACCTTCATGACCTTATTACTAGCTGTTAGACAACAAAACTACACACACTAAAGTTAACTATCAATAAGTGTCTGGGTTATTTTCAGTATTTGATTTTCATCTCTAGAGACTATAAATTGGACCCATAAAAATACTTGGGTCACCAAGCTCACAGACCACAGCTGTATGGGTTCCCTTGCAGTATCACCTCTGAACTTATGCTGCTGGTTGTTTCTCAGGGCCAGATGTTTAGGGATCAATAACACAGAAGGATGACAAAGGATGTTATGATCCATTACTGCTCCACTTGAAGCTTTTTATCTAATGCTAGTGGCACAGTTTCCTGTTTAAAGTGTTGCCATTACTACTTTTCCTTGTTGCAATAGCAGGAGAAGAAAATATGTTTCATGGTAGAACAGGATTACTGAAGATTAATTAACTAGCTCCCAAAACGACTGAAATGGGTGTCAACAAAACAGCCCCTCAAAGGATAACTCCCTATTCTACCAGTTTTGCTTTACTGTGGATTGCGTAGCTTGATTAATTGAGGCCTTGTTTCCTATAGATTATTATTTAGTACATGAAGCTTATATAACACTTTTATAAATTAAAGATTAATGTCTCTACAAGACCTGGATATTTTTCCTCGAGTGTGCAAATGTATTACAAGTCCCAACACCTGCTTGTGACTCTGAATTCTCCATCTTTGATAGCTAGATCATTTGGTTTGCTTCATATAAGTCCTATACATCTGAGTCCTAGTAGATCCCTGTAAATCAATATATTTACAGCTAGAAATCTGTATTCAATTGCAAACTGTGATCAATTGAGACATGCATAGAGATGTACAGAGATAAAGAAGATTAAGGTGAAAAGAAACATGGTTGCTTAGGATAAGTACACTAGTTCAGGAAAGCAAATCTCACTGTATATTGATGTCCTTGACACACATTCTTCAAAATATTACATGAATGGGAATCTCATGGAAATCCCACCATGATGCATATTTCTATTCTGGAATGGGGATTGTGAAACTATATTTCTAATAAGTACCTGGAGATACTCATTTTTTGTAGATCATGCTCTGAGTGGCAGAAATATAAAACAAAACAAAACACAAAATGGGTCCTTTATGGCACTTGATGAAAAAGAATAGGAATCAGCTATGATTTGCTAGGCATAACTAAAGAGGCAATTACTTAGCCATCTGTCAAGAAAATGATTTATCTTATTTTACATTCTGTGCATGGCATGACTGTACCTGCATGGCATGACTGTATGTGCATGTGAGTGCAGGTGCCAAGCAGAGGATGTTGGATCACCTGGAGTGAGAGTTACAGGTGACTGTGAGCTGCCCATTGTAGGTGCTGGGAACTGAACTTGGGCACTCTGTAAGAGCATCATGTGCTCTTAACCACTGAGCCATATCTTCAGCCCTTCAGCCAGGTTTGAAGAGATAAAAAAAAAATCATAGGACTTTGTATGTTCTATATATTGCCAGTGTAAACTAAATTAGTTATAACCACATGACCAATGGCCAGTAAAGGGGAGCTTATAGGTTGACCATGATCCTAGCTTTATGAAGGGAAGAATCAATTCTCAATTATGAGAACAAGCAGGGGCTGTAGAATGAACCAATCTGAAGCTAGTGGAGTTTCATTGTCTACTAGCCAATTTACTTTGCCTAAAGTTTCTTTTCTATGTGTAAATTTTTCTTTAGCAGGGAACCCCCCAAACAGTATGTTCTACAATAATAATGAAGACAATCAAACCAGCTTAAGAAGCAACTCTGACATATTTCATTTATTAATGCTCAATAATGATGTAATTTAAAAAGATTTATTCATTTTATGTATATGAGTGCTCTATAAACTTCATGCCAGAAGAGGGCATCAGATCCCACTAGAGATGGGTTGCTGGAAATTGAACTCAGGACCTCTGGAAGAGCAGCCAGTGCTCTTAATGGCTGAGTCATCTCTCCAGCTGCCTGGCAATGATATTTGACCTGGATTTTGATGCTATTTTGAGGATTTCAGATCTTTCAATTTTGTTTTCCATGTGTCATCATATTTTCAGAATTCTTCCATCTCTAGGAGTAGGTGTGGAAATGGATATAGAAAAACAAGTGAAAATTTGTCTTAATAGATTAAGAAGTGGCATCCACCAATTTGGCATATGTTCTGGGTAGGATTTAATGACTTAGTCTCATCTCCCTTTTAGAAAGAAATAAAATTGTAGAAACATTTATGTCCGGGACAAAGAGGGAATATATTTTCTGAATGGGTATCCAATGTCTTTTTAGCTAGAGAATTAAATCTAATGCTCTACAATATCTGTGATGTATAATAAGTTAACTTCTCTGTTGCATATGGAATGAACTTACCTGTGTTCCCTTCCAGAGGAAATTGGGGAAATCATCAATCAAGTACATTTCCATAGTAATTGGCCAATCTTTGTTATACTGTAAAACTGCAGATGGTGTCCAGAAGATCCAGTGAAGAAATATGTAGAGACATCCATACATCCCATAATACTACATGAGTGTAAATTGTGATAGGAAAGAAAAATAAATGAAAGAGGCTGGTAGTGAATATGGGAGAAATAGAAGCCACAATGAAAGCTACTTTCCTCTTTTACAATACTACCAACTGCCTGGCTTACCTAATAACCTCTTGATTATTATAGCACTCTTAGTCTGAAGTCACTTCATTTGTATAACTTATTGGATTTCCTTAAGCCTATGATGGGGGAGGTCCTTCTGTGTATGTTTATCTTCTTATTGGTTGTTGAATAAAGTACTGTTGGCCAATAGGAAAGCAAGATAGGTGGGACTAGGAGTCATAGAGGATTCTGGGAAATGTAGTAAAAGAAAGTCTTGTGATACAAGCAGGAAGTGACACAGCAGGCAGACTCATATATAAGCAAGGGCAAGAAGGAAGTTGTTCCTTTTTCTCTTTCTCCTGCTCTCTGCTCTGGAGCTGCCATGTAATCCCGGCAAGAAAAGATGCTAGCAGCTAGCATATAAGAAATCCTAGTCAATTGGCCAAGCAGCATTTGTACCTAAAATAAGTCTCTCTGTGTTACTTGGGACCTTAACGTGGTGGTAGGTGGAACTCAGGCTTCTGGCAGAAGACACCCACATGGTGGCAGGGCTTGGGTGGCTTTGGAGTAAAGACTTACAGTTATAAGCCAAAATGTCAATATAGGTTTTTAGAAACCCCAAGTAGCATACTATGTTTCTTAATTGGCATACAGGTGTGTGTTGTTAGTTTGATACCCATGTTTCCTAAGAACAGAAGTCACTTTATAACCCTCCTCCTTCCGTGGACCATATAATTACACACTTGAGTCCTATGTTTGTAATGCTTTGCATATTTATACTTTTCAGAGAGGAGTATTGTCATCTATTTGGATTCACTGGAAGTTCAACAAGCATGTTTAGGGCCTCTGATGAGGGCATGATCCCTAAGAGCTTCCTCGTATTTGTCACTCAGATGCTCTTCATTTCTTGGGTGGATCTTTAGACACATACTTAAATTATATTATAAATTAGTTATAATGTAATTATAGTATAATATACATTTATATATTGTAGTGAGTATTCGCTCTGCCCATGAACTTGGGCTGTCTATCTGGTCTGATAGAGCCTGTGCTTCTCGCTTGCTCCTGACAACATGACCTCTTAAAAAGGAAGGAGGGAAGGGAGTCATGCCCTCTTGAGTGGTGAAGACTGGAGCAGGTGGTGTGAAACAAAGTGTGATCTGTCCACCGCTTTCCAAGGACTCTGCAATTGGTTTTACCATATCCTGTATTTTTGAGTGTATTTTCCCCTTTCCATATCTTAATAAATCCTTGATACCCCTTAACAGATGCATGTGGATTTCTCACTATAATATGTCATATAATATATAAATACATAGTTATATATACGAATAATATAAGATTATTTATATTATACTATTATAAATTAGTCAGTGATCGCTAGAAGAACTGAATTTATAGAATGAATACATATGGGAAGAGGATTTATTAGAATGGCTTACAGGCCATGGTTCAACTGAAAGACCCCCGAAGAGGTACTTTCGTAGAAGGAGACCCGTACCCAGGAATCAGCAAGACCACAAACTTGGATGCAAACTGCAAGAGGCTTTATTGAAAATACGGGTACCCGGGCGACTTACCTTCTGTGTGGCTAAGCGCGCCGAGCCAAGGGAAAGGGGTCCTTATATTGGGGAAAAGGCGCAAGCTAGAAACAGGGATTCTATTGGATGGTTCAGATGAGACACAGAGCCATTCCAGACCAGCATATTCTCAAGGTCTGGTGTTTGGTACAACAGACTCAATTCCCCCCCTCCGCGACCAGATGGCTGACCTTGGGGGCGGAGACCTTGGGACGGAGTGTTTCTCATCAGGTGGGGGTGTGGGGGCGGGGCCCCGGGCCGGCCTAACTGGTGCTCGTTGCTCGGCCCCAGCCCCGAGGCGCGGTGCCAGGCGGGGCGGGCCGGGGGCGCGAGCCCTGCCGGGGTGAAGGCTTGGGAGGCCCCGGCAGCTCCGCGGCCCCCGTGTCCTTGGCCTTGGAGGCGGCTCCCCGCTCGCAGCTCCTGGACAAGCAGCACCAGCTCAAGTTCCCCTTCCAGGCACCGCCCGCACTGCATTCTCCAGCCCTGGCTGAACCCTGGCCCTGCTCAGTCCCCGCCGCGCTGCTCTCAGTCATCTGCTCCTCCCGCCTGCTCTAGAGAGAACACCCAGCACCCCGGCACAGGCGGGGAAGACAGAGGGGCAGGGGTCTTTCACAACTAGTCCAAAATTCCAGTAGTTGTTCAGTCCACAACACTGAATGTCTCAGCTGGTATATAGTGTGTGCCAGAATCCCAAAGAAATAGGCTCTAATGTCAGTGAAAAGCATGGAATTGCTAATGAGAGCAAGGGCAAGCAGGCAGAGAGGGTTTCCTTCTTCCATGTCCTTTATATAGACTGCCTGCTGAAGGTATGGTTTAGAGTAAAAGTGGATCTTTCTACCTGGAAAGTTCTGGATTAAAGGTGGGTCTTCCCACCTCAATCATGTGGATTAGAAGTGGGTCTTCCACTTCAAGTTATTTAACTAGGAGAATATCCCTCACAGTTGTGCCCAGCCATTAGGATTTTAGTTAAATCCAGATGCTATCAAGTTGGAGAACCAAGAGCAGCTATATTCATAAGACCAGGGATAAAAGTGATGCATGGGAATTTTGCCCCTAGGATTTGCACACAAGGTGGCATGATTTCCACAACTAGGGTAAGCTGGTGGCAATACCCACTCGAAAGCATGAGGGCAAAGTTTTTCTCAGTGGTGCCCAAGTTGTGCATCACAATATCTGTATACATTACCAAACTTGGAAATAAAATGGTATGGATATGATGGAAGAGTAAAGGCTACTATTGTTCTTTGGAGAATTAATAATGTTTCCTAGAATGGCTTGCAGTATTGGCCTGTGTTCCTAGAAAAGCCATGACAAAAAAATGAAGCCAGATTTCTGTTTTATCCATCATTCACTGCTGGATAAAAAAGATGATATATCTGACTTGTATTGCTGTCTCCATTTAGTCATTCCAGTAAAACCCATGAATGAGCTTTATCTAGTTAATCTCATGAATTCTATGCAAGCCTGGTCCAGTGACTTTTCTGTGACAAGCTATCAGATATCTTTTCTTCATTTTAAATTTCTCCATTTTACAAGAACTTGGTAAATAATTATACCTGACAGCTTTTAATCCATGTAAGAGTGATCACTGGCAATGAGGGTGTTGGAAGAATTGTGTGCATGCTGTCCTTCTGGTGCATACTGTTACCTGCTTTTTAATCAACAGATATGCCACACACTGACAGTCTTTGATTACACACTCTATTCAGGGATCTAATATTATTTATTTATTTATTGTTTTTTTGGACCTCTGGTACATGATAAGCAGTAAGGATGAACCCCCTGCTAGAAAAACAGATTTATTAATAAATAGCTGACACTTTGTACTTTTGCAGAATATCAAAGCAATTAGTGACAACAGCCAAATGATTTTCAATACATACAAAGCTAAATCTCATATTGATTTGTGCACAAAACTTTGTTTGAAATAACAGTTGCTGAGCCCTTGCACAGCTTGGAGCAGCCAGGGAATCGGGGAGATGACAGTCAAAGAAATGACAGACAGATACACATTCAAAGAAGCTAGGCTAGGATAAAGTGGTTTGGACTCAAAAGGAGAAGCCACAGCACACCCAGAAACTCAGTATGTTTACTGCATACAGTTGGACAGGGAAACAGGGCTATTGCATATAGCTGACCAAAAAATTGGGTGACTATTGCACACAGATAAAAAGGAAGTGATGTCATTATAGATACTAAAGAAAGAGGCAGTGTTAACTCATCTTCATAGGGTCAGTCCCTGTAGGAGAGCTGTCTTCAGGCCATGACTATCCATGGAGAGAAAGCTATGGTAGACATTTTCTTCACATACTGTGAACTTGGATCTGAGGAAGCATTGCCATCTCTCAGAGCCTCACCCAGAAAAGGCTTGTCACTTTCATGTGACTGAGGCATTGGTGTCTTTAGCATGGTGGTTTCAACACATACATTCTCTCAGGACTTCACTTGTTCCCTACAAACCATATTTGGTCCATTCCTTTAAATAGCAGGTAAATAAAAGGAAAATAGAACAGTACAACAGTTTGACTGTCTCTCCTCCTGGCTCATTATGTGAACCATATTACCCATGGTGAATAACCAGTACAAATTACCTAGGAAATTAAGGAGTTCAAAAACTATTTGTCTCCTCTTTGTGTGGGTGGTAAGTGGGTATGAAGAGAGAGACACACACAGAGAGACAGAAAAGGAGAGACAGAAAGAGAGCTTTCAGATTTTCACACCTCTAGGTTTCATGTAAAGTTGGGATATTCACTTGATTTTAAAATGGAAGTTTCACTGTGGGAGAAAAATGGAACATTTAGTTCATAAAATCTTAAAAGCACAAAGTTGTTGGATGTTAAACTAGAGAAATTCAAAGAGATGTGGTAATCTGATTCCTTCCCTGGAGTAGTATTAGCCCTCCTTACGGGGCATGATGCTACAGATGACATGTCAAAGACAGTGAGGAGAACCTGATTATCCATGAAATAGGAGGGGTTTTTTTGTTTTTGTTTTTTCAGTTGAGATGTCTGGGCTTCGGAGATGGCTCTGTGAGTAACGTGCTGGCTATGCAAGCTTGAGGACCAGATTTGGAATTCCTAGCACCCCCATGAAAGCAGAACAGGCATGGTGGCCAACCTGTAATCCCAGCAGCAGGAGAAACAATAGACCAGGCAAATCTGCTAGCTCTAGATTAAGAAAGGATCTGTTTCAGTTTATGTTGTGGAGGGTAATAAAGGAGCATCAACATTGGGCCTCTACATGCACATGCAGATATGGGCATGGTCATATACTTAGGGGCATACACACCTACTTCTGCATGGACATGAATGCACATATGCACACAATACATTCACAAGCATGGATACACAGGCATGAAAAAAATGTAAAAGCTGTACTGCCTAGACCTCCGAATATTTCTCCCAGGAACTGTACCTCTGTTTATCCATTCTTTTCTTCCTTTATTCATTTGCTTACTAAATTCCAGGCACTGTTCTTGGCTCGGTAAAGAGAGCAGACCACAATTCAAGGCAATAGCCGCACCTTCCTGGACCTTACAGTATTCTTGAAAGAGACAGATAATAAATAAATTAGTAAATGAGTGGCATTGGTTTGCAGCAAATGCTACAAGGAAAACAGGGCAGCCAGATTAGATGGAGAGAGAGAGAGAGAGAGAGAGAGAGAGAGAGAGAGAGAGAGAGAGAGAGAGAAAGTGGGGCGGCGAGTGTTAAATGAACTGGCCAGGAAAGACTGTGGCCAGGGAATCTTGACTGAATAGGAGCCGAAAGAAAGAAAGGGAAGAGACATGTGGCTCCGTAGAGAGTTTATCCCCCGCCCCTTTTTAGATCTCTCTGGATAGAAACTACAAGTGTAAGCCCACTTAATATGACATACGACTGTGGGTGTGCCTGCCACTTGCTCTGTTTCTTTCCTCTGGTCATATTCTTTTATCACCTTCAGCTACTTCATAGAAACTGTCTTTCCATTTCTGTTGAAGACTCACATAGCTACAAAACATTACCTGCCTCCTATCATGGCTCAGAATCTTGGATCGGTGCCCTTGTCAATTCACAGCCTCTGTGTTTATGCCAGTCTCCAGTCATAACTGTGAGCCTCCATGCCCTCTGCCCAGTTCATGGCAGGGCACCTCATGGCACCATAGCTCTGAGCATTCAGGCATTCTCAGCTGTCATATTCAACACCTCTATGTATTTGACTTCATTTCCTCTCATGAATTTTGTAGTTATGTCTGAGGCTTAATCATATGTTTAGACTACAGTGGAGTGAGAGAGCTTCAGAGACACATGTTATAAACAATGTCTATGATCTATTGTTTTCCCACTCAGTGTTAGACTTTATCTTACATACTGGGTTTATTTTGACCCTCCTGCTCCCATGTGTTTCCCAGGAATATATCCTTTCTTTAGAAGCAGACCTCATGTGTCCTGAGGACAGTGCTGCCAGCAATCCAGTTACAATCCAATCCTGCATCTAGATCAGTAGTGTTCTTTGTATATATGCATGTTTAATAATGCCCTAGATACTCTATGACCTACCAAAAGGAGAATGTGAGGGCTGAGATGTAGCTCAGTTGATTCATTGCTGGTCTGGCATGTACAAATGGGTTTTATCTCCTACACTACACACAGGGTGTCACTAGCCTTTACTGCAAGTACTCAAGAGGTAGAAGCAGATCAGGAGTTTGAGATCATCTTTAACTACATAATGAATCGAAGAACAGGTTAGGATAGAGAAACAAGCAATAACAAATAGAATTGTTAACAATACAAAAAAAATCACAACCTCAACCTGGATGGTATGACATAGTGTACATGTGTGCCTGGAAAACTGTGTGTCAGTGTACCATGGAAAACATACTTCAGGGACTAGAGGGGTCTGATGTTCAGCAGCTAAGGGTCCTTGGTGCTCTTTCAGAGGACCAGATCCAGTTCTCAGCAACCATGTCAGAAGGCTCACAACTGTCTGTAATGCAAGTTCCAGGGGATCCATCACAATCTTCTGCCCTCCTTGAATCTCTACATATGTGCACACATGCACTAAAATAAAATAAATCTTAAAAAAGAAAAACGATGTGCTTCAAAGCCACAACAGGACTCCCAACCACCCCCTCTTCCAGGCATTTCCAAGCATCATATTGTTTTAATCTAGGGAACAGAATTGAGAGTCAAGGGAAAGCTTTGGGACAGCTCACCTGGACCAGATATACTACTGGTAATTTTGTCTTTTTGTCAAAAAGAGTAAAAATGAATTTTCTCAGGCATGGAGACATCCTATACCTATGCACAAGTTCAATGAATTAGGTTACATTTTTAAATAAAGTTAATCTTTAAAATAAATTACAAAGTTCAACAGAAATTCTATGGACTCATTTTTTTATATCCCCCTTTAAAATTCAGAACTAAATTAATAATAGACCATTGGGTATCTGAGAACCCATTCACCCATTTATAAATAAAAATGGTCTTTAAGTAGTTCACTTGGATTTGTTTCTTATAAATCTTGCTTTTAAAGAAATACATATTTGCATTTACTGTTTGAGAAAAGTATAAAAATGTCTATTCAGAATAAACAGCTTCATGCTATTTTTTTTTCTTGGAATGTTTTGCCTCTGCCTAGCCTTATCTGCTGCGTTTTACTCTTGCTTTTGTCGAAGTTTTGTGCAGGTGACCCTGTCACTCTCCACCTTATGGCTGTTTCTCCTCTTCCACCCATCTGCGAAGCCCTGTTAGTATTCCACACATGGGGACTACTCTGCTGAGCTTAGGTCCTGTTAAGTTTGAAGTAAATATGTAGAATAATATATTCAGATATTAGACTTTCTGGTTGAAAGACTCTAATGAAAAAGGAGTATTGTGCCAGTGCAGGAATGTTATAGGTAGAAATAGAGAGCAACTCTGCCTATATGGAAGCCCTAATTTTGCTACAAAAGGTAGAATTTGAATAGGTGCAATTTTTAGGTGTCTCCATTTATTTGCCGGCTAATGAGTGAATGCATTATTTATTTATCCCAATGTGAAATTATTCTCTCTGATGTGATCTTTGAACATCCTTGGTAACATTATCTCTGAATTCTTATCTACTAAAAATACAGGATACCATATGCACAGCCTCTATCAGCTTGTCCCTTATAAGAAGGGATGGTGGAGAATCCTCAGCACACCACATCCTGCTGATGCTCCCCATGCAAATCCTCATGATTGGGCCCACATGGCTATCAGAGCAATGCATCTGTATGTTGTAGAATCATATTGCCATTTGTCCTGGTGCACAGTAAGATGCTGGCATTCAGGGGATGAGCCAACACTGGAAAGGGATCAGCACAAGGCAATGGGGATTAAAAGTCATCTGGTGTTCGATGAATGGGTAAATTTTCATCATTCGCCATCCCCTTTGTGTGGCTTTATCAGTTTGCCTGCTTCAAGACACAATATTTTCTTTACTAAACATATTTCAACTCTTCACCCATATCTATAACAAATATCAAGGTCACATTCTGATCCTATGCTATTTTCTTGCTTTTGAGGGAGGTCTGTTGACAGCTATAAAACTTGCTACAGGGGGCCTGGAGAGATGAGTCAAAGGTTAAGAGCACTTGCTGCTTTTCCAGAGGATCAGGGTTCAATTGCTAACACTCTCATGGCATATCATAATCACCTGCAACTTCAGTCCCAGAAGACCCTCCTCCATATGTCACTGTGATTGGTTTAATAAAAAACTGAACAGCCAATAGATAGGCAAGAGTTACAGCAGGCACTTCTGGGAAGAGCTCTGGGAAGAAGAAAGGCAGTTACCAGTCAGACTTAGAGAAAGCAGGATGGGCAGTACAGAGCCATGTAAAATAATGTATATTAAATGATTAATTAAGTTATAAGAACTAGTTAAGAACAAGCCTAAAATACAGAGTAAAGGTAACTGAGCCATGTAAAAGAATGTATATTAAAATATTAATTTAAGTTATGAGAACTAGTTAGGAACAAGTCTAAGCTAAGACCAAGCATTCATAATTAATAATAAGTCTCCATGTTATTTTTGCAAGCTGGCAGTCGAAAGAAAAATCCATTTACATGCTCTGGCCTCTCTGGGCATTCTATACACTTGGAAGATAGATATACATGCTAGTAGAACAATGAAACACATGTAAAATAATTACGTTTAAAAGTGCTACCTATTTCAAGCATTCCTGTTGGTACCATAAAAGTTTGCTTTCTTTCATCTTCAAAGAAGCAGGCAATCTTTTTAACTTTTGAAGGCTGAAACAACTACTATGCTTGCAGCTCATTCTTCTTGGAGGGCATGATCTGTCCCCTCTACTGTCTACAGCTTTCTCTCCCAGAAGACTCTAATCTTGTGGGTGAGTAGGCAGATGTTCAGACAAATGGTGAGTTTTAATGACTCAGTGAGGAAGTAGGAGTGGAGGAATGTTCTCTTCCTGTCTTCAAATGTCATCTATTAATTTGACTGAAAAGTATTATCTACATGTGCTCTTTGGTGTATATTGTGCAAATCTTGGGCCTGTTCAAAGATCTCACAGTCTGCTCCAGTAACATGCATATGGAGATGTCATCAAAGAACCTCTTCACCTACCATTATCTCACCTTCAAGGTCTCACTTTTTATTTGGTTTGTTCTAATTACTTTTCTTTCTGTATTATCCCATGTCACCTGGACTGGCATGCCTCTAATATGAATATAGCAAGCCTACATTTCAGAGTATGTCATGCACAATATTACAAACAAAGAATCACTTTGTTCAGGGGATTTAGCACTTGGATTTCATTTAGTTTTAATTATATTTATTTAATTTCATATTTAGCATTTAGTATTTCATTTGATTTAGACCTGTGTGTGTGTGTGTGTGTGTGTGTGTGTGTGTGTGTGTGTGTGTGTGTGTGTGATGCATTAACATGTGCAGAAAAGCCAGACGAGTGCATTGGATCTCCTGGAGCTAGATTTACAGGCTGTTGTGAGCCACTTGACACAGGTGCTGGGAATCACCAGAGGAGCAGCAAATACTCTTAGCCTTGGGACAAATCTCTCCAGTCCCACAATTTCATTATCTAAGTCATACTCTTTCACCACTTTTTCATGATGGAACAAGAAAACTCATTTAATGTGATCTTTGGAAATAGGAATTTATCCATCAGAAAGAAAAATAATTAATACATAAGGTTCCTATAACCATGAGGTATAGGGAGATGTAAAAAGCTTTGGTGTTTATTATCATGCATCTAAAATTCCCTCAGATTTAAAACTCAACTTTTTTGATACAGGAGTTTTCTGTATAGCCTTGGCTGTCCTGGAACTCACTCTGTAGACCAGGTTGGCCTCCCAAATGCTGAAATTAAAAGGGTTTGCCACCACTACCTGGTTAAAACCTATTTCTGTAAGTTAAAAAAGCATTCATTATTATATGGAGGAATCCCTTGTGGGTATCACATATAATACACACACACACACACACACACACACACACACACACACACACACACACACACTCAACAGAAAAACAAAAAACATAGGAACCCAGAATCTTTCCTCGCACTAACAAATCCTGTGTGTCCTAAAGAAAGTGAGGACAGATTGGCCCACTCATCTTAGAAACCAGCCACCTGTACCCCAAGTCCCTGAACCATGATGATAGGACAGGAACTCAGAGCCTTCTGATGCTCTTTGGAAAAACTGATTTTGTCTTTTCATCCCACCTTTGAGCAGAGAACTCGAGCATCTATTTTATATGTTCTCAGAATGGTTGCATCCTTTGCCAAACATGGGGAGAAATGGCTTACTACTGAGAGATTTTATAAGGGCAAAGTCACCTCGGTGACAGTATTAAGACTTAACTATCTGAGGTGCAGTCATTATAACTCTATTCACTTAGAAACAAAATGTCATTTCTCATGACCCAATAAATGAAGTGTAATTACTGAAAGTACATAAATGATAGAACCAAAAATGTTCTCTTTCTGATCATGCTCATGACAAGAAGAAATTGCACATATTTAAATAACTGAGAACTGAATAGAAACATTCCAACACAGACACAGCATTTTGGACATAAAGTTGACATTAAAAATCACATTAAATAATCATTCTTTGGAGAGATCTTGGGCTTTTGACAGCTGCTAAATTCCAAATGTGAGTTTCACTCTCCCTTGGGAAAGGTTTAACTCACACTGAGATTTATCTCAAGAGACAGACACCTGGGGATACTTCTGAAAATGCCTCTTGTGGCTCTTTGCCTTCTGAAGCAAGAGCTTTGACCCTTTTCAACTTAACCAATGAAGAGTCATCAGAGTTCTTAATCTTCTGGGATGCAAAACCAATGAATAAATAGTCCTCTGATTCCCTGTAATAAAGCATCCATAAAATGTCCCAGAGAATAGTGAAGTCAAGTGCAGGATTCTCTGCTTATTTGGGAACCAAGTCAGTGTTTTATCTCTTTAATTTGGACTATTGAATGCTCAATTTTTAAGTGTTATTATTATTAGGAAGAAAAATTATTCTGTCAAGCACTTCTCCCAGAGAAAATCTGACTAAATGACTTCACGTTCTTGAAAGGATGCCGGTTCCTTGCCTAAAACATGGCACTCAAAGATGTGTGATTAGAAATTATGAGGCCAATTTTCCAAAGGTGTTCCTTCATTTGCATCAGCAAAAAAAAAGAGTACTTGTAATTGTCCATGCAAATCAAGGACTTTCATATGCAAATGCTTATAGGTGGATGTAATTATGCTGCTCCCATACATGAACTGAGGTTTAAAACTGTGATACAAATAAGTGTGTAAATATGCATTTGTACTTCTAATTGTATTACCAAAAAAAAGGCCAGGATCTGTCAGCCATATATGTAACCATGGATAGGAACAGGCATGATGGAGCTAGCAAGGGTCACCTGTCATGGTTCAGATAAAATTTTGCTCACTAACCAGCACCTTAGGGCCAGAACTTCTCCCATTCTCTCCCCCCTATGCCTGGCTGTAGAACATTAGGCTGAAGACCAAAGTCTGCTTTGTCTTCTATTATTGTGATAAATTCACTCTTTGGCAACTAGCCACCTTCCCTTGCATATTGCTTGCCACATGGTCTACTCTTCAAGAGAAGGCTGACCTCCATTATTGTTTGTCGTAGTTTCCCAGTAGATGCTTCACCCCCATATAAATCATACTAGGCAACTGTTCTAGGGAGTGTCACTAGCTTTCTCTAGCAGGTCCATTTCAGCCCAACTAGAATACCCGTTCTACAACTGTTTGTTCAATCTGTCATATATGATCTGAGAAATCACTTATTCTAGTTGATATTTTGTTCTAGAAACCTGGACAACTCTGTCAGTTCAAACTTAAGAGTTTTATTTACTGCAATGAACAAACAAGTCTCATTTTGGGGACTGTTTGATCCATACCATGAGGCAGTGCAAAGAGAAAGATCTGTTTACTGGGGAAGCTGCTGGTGATAACTAACAAGGTGGCTCATCTCACTTTGACAGAGATGAGCTTGCGCTGGATGGGTAAGTTATGCTGTTCGTCAAAACATACTCATTTTTCATACCTTTCCAGATTGTCCTGATGAACAGTGAAAACTAATGACTGCAAAAGATGTGCTTTGTCAGGGCTGGATAGATGGCTCAGTGATTAAGAGCACTGACTGTTCTTCCAGAGGTCCTGTGTTCAATTCCCAGCCAACACATGGTGACTCACAACCACCTTGAATGAGATCTGGTGCCCTCTGCTGGCATGCAGGTAGAAGATTGTATAGACTGTGTACATAATAAATAAATAAAATCTTAAAAAATGTGCTTTATTCCACATATCTTATCTTATTTTATTCACAATTTAAAAAAGGAATAATTTGGAAGAAACATGTAGTAATAGTCTTACAAAAAGATCTTTCTTGATGGTTTAAATTTTGACAATATATGTTTATTTTAAAAAATCTGAAAGTATAACTCAAGAGCTGAGTAATTACATTTTATCCTGGGTTCAGGGCCAAGAAGAAATTTAAATGATATAACCTGGATGAAAGCTATTAAAACTTCCAGAAAATGTGAAGGATTTTATAGGGACAGCAAGACAGCATGTTGGGATAGCAGGCATCATTAGACCAAATCACACCATAACAGGAAAAGATAACTAATTCCTTAGAGGTTCCCACAAACAATTCTTAGTTCAGGAGCCAGAGAAGAAATTTTGGGGTGTCTTGAAATTATTGGGGGTAAATAAGAGTATGAGCTAGGTTGCAATTGTTCATTTGTTTTGAAAGTTTTGTTGTGGAGGTATGTACTTATTGAGTGTGTGTGGGGTGGGTGGGGGGGTGCTTCACACATGCCTGTATGTACATAGAAAATAAAGAAGCTGATACTAGGTACCTTACTAGACCACACTCTCTGAGCCTGGAGCTAGCTGATTCTGCTAGTCCAGCTAGCCTGCTTGCCTAGAGGATCCTGTTTCTGCCTTACAAAATCTGTGATTATAGGCCAACCCCCAGGCCAATTTGGCATACTCATTGTTGTCATGCTAGCCAAGCATGAACTTTACCCAGTGACCATCCTCCAGCTCACAGTATTTTTTTGTGAAGCAGATTTGAAGTTTTATTAAAGATATTTTAAGACAGGTTTATGTATGAGAGTTGGGGAGAAAACAGGTATTTTGAAGAAAAGCAGATTTACTGAGAGCATGGAATGGGCTTCTTGAAGACAAGTGGGCAATTTATTTTTTTATATAATTGTTATTGAAAGGCTATTTCTAAACCTATACTGGTGGTATTTGGCATACATGAACCCCACTAATATTGCCAGCTTTCACTCATCAGTACAATTAAACTGTCCAAAGTACTTACGCAGAGGACATAACATTATTTAATTTTCTGAAATATAAAATGGTCATTGGGCATTCATAGCTGTTTCTACTTCAATTAAGTTGAACCTTGGGCAACAGGAAAAAGGGTTGTAATTGGTTATTGCCAAAAGAGTCACAGGATTTCATGAAACGCATAAGTACAAAATTTCATAAAAGTATTGGAAAACAAAGCACAAAAAAGCATTTAAAATTATATTGAACTGCAAAGTTTCAATGCTGTATCTTTTCCCCGGAGCCACAGCAAAGAGCTGCTATCTCATATACCTGGCCTGGAAACAACAGGGTCTTGTTAGCATAGTATAGAGAAGTTTAGAAGAAAATAAAGATTGAACAATAAGAGAAACACATGTTTGTTATCTCAGAGTTGGGGCACACACTGGACACATAAACGAAGTATCTGATCAAATAATATTCTGCTTAGAAATGTGAATTTTCATTCCTGGTGAGGAATGACACCTGGCAAGTGACATAGACAAAGTAAGTGGAAAATTCTGGGTTCTCAGATTGTGATCTGTTTGCTATCCATGAAACTAGAAAGTACTGCCATTGTGCCATTTCGATTAAAAACTGGCTCTGGAGTTGGAGTATGGCTCTCCATCCTCTAGGCTCAAGCATGTTTGTTTAAAGGTTTCTTCCAAAATATCTGTCCCATATCAGGTGATCCACCTGACTATGTGATAGAAAGGAGGGCAAAAAAATAAATAAATAAAGGGACAGACTATTCCCCACAGGGACTATTGCTAATTATTTCATACTCTTTTGCTTTAACTCTCTAAAGATTTGTCAAGGTATAAATCTCATCTCAAGACGTGTAAAACTATCGTGTAAACTTTCTGTACATCAAGATTTGTTAGCATATTGGGTATGATTAAGACCCTGTAAAATCTGCAACAAAATAATTAATTTAAAACTCCTAACACCATGTTTGATAGTCAAAAATGTATACATAGGAAATCTTAAAGGAAACATGTGGCTGGCTTGCTGCCATCTTAACTGCTGTCTCCCCCACCCCCACCCCACCCCCATGGTGATAGAGGCAGCCACATGACTGACACTTAACTAACCCAAGATGGGGAAATAATATACTTGTAGCAATCTATAGAAAAGCCAAATCCCTAGTGTCTAGCTGCAGACTCTTGCTTTCAAAGACAAGTATAGAGATATTTTGTCAACCAATTCTTATCATTTAAATAGAAGCTATCAGATAATTTCCCAAGTTTGTTTTTAGTGACACACCATGAATATCACTCAAAAATCATCACAGAATCCAATGTTAATCCCTTGTCTGATATAAGTTAAAAGAGAGTTTGATCTTGCATTCTGCCAACCAACCCCCAGCCTGGCATTGTACTCCAGCTCTGATTTCCATCATAGGCAATTTTATCTCTTAAAAGAGTCTGAAGTATAATCCTGTTGTAATACAACAGAGGTTGTGTATGCATGTAAGCAAGCACTTGTCTTTGGGGTAGGGGGGATAATTCTGTCCGTCTAATCAGCCTAATGGTACTGGCAGGCCCACCAATTCTTGCCACTCAGCACAAATACTTCTCAGCCTCATGCAGTTAATGGAGACTGACACATGAAACGCCATGCCTTAATAGATCTATATTTATATCTAGCTTGTTTCAAGTTCAATTTGCAAGGGAGCTTTATCTTCATTGCCATCAAATATGCTACTTAGCCTGCCATTTCCACCTGACAGCACTTGATGGTAGGAACTCACTGCAGTGAAACCCATAGTTTCTTACCCTACCTGCATAGGCCTTCTTTAAACTCATTTTATCATCTCTGTACCCACAGCACTTCCTGTGTCTTCTCATGTTCTCTCTAACTAACTTCATTTATCAGCCATGCTCTGCTCAAAGGTTAACTGCTTCAGTGCTCAACCAAGCCTTTCTTGACCTTGAGAGGCATCTTGCAAATGACCTCACTGTGTGATCTAGAACACACACCACACCACACACACACACACACACACACACACACACACACACACACACACACACACTTAAAGTCATCTCAAATAGCACTGTGGTACATTTTTTACTTACATTTATTTATAATTTTGTCTCTCCTCCAGCTACATGTCTAGACCTAGAAGGCCAGAAAATCAGACCTCACCCTGTTTATATTTCTAACATAGGTCATTGTGCCTGGTAAATAGTAAGTGTTCTTGGAATAATTCCTCTTAAAGTATAGTGTGATTGCATGGTACTACTTGCCAAAAATAATAATAATAAAGTAAAATAAAAATAATTTTTGTAAAAAAGAGGACATCTTTGCTTATGTCACAGAAGAACTTTAAAATAAATGCTAAAACATTTCTATATTTTCATTCTTCCATACTTAGAAAAAGTATTTGCAATTTTTGGTACTTTCTCCATTTAAAACTATTTGCTCCCAAGGCTTTTGGAGTGTTCAATTTTTCTTGTTCAACTTAGCAAGGTAAGGGGAGACGGCTAGAGCCGTGTACTTTGTCCCTCAAACCAAGGCTTACACTGAGGACTCACTTATCAGGTACCTTCATATTGCTGGGGAAGTCCTTAAACTCCCAGTGCCTGAGTATTGTGGAGAATCAAGAATTGGTAAATGTGGCACTGGAGAGATGGCTCAGGAGTTAAGAGGGACTCCTTATTCCTCCAGAGGACCCAAGATCAGTTCCCTGCATCCACCATGTTAGCTCACAACAGTCTATGAGTCCACGTCCAGGGGATATGACACATTCTTCTAACCTCCAAAGGCACTAGGCATGAATACGATGTACAATCATACTTGTAGGCAAAACCCTCATACACATTAGATAAATATTCAATAAAAATATGTTCCCACATCTCCTTATCTTCAGTATGCATTTGAGTGTCTTCTATATTCCATATATCATGAGAGGTACTGGAGACTCAATAACCAAGTAAAGGAGTCCCCATCATGAAGGAGTTCATTGTGTAGAAGAGAAATGTAGTAACACCAAGCACTGTAATACAGGTGGGAATTCTGAATACAACATCAAAGACAAAAAACAGGGTGATATCAAAGAATCCCATAAAACAGATCCTAAAGAATTCCTATGGTGAATTCTGAGTGAACAACACTGTCAATTTTCTTTGGGATTTAAAATCTACATTTTAATTGATTCCAAAAGGTCTCTTAGTTTAATTAAAACCCTAATGGGTTTACCCTTATGAGTAAATAGCAAGAGTTTTATTATGTACTCTACAGGAAACTATTCTGTCTTGTATATAAGCTTTCTCAACCAACATTCTTTTAACATATCAATGAGTCATTCTTACACCATTTGCATTGATTGCCACATTGGCTTGGCTTCATTATGAAGCCAGATACACACGTTTCATTTGGTTTCATTGTCAGATTGAACTGATTATGCAGCTGTTTGGTTAAATGTCTGATGACTAGTCATAACACAAATGACTAGTTTTCTAATTTCTGTTTTTGGAAGCTCAAGAAATGGGACACCATGTGTATACCAACACCATTCAACATATCAGAATGAATATAGCCTCATTTCCAGAGGTAAAAGCCAGATTTACGTGTAAGCTATATGTAGCCAAGGCTGGATAAGAAGGACTCTTACTCAAGAATACTTATTGTTAGAAAATAAATAAATGGCAAAGTCAACAGAAATGTGTGTTTATGTAAGCCAGTTTATAATAAGGCGACAATTATTTGAGTTAAAAGCAAACATTTGAAGAATTTGGACAGAAATAGATCCACAGTCATCTAGTGATTTAAATGAAGCACTAGTAGTGGTTGGGTTTATGGTCTCTGATATTGGAAATGTTTGAAGACTACCATGCCTAAGTGACTATACAGAAATGCTGGTGACAGGGCACCTATGCAGACTGTGCCAGTGACAGATGTCTGAAAACAGTTCAGCATCTGTGCCTTGCTATATTGTGAAACTTAAGCCTTTTTGTTGTGAATAAAATTCTATACAATTTAAATTGGCTGTATGGATAAACTAAACCCAATGAAATTATTTTACTGGTTCTATTTGACCTTTTATGAAGCTACTTGTTCATTTCTTATTCAAGACCATAACAAGTACATGAAAATGTTCTGGCTGGAGTTGAGATCTTGGTGTGAAATAACAGATTTATGGAATGGGATCAACATTCTGAATTAGTAACCCCTCTCCATCCAATAACTCACACTGGGAGCTGAAATCTAAATGGAAATGCTACCTAAATCATTAATTGCAATTGACTCACTTTGGAAACAGCTGTAGCAAAATGGAATCTATAGATATGTCTAGAAACTGTCAGAAAACACACACACACACACACACACACACACACACACACATATATATATATATATATATATATATATAACATATACATGATATATGCATATATCATTCTATGTATGACATATATGGAATGATATGTATATATGTCTCTCTATATATGTATATAAATGATTCCTCTTTATCATGAGGGACCATTAGTCTTGTTAAATGTCTCTGAGTGGAAGAAGAATTTTCTCTAGATTATGTCTTTTGCACACTCTTACAACACATCAAAGCTATCAACTCACACTTGGAAATCCCTGAACTCCACTTGGTAACACTATTTCTCTTACTCCCTTAGTTTATTTACTAACTCAATAAAATTTGGTTGGGCACTGTGAATCAGAGGCACTAAGAAACTACATATGAATAAATATCAACCATTATATTGTCAAAATAGAGATGATCAAGTCTTCCCAGTAAACAACTATGAAGGCATAGGGAAGGAGTGGAGGGGGAAAGACATGAAAGCAGAAGGGGATTGGTTGGGAGAGGAAAAGAATCAAAGGGAAGCAGGCAAGAGCAAGAGAAGCCAATGAGTGTTGTCAATATCATCAAAGTATATTATATACACATGTATGAAAATGTAATGAAATCAATTATCATGTATAATTAATGCATGCCAATAAAAGTCTAAAAGCTTCAGTACTCTGTAAATTGATCAATGGTTGAGAAGCATTTATTTCTTAGACCTACTGAGCTCCAAGTAAGAACAATGGGAGCTCTGTGATGGTCTTGATTTCTGGTGTGAGAGTTGAACAACAGTGGATCAGCTCAGGAAAACCAGCAGCTGTGTCACCACTGCTGAAGGCAGAAGGAGAGTTGTTTAGTCCTCATCATTTAATATTATGATCTTGATAGAAGCCAAAATGGGAAGCCCAGTAGATATACAAAAAAAAAATCGTATACTTCTGTTGAGAAAGTCATAGGCTTATGAACTAAATAGGGTTGCTAGGAACTAGAATGAGTTGAACACACTAACATATCATGGCCAAAGGAAGCTGAGTATATGCCTGGAAGAGATCTGAGAGGATTCACAAGAAAATTAAAGCATGGAAGAATTGAAGTCAGACAAAATTATACTCTCCTTTTCTGATTAACACCCTTATTCATTAGAGAAGACTAAGAAAAGGGAGATTTGTAAGAAAGAACTTACAATGTTTCTGCTTGTGAAGATATGGGTCAAATTCTTTGAATCAAAATTTAGGAATTAAAACAATAAAATTAAAATTAAATTTATCAGCAACTGTATACTATGAGATGGAGACTTCCTTAATGAAGACTAGGCAAATAATGCACAAAATTGTCAACAGAAATATTTTCTGAATATCCCACTGGTTGGACTTTACAGGAACCATGAAAAAAACTTGTTTCAAAAACAGTAGGAAATCATACACACAAAGAACTAATGAAAAGTGTGACATCAACAAATGATAAAACTAAATTATCTTAGGATTACACATTCTGAAGAAAAAATGAAAATTAGAATTTCTCAGAGAGGAAACTCTAACTCTACATTCCATTGACATGAGAAAGAATCAGTGAACTGAATACAGATCATGTAACATCCAATTCAAAAAAGAAAAAGAAGAGGAAGAGGAGGAGGAAAAAGAAGAAGGAAGAGGAAGAGGAGAAGGAGGAAGGAAAAGGTAAACAGAGGAGTGTAGACAACATAAAGGACACTAACAGAGAAACAAAAAGTGACAGAGGTGATCAAAGTGTTATTATTCAGGGAAAACTATTCATCTAAAACTCTAAAAGGCTCAACCCAAACTCAAGAAGGATAAATGTAAGGTTAAAGACTTCTCATACACCTGTCTCCAAAGGCTGACAGAGAAAAGGCTGATGGTAGCAAATGAAAAACAACCCATCCCATACAGAGCAACAGCATGATGAACAGCCAAATTTTCATCCCAAACAATCAACAGTGGAAAGGATTGGAATGATGCAGTCAAGTGCCAAACAAAAAGTCAAATAAGCATTCTATATTCAGAAAATTACTTCCAAATATTGCTATGCACCGAGGTCCCGAAAAAAATCCACTCCTATTAGATGCAACTTAACAAAATCACCCAAGGAAACATAATTGCAAAGGTTGTACCAGAGGGTTGATTAAAAAAGGAAATATAAGAACAAAGAAAAATGGTAGATGTTTTTGTTTTAAAAAAGACTGCATAAACCTATTTTGTGATATCTTTCCCTCCCTTCAAAATTTCAGATATACAAGGTTGAACAAGCCAAAGTTCACACCTTTATTGTACTTATAACATATAGATACAACAATATATAAAAAGAACTCCTTGAATATCACTCAATTCAAGAACACAGAAATAGAAGAATTTATAGATTTCTACATTTTTGCACACAGAGATTGAAATACCTGGGAAGAAAAGCCAATTTTAAAGAGGAAATAGTTTTCTTTCATATCCCTATCCTGGTGGTAATTTTATTATTATACCATTTTTAGTGATGTCTGGTGAGAAAACAAAGTGCTATATTGTGAAGTTTTCATCATAATTGGATCATTATACCAGTTCTTCCATATCTTTATTTTTTTAAATTTTTGAGTATTTGTGATCTTAGATGTTTGGATTAAGGATGGTCAAACTGTATTTATCTGTAGTGGAGAGAAACTAAAGGCCTACTGGAACAGAGACTGTTGGAGAATATTCCTTTACAATGTGTGAAGATGAGTTACTGTGAATGGTTTAATAAAAATCAGTATGGAGATTCCTCAGGAAAATGAGAATCAGTCTACCACAAGATCCAGCAATTCCACTCTTAGGCATGTACCCAAAAGAAGCCCATTCATACAAGAAGGACATCTGTTCAACAATGTTCATAGCAGAATTATTTGTAGTAGCCAGAACCTGGAAGCAACCTAGACGCCCCTCAACTGAAGAATGGATAGAAAAAATGTGGTACATTTACACAACAGAGTACTACTCAATGGGGGGGGGGATGGAATCTTAAAATTCTCAGGCAAATGGCTGGAACTAGAAGAAACCATTCTGAGCCGGGTAACCCAGTAACAAAAAGACAAACATAGTATGTATTCACTCATATATGGATTTTAGACATAGAGCAAAGGATTACACCACCAGAGAAGCTAGGCAACAAGAAGGACTCTAAAAGAGATATACATGGTCCCCCAGGGAACGAAAAAGGGGCAAGATCTCCTGAGCAATTTGGGAGCATGGGGGGAGGGGAGAGAGAGCTAGAAGAATGAGAAGGGGAGAAGAAGGGGGTGAGGAGGACATAAGGGAGCAGAAAGTTTGTGTAGGGGGAAGGATAGAGGAGAGCAAAATAAGAGATGCTATCAGAGAGGAAGTCAATATAGGCTAAAAGAGAAATCAGGCACTAGGGAAATGTCCAGAGATCTACAAGGATGACACCAACTAACAATCTAAGCAACAGTGGAGAGGCTACCTTAAATGCCCTCTCCTGATAATGAAATTGATGACTACCTTATATGCCATCCTATAGCCTTCATCCAGCAGCTGATGGAAGTAGAAGCAGACACCCACAGCAAAACACTGAACTGAACTGGAATCCAGTTGCAGAGAAGGAGGAGTGATGAGCAAAGGGGTCAAGACCAGACTAGTGAAACCCACAGAAACAACTGACCTGAATAAGGGGGAGCTCTTGATAGCTAGGAACCTAGCATGGGACTAATCCAGACCCCATGAACATGGATGTCAGTGAGAAGACATCAGAAATCCATGTGGCCTCTTGTAGTAGATTAGTACTTATCCCTAACATAGGTGTGGACTTTGGGAGCCTTTCCACATAGAGAGATATTCCCTGAGCCAAGACACATGGGGGTAGGCCTAGGACCTATACTAAAGGATATGACAGACTCTGAAGACCCCCATGGAAGGCCTCACCCTACCTGGGGAGCAGAAAGGGTATGGGATAGGTAGGGGTTTAGTTGGGGGTGTGGCAGGGAAGGAGGGGAGGGAGAGGGAACTGGGATTGACATGTAAAACAATCTTGTTTCTAATTCAAAGAAAAAATGGGGGAAAAAAAGTGAATGTCCATTACCTAGGCAGGAAGCAGTTGGGCAGGACTTCTGGGGACAGATATCCCTGGGAAGAGGAAAGGAGGAGTTACCAGCCCAATGTGGAGAAAGCAGAGTGGGAAAAATGGAGATGAGACAATGAAGGTGTGGGCAAAATATAGGTTAAAAAATATGGGTTATTTTAAGTTATAAGAGCTAGTTAGAAACAAGCCTAAGCTAAGGATGAACTTTCATTAATGGTAAGTCTCCATGTTGGTTTTGTGTGTGTGTGTGTGTGTGTGTGTGTGTGTGTGTGTGTGTGTGTGTCTGTGTGTGTGTGTGTGTGTGAGAGAGCTGGCAGCCCAAAGAAAATTCTATCTACAAGAGACCTTTTGTTGTTTTTACTTACTACAATTAAGTGAAAAATATTCTGCACAGGATGGTAATACATTAAACTACATATTGTGATTCTGAGAACAAAGACCAAGGAATTACAACAAATGAAGCACAAAGAAATCAATCAAGGGATTGAGGTGACAGCTATAAAAGAGCAATCTGATATAAAAAAAAAAAAGCACAGGAGGGAGGCAAAATGAAACAAGGACAAACAGCCTCAATACGGAAGTAAATGCACAGCAGAACGAGACACTGAACT
The DNA here is from genome assembly GCF_003668045.3 of Cricetulus griseus. Taxonomy (NCBI): domain Eukaryota; kingdom Metazoa; phylum Chordata; class Mammalia; order Rodentia; family Cricetidae; genus Cricetulus; species Cricetulus griseus. Next base: position 17,967,831 of record NC_048600.1, read on the forward strand.
TGAAAAAAAAATGGTACAATCTTGGTGAAAATGATAGAGATCATCAGACTGAGTAAAAACCCAAAGACCGCTTGGTGCTGCCTATAAGAGAAGCACATTAAATCCAAAGACAAAAAATAGACTGAAAGTAAAATAATGGAAAACTAAAATATATATTAACCAAAAAGAGCAGTTCACTGTAGCCATTTCACACAAAATAGATTTTAAAGCGAGAAATATTAGTGGTGTCAAAGAGGAACATTTCAAAAGTATGAAAATCTCCACACACCAGAAAGATGTAAGAAATATGAATATGTATATACCTAACAAACAAGAAAGTCACAAAATGAATGAAGCAAATCTTGATAAACATGAAAGGAGAAATAGACAATTTAATAACACTTGGAAATTTAAATGCTCAAGAATTGATAAAAAAAAAATAGCAGCCCCAAAGCAAATCTACAAAGGCATAGAAGACATGGGTAGCCCTGTCAAACAATCTTATCCAATGTCAATCACTCATCAATGTTAATCACTCACCAGTGTAAATCGCACAGTTTGAGGTCTGCAGCAGAAACACTGTCATACACATAGGGAATAATACCCACAGTACACCGGGATGGGACCAGATGAGTCCCAGTAAATTTAAAGTCTAGAAATTATGTTGGAAAGCTGCAAACCAAGAGCAGAAATCAATCTGACACAACCCTGATAATTAGATATTTAACAATAGACTTTATATATAATCTATGGATCAAAGTGCTAAGTCTTGAAATCACTTGAATAATAGAAATTATATAAATATAATGTAAAAAGTTTAGAAGATATGCAGTATTATGGGTGCAGGTCTCTAACTATAAATGCCTGTATCTGAAATAAAATAGTCTTGAGTCAACAATTTCATTTGCACATTAAAAAATGTGAAAAGAACAAACTAAATCTAAAACAATGAGAATTAAATACACAAATTTAATTTAATGCATACAAAATAGAATAACTCAATGTTACAGAAACTGTAAGTAAAACGAGCAGTGAGAAAATACTCTAAGCAAGGGTGACTGACATGACTACACATACCTGTAATGGGGCACTTAGTAGGTAAAGATAGAAAGATTGAGATTTCAAGATCAGTCTCAGCTATGTAGCAAATTTGAGGACAACCTAGGACATGGGAGACTCTCTCCAACAATTAAGCAACAAAAAAGAATGATTGGTGAAATAAAACTAATGGATTATAAAAATTAATAATAAAATCGAATTGCTATCATTTTACAGAAACTTAAAGAATGAAAATTAATGTTAGCATATCTATATCTCAGCTATTGGAATTAGTCAAGCGTAGGTATATGGGTATATTCTAAGAAGGACTCCACTAACATAGTTTACCCAGAAACAAAAATAAAATGGAATCTAGAATCTAGCTAGATTATGATGGATAAATTAACTGATTAGCAATGTTCACACATGTTAGGCACAAGTCGCTTCTCTTGTACAAAATAATTTCAGAAAAAATGATGTTATTACTTTACAAGTTATTTTAGGAAATATAATTCTAAGTCATTATGTGAGAACAGCATTCTCTGTCACCAAAATATGTTAACAGGAAGATAAATTTAGAGACCATTGTGAGTACAGTAAATGTGTATATGGGAGAGAAAGAGAGACCGAGGCACAGAGGCACACAGAGAGGAAATGTACAGGACACAGAGTAAATGTGAGCTCAAAGGACAACTGCCAGGAATCAGTTCTCTCCTGCTAACTAGTGATCCACGGATGGAACTCAGCTCGTTAGTCTTCTGCAAAAGCAGCTTTCCATACTGTGGCACATTGCCATGCCTAGACTTAAAGAAAATTGGGCACAAAAAGAGTTATCTCAAAGTTAACTGTCAAAAGCATGGAGATCCTTGTGTTCACAGATAAACTAGGGAAACTAGAATGTTAAATATACAAGTTTGTTCCTTCAAAGGAAGGGATACATAACCTGTTATCTGTCCAGAATGCTGGAAGCAGAAATGGCTGATAGCCTAGTGACCTTTGCAACATCTGGGTGGCTAAGACCATTCAGGATCCTCTCCAGATCCTTATATCATGAACTTGTTTTTCTCAGTCAATCTATGCTATTCATCTTTAATGGAAGGTGTCACATGTACTTTACAAAGAGTTTAGATGTAGTCACATCTGATCTTTATTTCTCTTTGTGCTTTGTCATGCTCACATAGGATTTAGATAATTATCTTCAGGGAAATTTTCACATTCCTGGATAAGTATGCCTAAAATAAAGTAATTACGGTCAGACTCCTGAAGTTTGAACCAACTCCGGCTACTTAATTGTGTGTAACCAAACTATGTTGCTTTCTTCTGAATGTTACTCTACTGGCCATGGTTGTCACAGAGACTTCTAATGCAAATCTAAACTACAAAATTATTCAAATGAAAGTATGAGAATAAAATAGGAATTTTGGGGATTAGGACCAGTCTAAGACCTCCAGGCACAATAACCAGTAAACAAAAATGGGGGAGGGGGCAGGAAACATTTGCATTTGAATGGAAACTGAAGAAAATGCTGAGACAAATTATGAAGAAGAAGAAAAAATCATTGGAAAACATATCTAGCAAAAGACTTTCACACCCATAATATATAACATAATGTATATATTCAATTTAATAATAATATAATCATTTATTATGGTATGATTTAAAATATATGATAATCCAAACATAAAAACCCAAATAACCAATTTAAAAAATTTGCAAAAGCTTGTATGTATCAAGGAAGATGTACAAATGGCTTCCTAAAAGAAGGCTTGCCAACAAGTAACAGGCATGTGAAAAGCTGCTATATAAATGATTAAAGAGATGAACTCCAACCCACCAACAGATACCATAAAACCTTCAAATAGGATTAAAATGAAAATATGTGCTATTGGATTAAAATGAAAATATCTGGCCATGCTAAATTTTGACAAGGTTATAGACAAAATAAAACCATTATACATTATTGTTGGAAAATTAAAGTCATATAGCCACTTTGAAAAACTATTTAAGTTTCTTAAAAAGAAAAACATGAACTGACTATATGAACCTGCAACTCTAATGTTTGGTAATTTACCCAAGAGAAATGAAAATGTGTCCATACAATGATTTATACATAAATGCCCATAAAGGCAGTTTATAATAGTCCAAACTAAACAATCCAAATATTTATTAACTGGTAAATGGAGCACATAACAAAAGGTGGTATTTTACATCCATACCACGAACTACTCAGTAATATAAAGAAATGAAATATTGATTCGTGCTATAGTGTTTATGAACTTCAAAAACAGTACAGCAAATGAAAGAAGGCAGACAACAGAGATTACAGACTACATGATTTCATTTATAGGAAGTGCCCCTCCTCAAAAGAAAACAAATTTATAGACACAGAAAGCAGTTCAGTGGATGCCTGTAGCAAGAGCTGAGTGGAGTTGTCATGGGTACTTATAGCTAACAATATCAAGGAAGTTGTTAGTGTAATAAAAATACTGATGTAATACAAAGCCACGAACAGTGAAGGTATATAATGAAGCTTTCAAAGCAAAATTGTTTTTAAAATCATCTAACAGTGGTGTGGTGATAATTACACAACAAGAATAAACATTTCTTGCCCTCAAATCCTATCACCAACCAATTTTTATGGATCCAAGACTAAGGTACTTAAATATGGTCTTGCATGGAGTCAAAGCTGTGTAAGTATTTGGCAGCACTGGTATTTAACTCTAATACTGAAAAAGCCAAATTGCATAATCACACTGAACACTTTGAAACTCTGGAAATAAGAGCTTTACTTAAGTTTTTGATATTTAAGTGTCCTTTTCCTTCTCTTTGACAAAACATAGGATACTAGAAGATGGTTGGACTTTGAACTGAGGTCATTTGGGCACTAAGAACCTCTTAGATAGTGAGGACTGAGTAAGTCTGAGGGCTCCACGGAGACAAAGTTTTGACTCTTCTTCTTTGAGCCCCCCTGTTCTAGGTATTTGTGAACCTGATAACCCATGAGCACCAATCTTCCTCTTCATAAAAAGGAGTATTATAAAAAAGCTGGCATGAGCCATATGGCAGGTACTTGAGGACTATTTTCTCCTAGTCATATTTAAAAATACATGGGAACTAGAGGAAGCATAGACTTGTGGTTTTAATGATGGTGTTGTTTTGTTTTTCTGAGAGTTGAAACTGCATGCTGGCTTCATTACAGGGCTCTGGAAAAGGTAACTGAATATTCTTTGAATACAAACCTGCTGAGATGAACTATCTGAAGTGTGCAGCCCCGTAAATGGGATGAGTCACGATTGACATTATTTGTAACCTGTGGAGTCTTGTTATTGCTACCCAAATTGGAGGCTTTATTTTTGTCTCAGAAGAGAGGTAAAAGCATCAAGACCCTATGCATGTCAAAGCTCCGAAGATGTTTGAGCTTCCTGAAACTTCCTGAGAGTCAGAACTCCAAGGATGGAACAGCTGTGGGTATGAACTGCAGTGGGAAGCAATACAATTAGGAAACAGACAACAACAGAATAAAACTAGGAAGGAAAAGAAGCAATGGGAGACAGCAGCAGTAAGGGTTAACATTCAGCAATGGCACAGTATAACATACAGAGGAGAAGCCCTGGTGTTCAATTACACCCCAAAGCTTGAACAGTTTTGGATGTTTACATTGTTCCCCGGATTATTTGATAGGAAGTCAAAAATAAACCTGCCTTTAAGACTCTTTGGGAGACACAAATGTTATATAGCTATTTATATGAGATAGGTTAGCATAAGAATCTTCACAAGGAAATAATAACCATTTCTGCCTTTACCATCCAAGACTTTTCAGATCCCAGCCCACCCCCTCCCTCCTGGCAAATGTTTTATGCAAAGAAACATCTCAAAACCTTAGAGTTAGCCGGGCATTGGTGGCGCACGCCTTTAATCCCAGCACTCGGGAGGCAGAGGCAGGCAGATCTCTGTGAGTTCGAGACCAGCCTGGTCTACAAGAGCTAGTTCCAGGACAGGCTCCAAAGCCACAGAGAAACCCTGTCTCGAAAAACAAAACAAAACAAAACAAAACCAAACAACAAACAAACAAACAAAAACCTTAGAGTTGGTTTAGCAGCATGGGTTCAAGGCAAGGATGGACACTTGCATTCTCTTAAGATACCACAGAGTCTAGAAAAAGGGACATGAGGTCATCTGGATGTATTGGCTCCCATAAGCTCATAGGGAATGGCACCCTTATAGCAAGTCTCTTCACTCCCCACTCACACTAGCTATATGAGTGTGCTTTAGAAACCACATTGTAGAAGATGTCACCAAACCTCCTGGACCTGTCTGTCACCCTCTGGGAGTAAGTGCTCAAAAAGAGATTGCCAGGGGCTGAGTTGTTCACGAAAGGGCAAAGTCAAGAAGGCATTTCTAGAGCTGGGCATGAAATGCAGAGGAAATGGGAAAAAATGACACATTTTATAATTAGAAAGGCATTTCAAGTGATCTAGATAACACAAAATTCTCTTGACAGATATTTTGAGTAATCAACTTTCTTTACAAAGCATGGACTCCGAGTGGTTCCGATAATACATTTATTCATTTTTCCCTTTTACACATAATGGCACATTAACCACAAATAACAAATAGTAGTAATTATCCCCTCAATGAAATGTGGAGTGAAACCATTTCTGCAATCCCAATGCCTTGTTTATCTGTAATAGGATGAGTGCATGTGGACACATGCATGTTGAGGAGGGGCAAGAGGCAATGTCAATCAATGGTATTCACAAACACAACTTACAGGCAGACCTTGCATAATTTAGACTCTCCCTTAGCTGGCTGCTTCTGCAGGCTGGCATGCTTTATGTTGCATTACCATTTTGATTGAATGAACAGGGTCAATAACGTCACTTTTTCTCATCCAAAGAAAGAAAATTATTCTGAATCCAATCATCAATCAATGCATGTAATCAGTCTGTTTAAAATACCTTGGGCCCTCATACCACCAGCTATCCCAGGAAGACAATTGAAAAAGCCACCGTCTTGGACTGACTTGGTAATTCTACCGCATCCTCACTAAAGTGCTAAGAGGCCAGCTAGGAGTCAACATGTGCTGTTAGTAACACGATTATGGCAAAGGAATCATTTGAGAACTTAAGAATCAGCACTCTGAGACCTCTAGTATCTTCATTCATTTGCATATAATTGTTTGTCCATTACCTCGCCATACCGTACAGCTACACCATTCCCCCCTATAATTTCTAGAGGTTAATGGCTTTCCCCCCCTCTAATTCAAAGTCAACACAAACTGACACTCAAGTCAAGAAAATGTGCTTTTTGGAGTGTTGTAACGATACTTGGCAGTCTGTATATTGTGAAAAATGTATTTGATCAAGGAACTTTTGCTAGCAGCTTGCCAATGGATGCATGCTGCTTTACTCTCCAAATAAAGGGATTAATCCTCATCTTCTACTTAAGGGCAGAAAAACAGTCTGAGGAATCTCGCACCACACAAATCTACTCAGCCTACACTCAGACTTTTTTGGGGGGCAAGCAAATATAATTATTGAGCATGAGAGTGGAACAAAATAACAGATTTTGAAGCTCCCCCCTGAATGTCGGGTATAATTAGCAGGCAGCTGGAGATGAGTGGGTTTTGAGTGCAGCAATCATACTCATGGTACTTGTGATTCCTCTGACCAGGCACAAGTATTGGGAGAGCTGGGCTGGGGGCAGGGTGGGGAAGAACAAGACTAAGTGGTGTGATTGGAACACCTCCCAACACTGTTTGGCCATGTGTTCTTGACACCATAAGGGTATACCTCTTGACCATTACAGGTGTGTTCTCTCCTTTGCAAATGTCTGTAGAGGAGAATTTTCTAAAAATGTTTCCATTCTGTATCTCAACATGGCTGAGAAGAAGAGATGTATATGGAAAATATTGACCAGGTTTGCAGAACCAGGCTTGGATGGTGGTCCTGTGTAGAGTTGGAGGGAAGTTGTGGGGGATGAATAAGATCAAAATACATTGTATGCATTTTTTGAGATTTTTAGAGAATACATAGAAATATTATTCAGAAATATTATTCAAGCATAGTCAAGACAAGAGTATGCAAAGAGAAAAATTCAGAAGCCAGGAATTAAGAGAGGCTTAGGTAAGAAAAGAGATACAGCATGTTCAGGTCCACACATGATGTTGTGGCATGGACCAGCACATGATTTCTTTCAATAACCGTGTCATTTATACGCATGAACTGTGCTTATCAGTGGATTTTCAGTGGAGCTTTCAATGTTGTCTACCCTGCTTCTACTGAGAATATCTCTGCAATGAACATTGATGGATATTGGTTTACAAATAATCTGTTTGAGTCCCAGTTTTCATTTCTTTTGTATGTATGTAGGAGAGTTGTATGTGTGTGAGGGATTAACCCCCCCCCACACACACACACACAAAGGAAAGTTAAAAGTAAAATGATCTGATGTCAAAGGGAGAAGCAAGGACACATACTAGCAAATGAAGTCAGCCAGAAATATTGAAAATATGATAGTTATAACAGTAAGGGATTGAATATGCAAAGACAAAGGTATTAATCCTTTCGTTTTAGAAAATCAACCAATCCCAAACAAAATAAATAACAAGAAATTGCTAACCATTGAGGTCAGTACCCTCCTCCATGAAGCTGGAGGACTCCCACACAAGCAAAACATTTAAATAAAAAATAAAGAAACAATGACAACAGCAAATATCATGTTCAGATTTTTTTTTAAAAAGTGACAGATTGGCAACTAACTTCTCAGTAGTTAAAAAAGTGCATATCAAAAATACCATGTGAAAATAACTTTCAATCCAAATTTAAATCTACAGAAGTGCTCCCTTTAAAAATGGACCAACGCAAAAGTTTTTAGACAACTGGAAAACAGAGAGCCCATTGCTAAGAGAAGTTCACTGAAGAAACAGAAGAGTGTGAAAGGGCAAAGAGAAGCAGCATTATCACAGGGTATGTGTGTGGGGGGGGAAAGATGAAGTTCAAGAAGGTTATGTAAACAATACAAACCCAATGTGATACACAGGTGCATGCCTACATATATAGAAAACGTGGTGAAAGCCCAGTGAAGTCCTTCTAGACTCCTAGCCTCCAGAACTGTTAGTAAAGTTCTTGGCTCCTCAGTTACCATAGTGTATAAACCCTTATAATAGCAACAGAAAGCGCCTAAGCGACTACTTGAGAAATATTAGAATGTTATTAATTGCACAATAGTGCACACAAAAGAATTCAGTCAGAACAAAAAATATATTCATCTGAACAAAAGTCCTGACAGGAGAGATAGAGAAAGACAAGGAAAGTACTGAAATGTGTCTGGTCTGTGGTGTCTAGTAGGGACCAGACTTAAGAATTCTCATCCCTAAATGGGGCATTTATGTCATTAACAAGATTCAGGCATGAGTGTGGAAGTGGGAACAAGAAGAGTGTGAGAGTCAGAGGTGGTGAGTTATTACAAAGAAGTAATGTTTCCTGGATACAGTATGGCAACTGTACATAAGAACTCACAGAGATTTTAAGAACATAGACAAGAACCATGCACGCTCAAGCCAGAAAAATCTCAGTATGGAGAAGGGAGAAAGGCATGAATTCCCAACACTAGCTTAGTAGCTATTGACAACTGGAAGCTACTGGGAGAGGGAAAGTTTTTTTAAGTGTATGACTCCTGATAAGTCGACCACACTCCATGTGCTCAGCAAAAAAAAAAAAAAAAGGCTTCATTAATTTATTAAAAAATAACAAGGATACAAAGTTGGGTGGGTAGGCAATGGGTGTAGATCTGGAATAAGATGGGGAAGCGCATGTAAATATGATCAAAATATATTGTATGATATATGAAATTCTCAAACATTTTTAAAAGCACAGAGACACTAAGAATGCAGAAGTAAATTCTATATGCAAAACAACACTACTGTTCATGGAAGACACTGAAGTAATCTTTTTGGAAAAAGGCAAAACTGATAAATTCCTAGAAACTGGAATCATGAAAGAAAAGGATAAAAGATACATAATTAATTAATAATGGAGTGAGATTACATGCACACTTTTTATAGGCACACATTTTACAAGATACTTCCATGGGGACTAGTTGATTATGCAATCTATGTGGTAAAGACCTTGAAGACAAACAAAATAGATATTATCTAGGAAAATATGCTATCTAAGGAAAACTGAAAAATTGAATTCTTTGTAGATATTCACAAATTAGTATCATGCAAACAAACAGGTTCTGCAAAAAAAGCTATTGTGCAAGGGTGGGCAAGACTGCCCTGCAAGTAAGGGCACTTACTTTCAAATTTGATGAGCTAAGCCCAAGTTCCATTCATGGAGTTCACAGGTGAAAAAGGGGCACTGACTCCCAAGTTGTCCTCTGACTTCCACAAGCATGTCATGGTACATGTGTAGACCACAGCAATAAATAAATATAAATTAAAAAAAAACTCCGTTGGACTCTTAGGTTAGAGATAAGTTGCAGCAAAAATGTAAATAATAGTTGATTGTACCTGGGTACTGTGGTATCTTTTTTTTCAGGGGTGGGGTTCTAGACAGGGTTTCTTTATGGCTTTGGAAACTGTCCTGGAACTAGCTCTTGTAGACCAGGCTAGTCTGGAACTCACAGAGATCCGCCTGCCTCTGCCTCCCGAGTGCTGGGATTAAAGGTGTGCTGTGGTATCTTATATTATCCATATTCTAAGAACACACACACACACACACACACACACACACACACACACACACACACACACACACACACACACACAATCAATCCCCATCTGTTTTGATAAGGGCGGTAGAAGCTTAATATCACAGCTAAACACAACATCACCAGAAAGATAACATATAGCACAATCTAATTTTTGCAATTAGATGAAAATTCCTTTAAAATATGTCCACACATATCAAGTTTGAGAATGGATTGTGACTATAATACACAGGATCAATTTGAGATCATCTTTTAAAAGCTATTAATATGATTATTAGACAGCCTCATTAAGGAGGAAAATCCACACATTACCATCTCCACAGCTGCAGAAAAGTGTTCAGAGAAATGTAACAACCAGTCTTTATGAAAGACACAAGTGACAAAGAAAAATCTAAGTGTAGGAAATGTTCCATGATAAAGTGTACCTATGAAACTCTTTGAATGGACACAATTAACAATAAATCACCAAGCCATTCTTTTTAACAGGTAGGAAAAGGCAAGAACACTCAGACACTGTCTTTTCTCCATAATGCAGCATTGACAGGTGGAACAAGGTAGGAAGAAACTAAAATGACAAGTACTAGGAAAAAAATATGTCATTATAGATGAGCACATGTCTGTCACATGCAGTAAACACCAAAGAATTTGTAGACAAACACCTGGCATTCACAGATAATACTAATTAAATTTATTGACCCAAGAAATAAGTATCAATGCATTTATGTTAATTAGTAACAATAATATGATATAAACTTTTAAAATGATTCCCTTTTAAAACAGAAAGAAAATTCCTGGCACTTAGGGATGAATATATCTAAGTTATAGGGACTTTTTCCTGTATAAAACTATAAAGCCCAATTTAAAAATTTTTGTACCCTATAAATAGAGATATGTGGCGTACACATGAAATAAAAACTAAACAGTGAAAGATTTTTGTCCAATTTGATTGACATTTTTCATTGTAATTCTTCCCCAATTACAGGCAGAGGCCCTGAAAAGAGAACACATGCATACACAAAAGGATTGTTTGTTAAAGTACTGGACCTGCCCCTTGGTTGGAAAAGCATGAGTTTTCCATTGAACTTTACTAAGAAAATTATCTCTCCCTCTAGGAATGAAAAGAAAGAACTCAAATCTCTATAATGTACCAGACACAAAGCATTAAAATACTCAGAAGACCATCACCAAGGATATCTTTATGATTTCAGGTGAGAACATCTCAGACAGTGTAAATAACCCATCAATTCTAAAATGCATGATACATTCACTTGACTACATTAAAATCAGTGATCAGTGGATGGAAGTTAAATCTACTTAATATTCCATTTTGACTCTGCCCTAGAACTTTTCTATATACCATGTCTACTGTGATTCTCACTTATTCAATTTATGGTCAGAGAGGGCTATGAGCCAGACAGGAATATACCCAGCCTCACACTGTCTACTGCCTACTGCCTACTGCCTACTGCCTACTGCCTACTGCCTACTGCCTACTGCCTACTGCCTACTGCCTACTGCCTACTGCCTACTGCCTACTGCCTACTGCCTACTGCCTACTGCCTATTGCCTACTGCCTACTGCCTACTGCCACATGGTGGAAGATGTCAGTGATTAATGTCAGGTTACATGGGTCACATTTAACCAAGCCCTGCCACCCCACCAGAGAAAGAGTGACCCCTTTCACCTTGCACATTGCCTAAGTCACATATGTTGAATTTGATCTCATAGCATAGGTTATGCATGTATGTGTGTATGTATGTATGTATGTATGTATGTATGTATGTATATATGTATGTATGTATGTATGTATGTATAATAAGAATTCTTCCTCATCATGCAAGCAATCATTACAAGTATGCTCTTTGTTTGGTCTGGTAGAACTAAATCTTCCTTATCCCAGACCTTCACTGTATTTACTGCTTACTAGGGCATTTGTAAGTCTCTTGCCTGTAGGACAAGCATCTGTCCTCTCACTGCTCACCCCCCCCAAAAAAAAAAAACATAAGAAGAGACACATGATGATGTATTTTTGCTAGGACTGGCCTAAAGTTTGAAGGGCATGACAAGAGGAGATGTTCATCATTACAGAAAATGTGAGGCTGTTCCCTGTAGTTAACTAACTGCTGCCTTACTTCAGTTGGCAGTATGAATGCTTGTGAAGGTCTGATTCTAACTAATGGTTGATATTTAGGGACTGAATAAAGCATACTGAAAGTGAGTCATTGCCAGCACCAGCTTGAAGGGAGTCAGTTCATCTCACCTTTCTTCTTCCTCAGTGTTGACCTGGCACTCTTCCCTACCCCAGTGCATCTCTTTCAGGTAATCAGTGTATTCCTCTTATGTCTTGAATGCCTGCCAGCAGGAACGAGTTATGCTGTCAGACCTTTATACCACAGGACAATGTAAACCTGAATGTCACTCTGCTTAGATGCAGAAAGCAGGGAAATGAATGAGACATTAGGCCTGTTTCCAAAGGCATCACCCAGAGGGCAGAAGAAAAAAAATACCCTATTCTTTGCTTAAGGCACAATTTAGCATTCTGAATCTGGGCATCAGGCCTGGGAGAGCTGAGGACAATTGTTATGGTCATTATTTGACTGGTTTATACCCACTTTACACAATAGACAGTCCAGAATCCTCTGCCTAGGGGATGCTGTCACCCACATCGGTGGGTCTTCCCATCTCAGTTGACATAATCAAGATAATTCCCATAGACAGGCTAACAGGCCAAGCTAATATAAGACACTCTTTCATTGAGAGTCCCTTCTTGGGTGATTCTATATTTTGTCAAGCTGACAAGTGATGCTAATTATCATAGTTATCTTCCTAAACATTTCAATACAAATCAGAAACAGCCCAACACTGTACAATTCACCACTGTTGAAACTGTCATCTTTGGGATTTTCAGCCACACAGACTATCACTGGTTCTAAAATCAATCTGGGGGAGGAACAGAGCTTCAGGATTACCTGGCAGCCCGACTATTCCTGTGTCGCTATTGGTAACCACATGGCATTATTTACTTGGCCTTGTCAGGAGGCCTCTGATGTCATTGATACTGGTCGGCACACTCTGGAGCCCTTTAAATGTTTGGCAGAGCAGGGTGCTATGTGCTCCTCATCAGATGAATACCAAAACCCTTGTCAAGGTGGCACAGCTATTAAGTGTCTATTCACACAGCAATCAGAAATTTGAGCATCAATCAGTAATCATAAAGTCAGGGGCCCTTTTCTCACAAAGTCGGGAATTCAGAGGGCTTTCGTAAGCTAATCAGCACGCATCAAATAGACAATCAATCTAATTAGCTGCGAGTGCGGGGATGGTAATCAAAGCAACACAGTGAGCTTCATTAGTGATGATATTGAAAATTGTGATCTGTGCAGCATTCACTAGAAAATGAATATCCGTTTTTGTAAATAAGTAGGGAGGACATGATCACTCTGTGCATGACATGTGCCAGTTCTAGGCTGGCACTGCCAGACTCCATCTAAGGACAGTTTTGGCTTTTCGGTTGTCCTAAAAGTAAAGAGGTTGAGAGTCACTCATGGTACAATCAAGCAAATGGAGGGAGACATCTTAGAGGAAAGCACAGTGGAGGAAGCAGTGGAAATCAGTCATTCTGGAAACTTCTGTACTTACAAAACAACCCATCATTTGTTAGTGCTCAAGTCAACAGCACTTTAGCTTCATAATCCATGATGTTTCTACTGTGAATGATTCTGTTGGAGAAAATGGAGACCATAGCAGTACACTGGAGGACTCCCCACAGGAAATAACAATGGGCTCATGGTGAATCATGACCTAGTTATACAGTGACAGTTTCCTTGATTGGAGAAAATTATCATTTCTCCAGGTGGCTCAAAGGAGCATGCGTAAGGCAGGTGGACTCCTTACTGGATTTGCCTGCAATGAGCTAAAATATGACCAGTCTCAGTAAAGACGACCTCTGTGTCTGCCCAAATCTGGCTATATGAGACCCACACAAACCCACTGGGCACATCAACAAATCTGTTTTCCCCCTTAGAATCCCTTCATTTCACTTCTGCATTTGCTCTGTTCACTCCTCCAGCTTTTCTTAGTCTCCCTGAGTGTGACACAAAGAACTTAGAAGGCACTGACTCTGGGTCAGTACCCATGCTCCTTGAGTCCAACTTACCAGGAGCCTAGAGAGCAGCATTCCTCTTAGAACATCCACATCTCCCAAGGCCATTTATTCTTCTCCCCCTGAAAGCAGCCATCTGCCAGAAAGCTGTAGTGGTAAAGGAGCTTTCCCAACAATTGCATCTTTTGCTACAACCCCAGAGGACACATGTGGGTTTCATAGTCTTCCATGAATGTTAGAGGTAATTTGTGCAATGGTGACTCTTCTCTAGGCATTTTTACCCTAATTTGGGAACCCTAGTGGGTAGGAAAATGCTATCAATTAAAATATAATATAATTAGTGTATGCCTGCAGAATTATGTATCTATATATTTTAAGATTTGAGAATTAAACATAATAAAAAACCATAGTTATATCTAATGTCAGAAGAAGCTTCTGCAGAAAAAAAAAAAAAGGAAAAAAACAAACAGAAGACTCCAGGGATCCAAAAGCTGATTGCTTTCTAAGTGTTACAATATAAATTTCCACAGTTTCAAGAGGGTCAATAGTTGTTTTTTGATAAAAACTAGAATAAACTTTAGAAAGTGAGTGAAAAATTGTCACATAACTTGGAAAATTTTACAAATAAACACATATTTCACTTCGCTTAGGACATTTTCAAAAGTCAAATTGTCTAGCATCTTTTTCATAGGTATGGGGAATTTTTTCATTTCTTTTTTAAGCATCTATTTATCTATTTTATGTGTGCCTGGGCCCTATGGGTATGTGTGTGCCATGGTACCTGTGTGGAGGTCAGATAGCCACCTATGGGAGTCATCTCTCTCCTCCTACTTTGTGGTTTCTGGGATTAAACTCACATGGCCAGGCCTGGTAGCATGTACCTTTACCTGCTGAGTCATTTTTTCCAGCCTGAGTCAATGTGTTTACAAATGAAAGATGTTTAAAAGTCACTCTATCATAACCTATGCCAAGACAGTTGTAATGAAACACATTTACATGAAAGCCCTCTTCCTCACCCATCTCAGGAGAGCTATGCCAGAGCTGGGCAGATGCATTCCACTAAGGATATAACAGGAGGTTTGATTTTAAACAGTTCTATCCTTCAAGTTCTCCTTTCGTCCTTCAAGTCCTCTCTAAAATGCATCCCTACTCCATTTACACCATGGCCTATTTCTAACTCTACTTCACAGTTTTCTTACACATTTTCAAATCTCTCTTGTAGTGCAAACCCATTCCTTCTTCAACTTGGTAACCCCATCAACTAATATGCATCCAAGGAACAAACGAGTGGATAACTGTTTCTCAATTAGTTTGAGTTATGTGAAAACTTGTAGGGTCCTATTGAAGGAAAATGTTTTAGACACTGTGGAAGCCATTATGGTGATTTATTAAGAACACTTAGTGCCCAGAAGGCTATGCGTGAGTTATAAAGCCGGGTCTCTGTCTCCAAGGAGTTTCTATGCTTATGTTTGACAGATCACTCATGGATTCACACAGCAGGGAGTTTAATATGAGGGTTGGAGAGAACAAGCATTCAAAGAGTGAAAAATCTGGTTTATGATCAAAAAAAATCCTAAGAGGTGTTCAAGGGGCTTGTTAGATAGAAAGAAAAGTTTAAACGGCATGAAAATAAATGAGGACATGGTACCTTAAGGGAGAGAGCAAGAGCAGGCCCTACTTTATACAAAGAACTCCAGAGTCTTAGAAAGCGTACAGTAATTCCATTGAAGATATTTAAGCGTCTACATTGCAAGATAAAATTTTCAGATGAAAAGTGCCATAAATGAACTAGGAAATAAAATCCCCATGAGTGAAGTAATCTGTGAGTTTCATTTGTCTCCTTCCTTTTTGATGTCTCCCCACACACAGCACTTTGGTTATACAAAGCCAGGGCTTGGCTGCACATGACTATCACACTCAGCAGTAGATCTTCGAATCTGGAGCCTACCACACAGCAGCTGCAAACCCCAGCAGGCACCCCACCACGGCAGGCACTTAAAGTGGTGCCGCAGGGTGCATGCCTGCCTGGGTTTGGAAGCTGAAAGGCTTGTCATCACAATGTGCCCTGAGATGAGTGACAGCCCACTGCTGCTCTGTGTGATATTCTGGGTGCTCTGGAGAAAAAGACATGTTGGCAAATAGTTGCCCCAGCAGACAGAGAAGTTTGCCGCTATAGACCTGCTGGGGTTGTGTATGAGTGTGCTTAAAACTAAGGAAACATAGTACCACAAGTGCGTGGCCTCAAGACCCACAGTCTTTACAGCAGTGGCTCTCAACCTGTGAGCTGTGACTCCTTTGGCAAAACTCATGTCCAAAAATATTTACATCACGATTCATAACAAAAACAAAATTACAGTTATGAAGTAGCAATGGAAATAATTTTATGGTTGGGGGTCACCACAACATGCGGGACTGTATTAAAGTGTCTCAGCATTAGAAAGGTTGAGAACCACAGGTCTAGAGGGTCAGGCGGCTTGACAACTCCGATCAAGGTTTCCGCATGCTTCACTTCTACTGATGTGCCTCCCCTTAGCTTGTGGGTAGCTCAGTGTCTTCATGAAGTCTTTTCTTTGTGCCTACAAGTCCTAAGTATTTCTTCTTATAATCATACTAAATCATATCAGGCTGTCCTTACCCAAATGGTCTCATTTTGCCTGAATTGTCCCTTTAAAGGCCCCGCCTCCAAATGGAGACATATTCTGAGGCTCTCCAGGCAGGACTTCAAAACACGCTATGAGTAAGGGGTTTCGAGGGGGTACAGTTTAGCCTGTAAACAAGAAGGATCAGTTGTCTCCCATCATCGCATGTCTTAAAATACATCCTATTTTTCTCAGAGATACATTCTTGTAGCAATTCTATGACGTTTTGAAAAGTAAATATTTGAAGGGGGTTCATTAGTACTAGGTACAAATATTAAACACTCTATAAAATATTTCACGATCTCAGTGGCCTTCCATTCCTGACTCTGGGGGTACATCTTTACTGTTCTTTTGGAAAATACCCAAGAATAGAGAAGACACATGTTCAGTTTCAAGGACACTGATAAGCTGTCTTTTTGAGGCTTGTACCATTGTACATCATCACTGACACTGTGTAGGGGAAATTCAGCTTCCCACACATCCTTCATATAACTTGTCAGCTCTCTGTCTTTCTAATTCTTCTGGATAATGGTGTTTAGTGCATTTTTACTTGTAATTTCTGTATCATTATTCCTTTAGTGAAATGACTAAAAGCTCCTTTTTTTTGTTACTGTTAATTGTTTCATTGACTTTAATATTCTAGATTTGTGATTTGCAAAATCTTTCTTGTTGTCAGTCCTACACATTTATAGTGCTGTCTTATTTTCTCAGGAGACTCTTTCAAGGACAAGCTTTTTGTTTGTAATTTTCATGAATTTTAACTAATTAATTTTTTTTCTTTTATCAGTTGTGTTTGTATGTGATATTTAAAAACTACGTGCCCAATGTAAGATGTACAGATTTTCTATGTTTATCTCTAAAAGTCCTACAGTTTTTTCTTTTTTTCTTGCAGATTTTTTTATTTGATTAGAAACAAGATTGTTTTACATGACAATCTCAGTTCCCTTGTCCCTCCCGTCCTCTCTTACCACCGCACCGCCCCCCCCCACTAAAACCCTAACTATCACATATCCTTTCTGCTTCCCCTAGATGGTAAGCCCTTCCATAGGGTGTCATTAGAGTTTATCATATCCTTTTGGATAGGGCCTAGGCCCACCCCCATGTGTCTTGACTCAGGGAGTATTCCTCTGTGTGAAATGGGCTCCCAAAGTCCACACCTGTGCTAGGGATAAGTACTGAACAACAGTTTTCGAATTTTAGTTGAATCTGTGTATGAGAATAGGTAGAAAGTAACTTTGGTTTATTTTAGTCCTTATTGTTTTGGTTTGCTGCTACTTGTTTCATTTGGTTTTCTTTGTCAGTTCCCTTTTTAATATGCATATATCCAAGTGGTCTATTTCTCTTTACTCTCTTGTTATGGTGCATAAATTCAAGCTGGGGAAAGGGCTCAGTGTGTAAAGTACTCATATTGCAGGCTCAGGGACTTGAGTTCAATACTCAAAACCCATGTGAAAACCCTAAGTACAGTGGTGTGCTCTTGGAATTCCAGTGATGGGGTCAGAGAGGGACAGGCAGGTCTCTGGGGCTCAGTCCCCAGCTATCCTGGCCAACATAATGCTCTAGGCCAAACACATTAAAGTGGACAGATGCTAACGAAAGGCACTTGAGTCATACTCTGGCTTCCTCATGCACCCATAAAACCACACTCACAAAACAAGACTACTCTCCATTGGTATGTTTTTGTAGCCTTATTTAAGGTCAGTGGGTACTGAGTCTAGTGGCTTAGGCCTGTAGTCTCTAATTCTCAGGAGACTAAGGCAAGAAAATTGCAAGCTAGTCACTTGACTGGCCTACAGAGTGAGTTCAAAGCCAGTCATGACAACTGAGTGAGACACCATCTCAAAACACAAAAATGAAGAGTTGGGGATAAATCTCATGAGTGGACCACTTGCTCATTGTGTATGAGGCCTTGAATTCAGTTCTTAATTCTGAACAATGACAACAACAAAAGGATGTTATTTATGCGTGGGTCTATTTCTGGAATGTGCTGTATGAAGTGATCACATGGTTTATCTTTCAGGTAGCATTAGTGCTGTAGATTTGTTTGTTCCCCTTTTCAAAGTTGCATTGACTAATCTACCTCCTTGAACTTCAACTGCTAAAAGGCAGAGTTTAAACTTAACAATAGAGAGGTTCCTTTTCGCAGCCACCTCAACTGCTATGACATACAGCTTCAGGAAAAGTGTATTTCCACATGACCTATAGAAGGATGACTACAACCATTTCCTCCATCTGTTAAATAGGATACCATCCTCTTCTTATCAGTAAGTATAGAATGAAATCTAATTGTTCTTAATAATAGAAACCCAGAGACAGATAAAGCTGAAGATCGGAGAAGCAAGTTGGCCAGCCACTAGAGAGTTCACACCTCTACCAATGCTCATACAAAAGGGGTGATCCTATCCTCGGACTGCATCTCCAGACTGCATCTATCTCCACCAAACCACAGACTGCACCAAGCTCCTGTCTCCTCCCACCTTATATTCCTCTCTAGTGCTGGGATCAAAGGCTTGGGATCCCAAGTACTGGGATCACCTTTGTGTGAGCTCTCTCTCTCTTTTAGTCTGGATCAATTTCATTTAGCTCATGATGGCCTTGAATTAACAGAGCTCTGCCTGCCTCTGTCTCACCAGGGCTGGGATTAAAGGTGTCTGTTACCGCTGCCTGGCTTCTATGACTAACTAGTGTGGCTGCTGCAGTTAAAGGTGTGTGCCACCATTGCCTGGCCTCTATGGCTAACCAGAGTGGCTAGCTTTGCACTCAGATCTTCAGGCATGCTTTATTAATCAGATCATAAAGAAAATATCACCACAATTAAGAGTCCATTTATTGGGCTCCTTGAAATCCATTCAGTGTTATTTTCAATTTTTTCCCACTGTCTTCTCAGAAATTATGAAATTATTCCTGTCCCAATTACAACATCATAAATTAAAAATTATTGGGTCCCTCCTGTTAGCTAACATAGCAACCAGTACCAAGAGAGAGCCTTCTTTGTTACTATGGGAAAGCTTGTTTCCAGTATACTATCCAGTATAGTATGGTGTGAATTACGAAGTTGAAGGGTTTGGCTCAGATTTTTGCATCTATGCATTTTTTATTAATGCCCTGAAATCCTACACTGCCTTTCTCCCCTTTTCCCTAACTCTATTTAAAATAACTGCTCTTTTCTTTTTCTGTCTGCAGTGTAATTTAACCTCCCACTTGAGTACAGAGCATAATCCAATTGAGAGGTGTGTTTATATCACATGAAACACAATAAAGCATGATGAAGTATTTCTTAAATCGTTTGCAAATGAATGGCTGTGGTATTCCCAGTCTGCTCTCTGCTCCCCAGCAAGCTAAGAACAACTGTGGCTATTTATTAATATATGGATCCCCAATGACTTTAAACATCTAAAGGCTGGATGAGATGAGCAGGACCTAATGGAAAATCACAGAGAAAGGTACTGAATGGAAGATGCGGACTGAGACTGAGATAATTGCAGACAGTGCTAACCAGAGAAAAAAAAAATCCTGCCAACCCTGTGCCATGGACCAAACCAGATAGCAGCAGGATAAAGAAGGAAGATAAAAGCTGGGCAGCAGTGGCACATAACATTAATCCCAGCACTCAGGAGACAGAGGCAGGTGGATCTCTGTGAGTTTGAGGTCAGCCTAGTCTACACCAGCTAGTTCCAGGAGAGCCTCCAAAGCCACAGAGAAACCCTGTCTCAAAAAACCAAAAAAGAGGAAAGATATAATCTGGGATCTACAGAAAGAGTGAGTGACAAGGTCATAGCCAGAACCAACAATACAACCAAGTCTCCTAAACTCTAAGTCTTGTTACAATAGACACTGGAAGAGAGAAATAAAACAGTTAAGCATAGTGGGCATCTGAGGGCTTAGTTCAGCTACATCTAGAAGTGGAGCAGGCAGAAGTGCTTTCTTAGAAACAATTCTTGTTCTGCAACATTTGTTTTTTAAGCACTTAAGTATATGTTACATTTTCCCTAACCAGCTATTCTCATCTTTAAGTAAAATATCTGTTTTCATTTTTCCCATCTCTTCAGTGCATGGTGACTCACATTCCAGATAATAGTATCTTTCATGTATATATTTCCACTACACAGTTGCTTTAAAAAATAATCTTAACTCCAGAAAAAAAAACTTAAAATATTTTAAGAGCCACCAGGCTGAGGTGGAGGAATAAGCAGCCCTGTATGAAGATTCACAACTGTGGTTATCTTGAATTTCAACCTCTACCCATCAAATACTCAACGCCTCGACTACCTCATTGGGAGAGGAAGGGCAGATCATTTCATAAACTCATGTGGCACAGAGGGGAAAAATATCACTCAAGGAAATTCAGAATTTATTCATAATAAAAATCAAATCTCCTATCAGGCAAGGAAATGAAAGGAGATATTATTAAAATAAAGTATATGCATAAAAATCTTGCAGCAAGATGAGAAACAAGACAGGGAGACATTGTCTTAATATCTACAAGCTCTAGTCCACACTGTAGTGAAAGGTCCTGATGAAGACAGGAAGAAATAAAACAGAAATGTAGGCAGAGGGTTGGAAAGGAAAAAGCAAATCTATCAAGAGTCACAAGAGTCAACATTTGAACTGTTAAGTAAATGCAAAAGTGTGCCTTAATGAAAATAATACAGCAAATTATTTCATCAAGTTAGCAACACTAAAAGGAATGAAGATATTACATGTAACATGCCTAAAACATAATGGTAATAAAAACAGCAAATGGTAATTCCATGAAAATAATTGAAATCATAAAATTTTATTGAAACAAAAGAGTTAAATAAAGGTAGTATATGTTGAACAGTTTAGATGTTCATATTTAAGGCTGTCGGATTCATTTCCAATTTTAGATTCAATTCATCACAATCTGAAATTCAAATATATTTGAATGATCTATCAATCCCAGTAATGATTATTAAAAGTATACCAAACTAAAAATAGTTTTTTCTAAAAGAAAAAAATTAAAGATAAAAATGTTAGATAATACATTTGTCACCCATATAAACAAAGAAATATAGCTGACACTCATGAAAATATGCTTTACTAAAGATGTCAAACATCAAGAAAACATGTATAAATTGATACTGAGTAGAGGGGAGACCTAGAAGAGGCCTGGAGAGCCTGGAGGAAAAATTGTGAATAAGAAAATAAAGGACTCACTGGACAACCAGGATAGTCAATTACAGGCTCAATGGAAGATCATGTCTCAAAAAACAATATGAAGAGTGAAAAGAAGTACAGGAGGACACCTGCCACTGGCCACTGGCCTCACACTATGCATGCTTGGGTATATGCACCCCCACTGTTACACATGTATACACATACATATAACTCACACACACACATACACACACATACAGGTATGAAACTGTTCACTCTTCAGTCATCTAGGAAATAAAGATTTAACACAAATACGATGTTATTTGCACATACTCTGCCAGATAAAATATAAACAGATGGTAACAGCGAGTGTTGGCCATGATATAGAACAAATGGTACTTTCCTACATTGTTGCTGATGGCAAAGTCAGTTGTTTTGATAAATTTGAAAACTGAATGACTTCTGAGGCTCACCTATTCTGGCCTGTTCACTAATTGTGTTTCTAGGCTTACATATCCATATCTAAATACAAATGTTTATAAAGAAACACATAACAGGAGGCTAAAGAGATGGGTTCTTATTTAAGAGTGCCTGGTGCTCCTCAGAAGGATGCGAGTTCAGTTCCCAGCACCCATGTCTAGTGGTTCACAACCACCTGCAACTCAAGATCCAGGGAAATTTGATACTCCAGGCTTCTGCAGATACCCCCACACAGAGACACCTTTAATAATAACAAACAAATACATGGATACATAATACAACTGTATAAGCTTGCAGTAACCAAACCCGAGTTATTATGGGGCTCGAGAGATGGCAGAGCAGTTAAGAGTGAGTATTGATTTTGCAGATTACCAGAGTTCAATTCCCATATCAGATGACTCACACATTCTTGTAACTCCATTTAGTTCTACTTTATTAACAGTGTTTTCTTGCTAAATGCTGAAAATGCAATGACTGATATGGTTTTGAGTGGAGTTAGAATATAAAAGAAAAGTAGAAAGAGAGAAAACAAGTCTCCAGGTTATCCCAAAATAATAATTATAATAGTAATTCATAATGATAATGATAGCACACTGCTACTGTGTACTGGATGTAGAGATTCAGGTTAGTAGAGCACATGTACTTATCCATGATTGAGAGAGCCATGGATGAAGGATGTGGGGAGAGATTTCCTGACTTCACTGGAGCAGGCAGATTTCTCATGGGCTTGAAAAATGGACCATCAATTACACATTTCAATCTAGTTCAATCACACTAATAATAGGAATTCTTTCTAGATTTCACAATAGGTTTACTGTCACTCTTAATTTGTTCTGTTGTGAGTTACTTTAGTAGTAATTTGAATAGAAATCTGAAGATTCTTACCTTAAATATTTTTTTCAAATAAAGCATTGTTTTAAAAATGTTAAGTGACCCCACAGGACATGGGAATTCTGGGAATTCAACCAGTAAAGACACAGTTCTGTTCATATTTAATTACACACACACACACACACACACACACACACACACACACACACTACACACACACACACACACACACACACACACACACACACACACACACACACACACACACACACACACACACACATACACACACACATACACACACACATTACACACACACACATATATATATGTATATATATAATTTCAATTTCCATTTGTTATTACTGGAATGAAACATAAATTCCCCCTGCTGGTATTACAATGTATGAAAGATGAAACTTAAGGTGTTAGAAATCTAAGATGATAGTTACTACTCATAGTGACTTCGGTGATAGAAAAATGCTGGATAGAATGATGAAGGAAGACTCTATGGGACTGAGTTTTGAGGTATGTAGAAGAACACAGGTTTGTGTATGTGAGACAGAATGGTGACACATCTCAGACATAGTGGGTTCAGAAGGAACAGAGGAATTACCTCAGCCACCAAGAGATTATTATATCACAATATATGGAATCAATCATATATAACTAAGAGGTCAGTATATAATAATGTAAAGGAGAAATGTATGTGAATATTTATATGAATGTGTGGTGCACACATGTGTATGAATATGTATATAAATGTGTATGTGTGTGTATACAATAGCCAAAGAACTAATTTCACATTATCTAGCATGGAGGTCCAAAAAACTAACATTTTAATTAGATAATGTACCCCATATTTGGTAAATTTGCAAAGGCTAAATTTGCTCTACTGAAAGTGGAATTTGGATCTTTGGAATTTGGAACGATAAGTGCATTCAGAAACTGGTTTTACATCAATAAGGTCTCTGACTATATGCAAAAATTACTAAATACATACAAAAACACAACAATAAAATTCTGTAACCAAAGGTTTATGAGACCAGCAGTTCAAGGAATAAAACTATGCCTGTGAATATTAGTTTATAATAAGGCAAAAAAATCACAAACTACCTGAAGAAATTATCTTCTCTAAGAAAAGTATCAACAGATAAGACTACCCAATCCCAAAGGACTCGAGAGAGTAGAAAGATTAGATAATAGAAAGCCACATGTTCAAAACGAATACAGAGCAAAGAGAAAAAGCAGAGATTTCGCCTTCATTGAACACTGGGAAGAAGAATTATGACTCTGAAGATAAGTTTAGATGTAACATGTAGAAATTATAGATCCAGATTTTTCTTTCGAGAAATGAATGTTCTGCAAAGGGCACAAGCAGAGATTGCAGCATAGAACTGGAGCTGAATGCTGAGGAAACTGCAAATATGCAGCATCTACTGATAAAGAGATGAAGAACTAAACAGAGTTTGAAGTAGGAAAGACATTTGTCACATCCTTAACAGATGTTCTACCAGGATCTGACACTGTTCACCAGTCAACATTTGAAAGGATGTTTGAGGATTTTTCAGAATTCATGTTTTAGTTTCTTTTATGTTGTGCTGGGAGAAAAAAAAAGAGAAAAGAAAAATAAAACTGACAAAAAAATTTAAAGCATACCCAGAGGGATATAGTCCATCACGGTGGGAAGGGCATGGCATCAGGCAGGGAAGATGTATTTGCTTGGTCACACTCTTCTACACAATGGGAGCAGAGTTAGAACAGGAAGTGGGGTTGGGATATAAAGTTTAAAGGCTGGCTTCCAATGACCCATTTCATCCAGCAAGACTCTACCTCCTAAAGGCGCCACAATCTTCCAAACAGCAGCAGCAGCTGGACACATACACAGCAGCCTGGAAGCAACATTCCACATTTAAATCACAGCCATCAGTGAGATGTGGTTTCTTAAAACCCTAATATAGTCAATGCATTTTCCAAAAGACCATATATAGACACATGGTCATTGAATTGCAACCCCAAAGATTAGCAGGGACTTGTCCTAATTTGCTTCTCTACTGCTGTGTTAAAACACTGGCTAAAAGCAAGTTGGAGGAAAGGGTTTATTTGAATTACAGGATGTAATCCATCATGGAGGGAAGCCAAGACAGGAAACAAAAAGCAGGAATTAAAACAGAGAATATTAAGGAAACTGGAAACTACTTACTGCTGTGCTTCCCCTTGCTTGCTCAGCTACCAGTTTTATTCAGCCCATGCCCACCTGCCCAGGGTTGGAACCCCCATGGTTTATGGTGCCTTACCAATGAAGAAAATGTCCCCACATTGCCCATTGGCCAATCTGATGGAGGCAATTCCTCAGTTGAGATTCCTTCTTCTCAGGTGACTCTAGTCAAGCTGATAAAAACTATCACAAGAACCACAGAAGCCACCAAATACTGAAAGTAAAATAGTTACAAAGAATTACCTACTGGACTTTATTGTTGCCAAAAATACCGAAGAAAATAAACCCATGACAATGATATAATAGAGGAAAAACAATTTAATTTGGGAATTTAATTCCCAGACTGGATATTATTCACAAGGGCATGATAAACATTTTAAGAAAGACTTCATATTTCTTCAAACTTTACCCAGAGAAACAATAAAGGATGTACTTGAGTAAAATAATATTGAATTCAGAAGGAAGCAGAGATATAGATTCTTAAGAAGTAATCATGCTTTAATAGATAGGCAAATTTTGAAATAAATTACTGTTAACTGTAAGGACTATGATGATTTATACCAATAAATAGCAGATACTTCAACAATCCCAGACACTATCTGTCCTTGGGGATTAGAAAGATTTCTTTCTATAGAAGAAAAGAAAGGGGAAAGGGGACATTGAGAGTAAGAGACCAGTTATCACAAAGACCCAAAGGTAGGGAACATGGGAAAGAGTTTGCAGTTCAATTGGACAAGGACAATGACTGCCAAGGTTAGATACAGGATAAGTCATGTCAGAAACATAAAAATTCTTGTTTGTTTTATATTTTGCTTTATACTGTTATTATAATAGGGGTGCTACTGAGAAGTATTTAAACAACAATGAATACTTCCTAGAACTCTTTCTGATGAATTCCTTGAGGGTGGGCTGAAAGGGGTAAAGAATGAAGAGTGAATAAAGGGCATTGGGGAAGGTTCTATAAGTCTGTGTCTTTGAAGTCACATTGTAAACAATTGAAATACCTATCCAGGAACCAAATAAGCAATGACAGCCAATGCTTGCAAAGCCATGCTATTCAGCAATGGTAAGGAATTGTATCTATACTTGCTCTAGCATGTATGAATCATGGAAACTTTATACTAAGAGGAAAAAAATGGACACAAATGCTATATGCAGTCTTATCCCCATTTAATAAAATATATAGAATAAGCAAATCCATAAAGATAGAAAATAAAGTGGATTGGTGGTGGGGAAAGCTGGGGAAAGGGAAGTGGCTAATGAGATATTTTTCAAAGGCTGCTTTTGCTACTTTCTATGTCCCAGCTTGGAAACATAAGCATGGGAAACATGTTTAGGTCATTTTCTAAAGCACTGAAAAAGATCAACAATGCTGTGCAGCACACACAAGCTAGCCTAGCCCCTCAGACAAATTTTCTAAAGCCTACAGAAGCTGCATAACCTAAGCCATCCTTGTAGAAATACCTGGGGAGGGTTTTCTGTACTTTCTGTTTGCTCCAATGACAGTGATCAGCTTGTAAGTTCCTGTAGCAATGGTTCTAAATGGGTTAACTTCTGTATGGTGCTGCTGTCTTGAAAGCTACAGCCAACTCTATCACAGGGCAATTTGGGGCAGTCCCTGGGAGGAATTATTTCCATGTTGGGGGTAGCTCTATTCATTAACTCAGCCAGATAACACAGTATGATGAAATTATCTAAATGTTATTATTGTTGTTGCTATATAATGGTTATTATTTTTATTTGTGTATGGTATTTGTAGCAGTGTGTGTGTGTGTGTGTGTGTGTGTGTGTGTGTGTGTGTGTGTGTGTGAGTGTGTGTGTGTGTGTGTGTGTACCATGTATGTATAGTGTCTGGAGAGGTCAGAAGATGGTGTTAGATCCTCATGACTGCATTCACAGATGGTTCTTAGATATCATGTGTGTGCTGGTAAAGAAACTGAGAGCCTCCCCAAGAGCAACAAGTGCTTTTAACTGCTGAGCCATCTCTCCATCCCTTGACTGCTCTTAAGTAATAATATAGTTATGGTTACACAATGCTATAGATTTACTAAAGGGTGTAAACTGTACATTTGAAAAGGTAAACATTATAATATGTAAATTTATCTAAGTAAAGGTTCTGGATTATAAAGATCATGGCATCTTATTTGTCCCATACAACTTTTCCTTTTGATTAAATTTCATTAAAACTATATGGACCCACATATTTAGGTCAAGATATGTTTATTTCTCCTGACATAAACATTCCACAAAACATTATCTATTCATGAGTTTTTCTGCCGATAAGCATTAGTATCATTCCTGCTTTAGTGTGTTAGAGACACTAGGCTATAAACCTTCTGCCCTGACTGTGTCCATCTGTATACAACCAGGACACCATCCCAAATTCATCAACATGCATATCATTTATTTAGAATACAAGGCCAAATTTTTTCTACACTGCCTGTATCACATAGTATTTCACCAGGAGCATTGAGAAGATTCCACCCTTCCCTGTGGA
Organism: Cricetulus griseus; assembly: GCF_003668045.3. Classification (NCBI taxonomy): domain Eukaryota; kingdom Metazoa; phylum Chordata; class Mammalia; order Rodentia; family Cricetidae; genus Cricetulus; species Cricetulus griseus. The sequence goes on from NC_048600.1 coordinate 17,995,448, forward strand.
TAGTAACATCTGACTATCTATTGGGTCTTACACTGCATTTTCTGGGCTTAAATAGTGCCTCTCTGATTGCTAATGAGGCTTGGAGTCTTTTCACACTTTTATTTTCTTTGGTGTTTTAAGTTCTCCAAAATGATTATTTTTCTATTGGGTTTTATGTGTTTTCATTATTGACATTTAGGAGTTATTTTGTTATTTTGAATTATAATGCTTCACAGAATTAAGTGTTACAAATAAATTCTCATACCGGGCCTGTGTTTTTACTTACTTTATAGGATCATTTAATAATCAGTACTTCTTAAATTCAATACAGTCAAATCTCAAAGTAGCTCTCTCCATAATTAATGCTTTTATGTCTTAGGAAAGTATTCCTCAAAGGTCATAAAGATATTCAATCTCTATATCTTACATACTTTTTTCCCAAGATTTAAGGATTTGCTTTTCATTCTTAAGTCTTTATGTCAAGAACTAAATTGAATTCTGTGTAATTGTAAGACAGATTGGCCAATTTTATTTTCTTACAAGTGCCTAGCCAATTACCCCAATACTGATTTCTTAACTGCAAACTGCATTGTCTACCTGTCTACATGTGAGTTCCTCATTCATATACCTATAAGTCTTTGGGGGTTCTTTCCTGAGTTTCTTAACCACTGTGGCAATCCCTGATCACTTTCACTCACATTTTTCTCTACAATAATAGCAATATGATATATACATTGATTAATAATACTAAGCAATGTGGATCTTCTAAAATGAGATGTTTAAGTATAAAACGCTGCCTTTAGAGGGCCTACTATGAAGGTATTTGAAATAATTTTTTCTTACTGTTGTATCAATTGCATATTGAAGGAACATTTAGATATATATTGAGCTAAATAGCATCATTAAAATTCATATCACTTTTTTTTATTCTTTTAATGTTTAAATTGCCTCTATAATTCTCATTGGATTTCTGGCTATGTCTCTGGAGGGTTGGGCTAAAGGCCTGGTGTGGAGGTTTTGGGCAGTTTTGAGGTATTTTTTGCTTTCTTTCTTTCTTTCTTTCTTTCTTTCTTTCTTTCTTTCTTCCTTCCTTCCTTCCTCCCTTCCTTCCTTCCTTCCTTTTTTGTATTTCTTTTCATTTTGCTTGTGGAAGTGCTGGGTGTCACTCCCTACTGTTAGGTGAATGCTGTACCACTGAGCTATAGGCCCCTCTCATTGCATTTCCATTGACTAGCACTATTACAAATTTAAAATATTTTAATATTCATATCAAGAGAAAATGCCCCCAAATTCTTCTTCTTGTTCAGGAATGCCTTACCTATTTTGGACTTTTTGTTCTTTCATATAAACTTTGGATTGACCTTTTAATATTGCATAAAAAATTTTGTGGGATTTTTATTGAAACAACATTGGGACTATGGGTAAATGCAGGGAGATTTGATATTTTTGAAATATTAAAACTGTCTTTGAGTATAATATATCTTCTTCATTTATATAGGTCATCTTAAAGACAGTCTAATGAGGCTTAGAATTTTCCAAGTAAAGGTTTTCTCTACCTCCTTTTAGACTTTTTTCTACATAACAAAAATATTTTACTGCTGTTAGAAATAATAGCTTTATAAAATTAAAGTTTTCTGCAATGTTATTCATTACAAAGGCAATGTGTACACAATGCAGTTAATTAATATGGAATAAAAAGGAAAATAGTTCATTCCATGTCTGCTCCTTGAGGAGAATCTCATCGATGGTATTTTGGTGTTTACCCCTCCCTGTTTTCTCTCCTGTCAGCATGCTCACACACATACTGTGGGTACCAAAAAGAAATAATATGTGTACTGTGTACAGCATATGAGCAGCTGTCAATTGACATGAACTATTAAAAGCCCCTGCATTTCCATACCCACAGAAGACCACAAGGGTCTCAGTGTTCACTATACTGTTCACTCTTATTATTTCAAGTAATTTATCTGTAGACATAGACAAACTTTCTGGAGCAAAGAAATAATAGGGTTTTCTGACTAATGAGTTATGGCTACTGAGAGAGATACAGTTGTCTAGAATCAATTCTAAGATTTATGAATTGAGTCACGAACCATTAGCCATGTCAAAGGTGGAAGAGGGTTGATGTTAAGAGGAGTTGCCATCATGGGGTAATTTGGGAAACTACCTTCATTCACCATGCTTTAGTTCCCACATTTGTTATAGACACATTCTAATCTTATGTAACACATGCATTTGCAGTCCTTCTTGGCAGAGATCCCAATATCTAAACTTACTAAGCATCACATGGTACCAGATACAGCAGCCACTCTTTTTCATATGGAGTTGAAGTCCTGTTATTCTAAGTTTAAGGTGTACGAATTGAAGTTATAAAGGATAAAAAGGCTTAAGTGATGATAAAGTGAGTTAGACATTAAAAAAATGAAATATGTTTGGGATTCCTCTATTTCTCATGCTACTGTTCATATTCACTTCTACAATACCACTGTATGATCATAACTACTAGGTCAAGATTAAGATGCTTTTCATTGTCCTAAAAAAATATCTGTCAACTTTAAAATGTTAATGCTTTCAGCCAAGTTGCTTCTAACAAGAATATGCTGCTAATGTGTCTAATACTTATGTTTCCACAAACTCTAAGGATTCTTGTAAATTCCAGGGAGCTTAATTGGATCCAAACAAACAGATCAGATTCACTCCAGTTATTCAATCTTTCCCTGGTACCAGGACTCCCTTCCTTCATGTTGGGACTCCTCAGGAACCCCTCCCTCATCTTATAATCATCCCCTCAAGTGACAGGACCTAAGAAAAAAATTTTTTTCTAAACTTAACCTTGTTTTCTGCTGCCAACATCTTGCCAGGTCTAAGAGGCACCAGGGAGTTCTATACAGACTGGACTGCAATGAAACAACCAGCTACCCCAGTACGTGGTGTTAGACCCCCTGAAAACTCAGGTATCCTGGGTCCCAGGCCACGACCGTGGTCACCCCAATCATCAGGCAGATTTGAGAGCTTGCTGCAAACTCCATGAGGCTTTATTGTTTTTTTTAATGAGCTAACCCCATGTTAGCTCGGGTCTTTCACCCACCCGCCATGGCGGATGGCTCGCAAAAGACAGCTGGAACCGGCTGCATAGAGATCTTGTAGGGCAGGGTAAGGGGAGTGTCTAGGGGTATGCAGAGGCTCACGATTGGTGTGCCTCCAGGCTTGGAGGGCTTGCCCTGTGTTGATTGGCCAACTGGTTGTTATGGCCCATAGGCCCTCCCAGGGTGGGTGCTATGCTCTGCGAGTCATTGCTGTGCACTTGTCTGAAAAACACACTCAGAGTCTTAAAGCATAGCACCACCAGCTAACTTCTGATTGGTCCCTTTTCACAAGGCAGGCACCTAACTTGTAGTGACTAAAACAAGGTCATAGCGAGCACATGTTACTGTCATGGATGCCGAAATGGGGGGCTGGTCCCTCAATGGCAGCACCCCAACCTTCTCAGGTCCCCCAAAGATGGTCAATGCCCCCCACATCAGCAGGAAGCAGTTTTGAGAATTCAACGCCCTTATTCCTTAACCTGCCATGTGTAACACCCCACCTTTTTTAATAGTAAGTAGAAGTGGGAATGAAAGGTTCAGGTTTTAATGCTGAACAGCCCCACCTCTTTAAGAGACAGACCCTGCCCCCTGACAACAGTCAGGGCACACACAGGGACATGCCATCACCACATCACCCACCAAGCATTTACAGCCTGCGTGAGGACTCTGGACATATGTGGAACCTCAGTGAGCATGCGCAATCTTCCCTTTAAAAGTTCCAACTTCCCTGCTTCACTCTTTCTCTGCTTCTTCTTTGCTCTCTCTCTACTCTCTCTGCTTTGCTCTTCTCTTCTCCCACCTACATGCTCTCTCTGCCTCTCTATGGAGACCAGTCATGGTGGTCAGCCATTAACTCTATTTCTCTTCTCTCTTAGTCTCCGTACTCTACCAGGCCTTATAATTAACTCTTAATATGTCTAGTATGTCTCTTAGTCTTATGTCTCATCCGCCTCTTTTCCTCTTTCTCTTTATTTCTAATTTAGATAAAAACATAACACTAAGAACATCCATTGGGGCTGTGAATTAATGATGTCAATCATGAAGACTTTGGATTTAACTTGATACTTTTGTTAACAGGGGTTTTATTTTTTATAAGCAATGAGCTATGGCTACTGAGAGAGATAGAGTTGCCTAGGATCAATTCTAAGATTTAATTAATTAGTTAACTTTGAGATGGGGCCTCACTGTGTAGCCCTGGCAGGCCGAGAACTCTCTATGTAGGCCAGGCTGGCCTCAAACTCACAGAGATCCATTTATCTTTGACACCTGAAACTGCGATTAAAGGTGTTTGCAAGCACAACTGGCTTAGATTTAATTTGTAGTCTGTGAAAACTGAGCCAAAGTTTAGCTATACTTATCTCCAGGTTCTTTGTAAGATATGCTTGTAGTGGACAAGCAATCTTTAGCTCTGTATTAAATACACACACACACACACACACACACACACACACACACACACACACACATATATATATATATATATATATATATATATATATATATATATAGTCTCCAGCCAAAGAACAATATCAGGATAAATCTCAGATCTCATGAAATTAATAAAATAACATCATTTTTTTGCTAGTGAGATTGAGCTTCCACCCCAATACTTGTTCTGATAGAAGTTTTCACTTCCAGTATATGACCTCCAAATGTCCCCAAGTGACTGCACAGGACCAAATGTAGCCCCAAATTCTATTATTTATGAATATTTAGCCCATTTCTCTTTCTTCTTGTTTACCATTCAGCTTCAAATTCTATAGCTTGCAAAATTCCAAAAGCACCCTAGGTTCATAAAGGTTTCTGATGGACAAAAGTCTGAAGGATTCTTAGCTACTGGCACCCTCCAACCTCCCATGGAGTCATTGTACCCCAGATCCAGGCTGAGCATTAGGACTAAATAAGGTAGACCTCAAAAGCCTCACCCCCTGGTGCTGGATGCCTCCAGGACAAGGTCTTTTCAGAAAGCTTCCCACTTAAGCTAGACTTTGTTCTCAGACAGTTGGAGCCCGAGGTGAATACATTTTTTCATCTACTTCCTACAGCAAGAATGTTCCAGCACAGTAGCAGCTCTCCTTACCTTTTCTGTTTTGCAGCAGGAGGTCATGGGAGTTTTCTGCCGTTTGTGTTTTACATTTCAATGGCCTTAACCTCACCATCTGCAAACACTGCAGGTGACATCAGTGAAAATCTTTACCTTTATATATTAGTCACCCCACTAAATTGGCAACAAGGGTTTTTGGTCCCCAGAGGGAGATTTTCATCAGTCAGTCCAGGGACACTCATCCAACCAAACTCTGTGGGTCAGAGAACAGAATTCTGTCAATTATGTCTTCTTCCTGGGTGCTCATGCAGGTTCCTCACCAGCATTCTCTGACTTGGTTTACCATTGTTTTCCATTGTCTAAAAATCACACAACCCCTGAGCCTGGCACTCCACCATTAACAATTACATCGCTCTTAGACGTCTGAGCTCCTTTGGCAAATCCAGATGTGATATTTCTTTTATAATGCCATGCTTGGGAAGGTGTGGCCAGAGCACCTCATTTTCTTTTTCTCGGTGTCACCAAGTGGTGAAACAATACATCTCATTTAGAGTACGGTTTGCCTCTCTTGAAATCTCCGTTTCTATTTTTATAATTTTCAGACTAGACAGGCAGAGAAAGCCTCATTCTAATTTTAAAGGAGAGGAAAGTGGTCCCCACCAGGATTGGCCTATCCACACGTCCTCATCTGGTTAAACGGCAGGAGCATGAGACCCCCATGGCCCCTTTCATCCATTCAGTGGCATTTTTTATTGTAACAGGCTGCCTCTCTGTCTCCTGATTGATTTGGCTGACAAACTTTGGTCCCTGGATGAATGATAAGGACCAAAGAGCACATTATTGAGAGCTGTGTGTCTGACTGATGAGGCTCAATAGAGCAGATGCCAAGTTTCTCTAGACACCTACAGTGTCATTAAGAATACAGGGTTTCACATCTGGAGCCACCAGAAAATCATACATAACCATTGACAATGGAATTGTTCATTGTCGTATGCTAGCTAATATATATGACTGTAGGTTTTTTCAAACAAAGAGGCCATGAGAAAGATGGTTTGGAGGGTTTTAAGCTGTCTTAATACATAGGAAATGCTTGTAAAAACAGAGGTGGGCAGAACAAAAGGACATATGCAAAGAATTATCTTGCAACTCTAGATTGAGCTGCAATGCCACCTTTAAGGTTTTACCCTACAGGCCTTCTGAGGGGCAGGAAGAAGGAGCATATGGCTCACTCCATGAAGCAGTTCATCTGCTGAGACTTGCTTTCACTGGGGAACTCCACTTGGTGGGACACAGCCAAGGAGGTCACAGGGCTCTAGACTCCAGCCCTGTTAACCAGCACAGGGATCAATTGCTTGTGTCCTACCCAGACACCTTGACAGTTGACAGTGATCTTTTATCTCCTCCCAATATGTGCAAAACCCTTCGGTGAAAGAAGCTTGCAGTGGGAAGTAATCTTTTCATTGTAGGCATTTTCATTAACATCATTATTTAGAACAATCATTTCTTGTGATTTCAGAATATCAGTCCTGCTATTGGAATCTGTTATAAAGGATTTCTCCATACGGATATTTTTGTAAAGAGAATTTGGGTGGAGGTATAAGAACATGTGCCCTGGGGAGAGAGATGGTTCAGTGGAAAGAAGTGCTCGCCATGCAAGTATGAGGATGGGAGTTTGGATTCCCCAGTAACCATATAAAAACTAGTCAGGTCAAGTAGCCACCAGTAATCCCACACTCAGCACCCGGGAACAAACTGGCTAGCCAGACAAGCATGACTGGCATCGGCCAGTGCTGGGTGGGTTCAGCAAGAGACCCTCCCTAAGGAATAAAGGGAAAGTAGTTAATGAAGATGTTCAGCATCAAGTTTGGACCTCCACATCTGCATGCACAGATCTGTATATACATTTACATGCACGTGCGCACATGCACCCGTGCTCAGTGGCAGCAATTATAAAGAAGTAAATTGCAAAGATTGTGCTGGCTAGACTTGCATACAGGAGTAGCCAGGTTTCCTGAAGCGGTGTCCATCTCCTCTGGAGAAAGTGACACGGTCTCCCACCAAGCTCCAGTCTGCCCTCTAGTGGTCATTCTTTCTCTCGCCTCCCATTCTTGCCCCCTTTCCTGTCTCCTCACTTCTAGGCTGACCTTTTCATTGACTATCTTTAAGGACAATTTTACAAACCGATTTTCTTCCCTGAGTTCTGCAGCCGCAGGAAAAGAAAAATGGAGGAAGCTCTTTTCTGATCCCAATGTGACATCACACATTCTGAAAGCTCTTCCCGTTCTAAATTGTCTGTTAAACTGTAGGTTTCCTAAAGCACGTTGAGCAGCGTTTTATAAGGTAATTCCTATGCACTGCTATTAAAATTAATTGAGTTATCATTAAAGGGGAAGCTCGTAAGACGGAAGTCATCCTATACAACTCTTATTTTCAAAGCAGCTGATCACCTCTATGCTTAGCATGTGCCTCAAAGGCCCAGCCAATGCACTAAAACAAGCACTGTCTTTAGCACAGCGTCTGTGTTGGAGCCTGACTCCCTGGGATCCTGATATTCACAGTCTCAAGTCCTAACAAGAAGCCTGGAATTCCTCCTACACAGGAATATTTCTTCAAAACTCTGTTTTCTCTTTGTTCATTGAACACAAGGGGTGCTATGATTTTCTGACCTTTCTAAAATATACGATAGCATACAAATCAGCATATACTTCCTATGCTAACCACATTCTGGGGTCTTTTCTCATTGTTACTTTATCTTATCTCAATTAATCACTTGAAGAGGTCGTTCTAGGCTAGCTCTCAACACCAAGCCCACAAGGAGCATTTAGAACCACCTGGACTCTCTGAAAGACAGAATAGTTAATGGATGCCCTGTGAGGGGGGTCAGCTGGGAGGAGCAAAGACCAAGTATTGGCCTGAAGCTTCTTAATGAATATTTCAGTTCCCAAATCTTGAATAGTAGCTTAGATTTCACTTTTCTTTCCAAGTCTCCTTTGTACCACAGATTCACTTCTTGGGTTATCTTTACTACTTGAAGACATGTTGCTTCTAGGATACACATACTGTTTAATGACTACTCAGTATCCCTTACGCTTGCAGCCAGTGAACAAGGCCTATCAATAGGCCCACACATCAGCTTTTCTCTGGGTCCTGATCTGCTAACACACTGCCCTATGATACAGACAGATGTAAACTTGCAGACTGTATCCAGACTGGGCCTGAAGTATTTTCAGACACTAAGGAACTCATTTAGGTTTTTGCCACAAATATTATGGGGAGGGATGGCTACAGAAACAAGCAGAATCCTATTGTCCCTCATATTAACTCCATACCTATATCCTCATTGAGAGCTAACTGTCTAGATGTCCCCCTCCCCTTATTGAAGGCCATCACAAGGGCCACTACTGCAAACTCTTTGTAGGTTACCCTGATAAATGCACTGGATTGAACACCATGACATTTACCTTATTTATTTCTTTGGAATTCTAGCCAGTCCCATCAGGGAAAATTTGATATAGTCTCTTGCAGGAACTCCCCAGCCAATATGGTCTGGGCAACTCTGCTCACCGAGAAAATGAAGCAAGACACACAGTGCTTCATAAATGCCTCTTGGAGATGACCTGAATCAGATGCATCACCCATCCCAACTCCTAGTGCCTGTAACAGACCCACTGAATCAAAGCCTATTGCTTCCAGAATTAGTATTTATTGCACAAAGCCACCAAGTCATTCTTGTAGACAATGAAATTGGCAAGCCACTCCCCTAACTGATAAGAACACCGGCACTTAGGCTATCTAAATGATTTGAAAGCACAGGTTTCTATTGAGACATCAGTGCAAGTACCAGCTTGCCATTTTACTAAAAGCCCCTCTTCCCAGGTGAGCTTTGTGGGAACAACCTTGAAATGCCAAGATGAAAAAATGAAAGTGCCATTAGGCCCCATTTAGTAACTGCAGAATTACTGGGTATTTCTGTTTCTTGCTTCCCCCCCCCCCAAGTCATTGAGTACAAATTACATTTTCTAATGTGTCAGCATTTTTCTAATTCACATTTCCAGTAGGAATCTGTGTTGCTGTGGGTACTGGATAAACTCCATGCCCAGAAGCTAAAATTGGTGGATGAAACAGCTCATTTACAGAATTCTCATGTATTCACCAAGGAATGGAAGCATGGTTTCCTAGAATTGGATCTTGGAGCTCTCATGCAACTGAGACTCATATGGTCTGGTTTCCTTGTTTTAAATTAGAAGCATTGGAGTGACTTTCAAGCTCTTCCTGCCTCATACTCTGTTTCTAAATCAGTCATCATGGCCTGTTTATTTCTAACCCCTCACCTTTCCAATACCATATCCTGAGCCTCCAACAAACTGGCCTTTCTCTCCTCTGGGCTGTTTTAGCACCTTGTCTTAATCTCTTTAAAGCATATAGCACATTTGCCTGATATTGCTCTCTCCTCTTCTGTCTCTATCTCTGTTTCTCTTTCTCTGTCTAATTAGAATATGTGTATAGATTATATATATATATATATATATTATATATATATATATATATGTGTGTGTGTGTGTGTGTGTGTGTGTGTGTGCAAATTTAAATGTCCTTGGAAATATAAAGGGCATTTTGTCTCTTCTTGTGCCTTGTGAGCAATAAAAAGACTATAGAGGTAAAGGGTAATATTGTCACCCTAAAAGGATATAGAATCACAGAGGGGACAAGCTTCTGGGCATACCCTGGAAGGATGATCTAGATTGTGTTCATTTTATGAGACCGACCCTAAATGTGGGTGTTATTGTTCCATGGGTTGGGGTCTTTGGTTGAATAAGAAGTGAAACATAAACTGAATGCAAGTATGAGTCACTCCTTGCTTCTTGATTTCAGATAGATACAAGCAGCTGTTTCTTCCAGCTCCATCACTTCACTTCCAGGATGAACCTTTGAACCATAAGCCCAGATAAAGGAATTGCTTACAGGGCTTTGGTTAGGCTATTTTATCACAGGAACAGAAAAAGAAACAAGTACAATGAGTCCACAGTAGACACTGGGGAGGCAGTGGAGGGATGGATACTCACTTAACTAATTGCAGCCATTTCTTTATTTCTTGCCATATGCCTAGCAGTCTTTTGAGACCTTTTAATGTATCATCTCACTTAATTTCCAAGTAACCCTAACCAGCCCTTGATTGCATGAGTGGAAAGGGAGAGAGCGTGGATACATGCTTGGAGCAATGAAGTTTTACCCCAGTGGCTCTGACATTAGTACTATACCAAGCTGCTCCTCACACTAGACCCTGGAGACCTGCCCTGCCCCCCCTCACCACCTCTGTGACTTGGATACATGTTCCCCCATGCACTGTGCCACTGTGATGCCACACTGACCCATAGCTGAGGAACTTGACATCATAGAAACTAATTGCTCAAGGAATACCATTCTTTATAAGTCAGAGGAACCTAAATTTACATCATGGCCCCAGCACAACAGATGCCAGCACTATTACAAGGATAAATATATTTTTAATATCTCAGTAGATACTTTATTACATTTCAGTCTGTGAGGCTGAAATGCATGAAATCAGCCAATCAATAAGTGTTAAGGGTACAAAAAGCACACGTTTACCTTGGTACCACTCCAGCCACTAATTTAGAAGGAAAAGTCTATGAGAGGTCCCTACAGAATGCCAAGTCTTTCTTAGAATATAATAAGCCAGTAAATGCATATAGAGAAACAGGAAACTCATTCAAAATGGAAGTGTGTGTTTGCAGGATCTATATTACTAATCAAAGTCCGATGTCTTGATCCCAAACCACTGGTAACTATTCATCTGTAAGGATTTTAGTTGTATTTATTTGCTTTCTCCCCAGCTACTGGAACCCCTCTGTAGCTTTTTCTTAAGCCTCTATCTCAGCTGTTATCCGGTGTTATTGCTTCTCACCCTCCAATCTCCTCCATCCATCTCACCACCAAGTAGGTAGTGTCTGGTAAATTAAGTCCATTGATCAAACTCCTGGCTCATCTGATTTCTGTGTGCCCCTCTAAAGGCTAAATTACATTTACATCTGTCTGGTTGCTTTCAATATTTCCTGCTTCTTTAGAGAAATACTTCCACAGTGGGCTACCTCAGCTCAAGTGCCTCAGTGAAACCTCACCCACAGTTGCATTAAACTTCACCAACCTGCTCTTGTCCAGTTTTTATAGCAACAATGCTATACTCTTACCCCTTCAGATATGATTTCATCTAACCCTTTTCTTCTTTACATCCCATAAAGTAAGCTATCCCAGTGTTGGCAAGTGTGCAGTCTGATTGGCTCCTAGACATCAGCAAAACCACCTTCCAGTCTTCTTTTTTACTTTTAACCTGGTCTTTCATCTAACATAGTGTTTTGCCTGTTTATTTTTAAACTTTTTATTTTTATTTTATGCACATTGATGTTTTGCCTGCATGCATGTGTGAGAATGCTAGATCCCCTGGAACTGGAACTACAGACAGTTGTGAGCTGCTGTGTGAGCAATGGGAATTGAACCCAGGTCCTCTTGAAGAGCAGTCAGTGTTCCCAACCACTGAGCCACCTCTCCAGCCCCTTACCTATGTTTAATAATAAACATATTTAATACATGCATGCTAATTAACTTGAACAAAAAATACAGAGTCAAGAAGATTCTTAGCTCCAATGTTCCATGGGTACTTCTACCAGACCAAGCAGTACGTAGCTCTTGGTTTCATTCAGTCTATTCAAAGTCCCCATTAGGTCTCTAAAGTAGGTCTCTATGCCCTTTGTTATATGACACTGTGACCTCCCCAATTAACAAGTGATATTTACCTACCCACCCCTCCCCAACTTTGATTCTGTCCTAGCTTTGTGTTTGCTTTGTCAATCAATCCCAATGGAAATGATGGCGTGCTGGTTCTGAAAGAGGCTTCTCAGTCTTATCTTACTTGTCCTCTTAGAATCATGTTGCAAAAGTAAAGACAAGATTGGCTTCAGTGACTGGAGGGGTTAGACACATGTCCAATCATCCTGTTGTCTAGCCAACAGACAGGGAAACCCAAAAAATGATCACTACCTATTTTACCTGCATGTCAGAAGGTCAACAGGAGCCTAGAAGTGAACCCAGCCAAAATTTCAAAGTAATTACATGATGGTTCTTAAAGTCCACTAAGGCTTGGAGTGATTTGTTGCATATTAGTTAGCTAAGAGACACAGGCTCCAAATTCTAACACCTAATTACTTTAATCCCCATCTCTAGGACCTAGAAGTGGGGCCTTAGAGACCTAACTGCAGGCTCCAAGCCCTACCAGTCTCCTGACCACCCTGTGGTCCTGGGTAATTGGACACATTCCAACAGCTCTCACTGCTTTTACTACTGCCATTACTCTCTGGGTTTGTTCAAACTTGAGAGTTTTAATCTCATGTTAATAAATCCATGGCTGTTCAGGCAATTTGTTTGGATATAATTATGGCCATCTCCTAGGAAATTACTGCCACCTAAGTTATTACACGTTCACCTTGGAGACACTGCATCTGGGGCGTCTTGTTCAGTCGAGTGTTCCCTTGCCAGAGACCAACACATAATAAACTAAAGTGTGTGTGTGTGTGTGTGTGTGTGTGTGTGTGTGTGTGTGTGTCCACTAAAATTCTCCTGCTTTCCTGGCACAATTCTTGCCAGAAGCTTCCAGCACAAAACAGAGCTCTTGAATGAAAAGGGGAGGATATGTCTGGGGCATGCTGTAGCAGGGCTCTCAGACAGAGGAGGGCAATACTGGCTTGAATTCCAGGTTTCATTTTTCTTTCATCTTACCATCCTGAGAAAAATGTGCCTGTTTTGCTTCCATTGAATGACATGCCTCGTGGAAGAATAGACAGAATATACAATTTCCACGAATTAGAAATCTTCAATCTCTAGGGTCTTTGTAGAAATTTCTGTACTAGGAAGTCTATTTCCTCTTCTTTTTCCCTTTGAAGAATAGTGATTTGTGGCCATAATAAAGAGGATAACGTGCAAAAATACCTTTGTACCTTCAAGCAGTGGCATATCAAGGGCAGAGCAAAGGAATAAGGACTCCACAGGCACAAGTAATAAAGGGGAACAGTGTCTGTAGAGAATTAAAACAATAAGAAGACAGTCCAGAAAGATCAGTCTGGCTTCCATTGCTGCCATAAACCATATTTCTAAGACAGTAGTAGGGCTAAGACATTCCTTTCTGTTGGGGTCCTATCACTACATCATCCTGACTCACATTTCCACTTCCACATATATATGTCTTTTCTCTCCCAAGAAGCCCCTTAAAAAGACTGAAGACCCCACTCAAGGATCCCTACAAAGCTTAGACCATTCGGGAGATGCGTTAAGTTATTGATCTCAACTAGTAGTCCCTATCAATAAGGAAAGGATGTATTTTTAGAGGTTGAAACCAACTGAAACATGGACTGTGCTTTGCTCTCCTAGAACCTAGCTAGCAGGGATCGAAAGAGGTCTTGTCCTTTGTGTGGAGGAACAAAGGTATAAACATAGCCACTCCAAACCTCCTGCTCCAAATTTGTTTCCTTTCTCTCCTTACAGGGAATCTGTGGCTATAAATATGGACCATATGGTTATATAGCCTTACATCAGTTCTGATAGCTACAGACAATTCCTACCCCACTAGGAAGTGTGGAGTTGAGGCCTGCCCTGTGACATCAGTATCATCTTGCACTTTGTCAGAAATGAAAATTCTTGGGTCTATCCTATATACACTGATTCAGAAATTCAAGAAGGTGGATCCTAGCTGTGCATATTTTAAAAAGCATTCATGTGAATTTGATAAATGCTAAGATTTGTTAACATCCTCTATGGAATAAATACTTAAAACCAGTATTTTATGTCTATACATCATTCTGCTTGGTATGTAAACAGCCAGACATTACTAAAACTGCATCTTCCTTTGTCAAAGATGCATTTATTTTTATTTTATGTGTATGAGTATTTGTTTGTATGCATTCGTGTGTACCATGCATGTGCCTGGTGACAACAGAGACCAGGCCACATCTCCTGGAACTGGAGTCACAGGTGGTTGCTAGCGGCCATGTTAATGTTGGGAATGAAAACCAGAATCATCTCTCTGGGCCCTACATTTGTATTTTAAAATCTCCTAAGACCTCTTGAGAAAAGGTCTTGGTCTCCACTGCTACGGACAAATAAGACCACAAGTAAATCTAAAATGGGCTGGGAATGATGCTCCTAGTACTTCATTCCACAGACAATTTTAACACCATCTCTGTCAAAGGAGTAAAGACTTAGATTTATTTAAAGATGGCACCACTCTAGCCAAATGTCACAATTTCATATTAAGATAACATGAATGGGCTCCCTCCACATTTCTGCACTTTGTAATTGTATGACATGTGGAACGTCTTTTGTCATGGAGTTGGAGTTCATTAATCTGGCCTTTCAGTCCTCTTTGGTCTTTCTAGAGGGAATAGTAAGAGACTGAAGGAAATTATACCAAGTTCCACATGGTTCCAATTCTTTGACATGGTTTCTGCATCCAAGCCTGCTACACAGACTTCAGAACCCTGCTATAGTGACCCTTCCTGTGTGAAGTTCCTTTAAACTCCCCACTTCTTTTTCTCCCAGAACCCTCCTGACTACTCCCTCTTCTGAGCTCCTTCAATATTTTGAAGCATTTGTCGACACCTTTCAAACATTATGCTAAGTGAAATAAGCCAAGCATAGAAGGACTGATGACACATGATCTCACCTACATGTGGAGTTTTGAAATGTTATCTTGGTGTATCATGGTGGTTGTAGAGCAGAGAGAGAAGAGAAATGGAGAGAGCTTGATCAAAGGGCATAAAACATCCATTAGAACAGAAGAAAAACAATCAGTGACCAACTTCACTGTGTGGTGACCACAATCAATCACAATGTATTCTCTATTTCAAAAATGCTAAAAGAAAAAATTTTTTTATAATGTTCTCACAACTTCAACAAAGAGATAAACTAGTGGAGATGATAGATATGCTAATTAGCTTGACTGAATTTTTCTACAGTGACAACATAGATCAAAACATTACATCAGACCTGATAAATATGCAGTTATTATTTGATAATTGAAATAGCTTTTAATAAAAGATAGGAAAGAGAAAGTTTGGCTGTGGATGTTTACAATGATAGAATGTTTGTCTAGCACACATGAAGTCTTGGGTTTGATCTTCAGCACTGTACAAAGCATTTATGTTAGTGGATGCATGTGCTTCCAGCTCTCAGAAGGGAGAGGCAGGAGGATCAGGAGTTCAAAGTAACTCTCAGCTACATGGTGAGTTTGTGGCAAACCTAAGCAATATAATACTCTATTATAAATAAACAAGCAAATAGCAAAACATTGTCTAATAGCTTTTTGTTATTTACATTTAAGTCCGTGTCCTGATTCAGACTATCATCCTCTTGAATACGGATACTACATATCATCATGTGCATATGAACACAACCAAGTTGGTCAAAGAAGTTCTCAGTATAAGCTTGTTGGTTTCTGTTGCAATCTAGTACAAAAAATGTGAATTTTTTATCCATAATGTCTAGTTATTCTTATGCATTAAAAACAGTGGATTCTGGAAAAACTAATTTGAATGTCTATTTACATTTTTACTTGCTTTTCTCAAAGCATGGAACACAAAATGCAAATACACTCCTAGTCTCTGTTTTTCCTTGGTTGATGAAGAAACCCTCAAAGGAGAAAAGACGTGGATCCTGATAGACACCCCTCCCAGGAATCTACAAATTACAGTTGCACAGGCAACAAGAAGGGCACAGGGTTTCCCTGAGACCATTTTATCACCTACTGTCTCTGTCTGTGTGGACAGTCAACTGGCCCAGAATAAGAGCCATGCATGTTGCTGCTATCCCTTTGCATTTACTGTCATCTCTACTTGAGTTTCATGAATCAAGGTGTTTCCACTTCATCTGTGGAATCTAGTCCAATGCACCAAGACTTCTTGGGTTTTCTTTTTTGTTTGTTTACTGAAAGTTAAAACTAAACTGCAACTTCTGGCTAGCTGGCAACTTAGGACTCATCGCTAAAACGAAGTGCCTCTTAATTCTGCTCAATTGCACCAGTGTCCATGAGAGCTTTAGTCCCAAGAGGGCACTAGAAAGGAAATCATTCCTGAGATTGGCTTCAAGTGAGCTAACTGACAATTACTATTTACTGAGAGGTGTCTGGTTGAATGAGAATGTATTCCAATAGGAACTTTTTTTCCATGTCCAAAAATAGAACAAAAGTAGATGAGCTCTTTCCATCTTACAGAACTGAAATTCTGAGGGCATCAGAGTGCCAATGACCTCAGCAGATCTGTATAAGGAATCAGGATTTTAAAGTACTAATTTTATACAGAGTAAATAGAAATTTTGCTCAACAGATGGGCACACATAACAGAAAAGTCTACTTCTGCTTCTGGTTAGATTAAAACAAGTCACAAGAAATAGTTACTTCCACCTTAACAGCACGAGAAGGCTACTCTAGTGAGAGTGAACCTGAGTAACTTTCACTTTAATACATTGAGTAATTGAGGACAGAAAGAAGACCAAACAATCACAAGTTTTTCCTGGGAAACAAGACATAGATGACACCTCCATCCCAAGTGGAACAGCAAGAGGAAGAAGAATCCACTGTCATCAGGAGAATGAAAAGACAGCAAACCAGCCACTTGGAAAGAGTTGTGTGAGACTTCAATGGCCAGTCTTAGTGCTGAGACATTCCAGATGTTCGAGATTCCCCTTCCTGTTAACACAGCTGGGAACTTGAGGAAGATCATGAAAGAGATTATATATATAGCCTCAAGACAAGCAAAAATTTATTATGTAAGATACCGAAACCACAGAAGAAAAAAATGTAGATTTGGTTTTCTCAACATAAAGACTATTGCCTTTTAAAAGACATTGATAGGGAAATGAGCAAGTAATACCCAATAAGAATGAAATGTTATATAGACATTATACAAATTTGGAAAAACAGAGTCCATTGGTAAACTATGTAAGCCATTCCTACAAATCAATAATAAAAAGTGCCATAAAAATTGGGCAGAGAACTTAAAAAAGGCTTTCATGAGTTATTGGACACACAAGTGAAAAAAAAAAAAGATGAAGAGATGTTGACTGCCAGTAGCCGTCATGAAGGACAAATGTTTAAAATGAGATGCCTGGGGATGGAATTGGAGTTTGGAAGTAGATCTCATGCTTGGTATGGTAAGGCTCTGAGTTTCAATCCCCATCCAAAACACCAATTAATTCAAACAAATGGAAATGAAAGGAGGACCTCATTCTTCAGCTGCTAGAATCACTAACTAGTAAATAAACCCAGAAATCAAGAGTTCTGAATGGAAATGAAGATTTGGAACAACAAAGAATAATACAAAATATATTCAAAAAGTTTGAAAAACCATTTGCTAGCTTTAGGAAAACTTAAGCCTTTATTTATCCTATTCTGTGGCATTTGTATCTCTAGATTTTTTCCAGAAAAGCATGCAAACATATGCATCATAAGTATTATTCATAACAGTCAAATACTAGAAAGAGATACAAGGTCCCTCAACAGGAAAAATGGCAAATAACTCCAGTACTTTTGAATAATAGAATATTATATGATGAAAGAAAGAACCAAAGTACTTATATATAAACATGAAAGAATTACAAAGAAAAATACTATACAAATGTTTCCAAAAGAAGGAAGTCAAGGTCTACAGGTACATAATGTATGTTTAAACAAAATCAAAAGATGGGCAGCATTCTGACCTGGGAAACCAGAACACCCCAGCTGTTCTTGGAAAGGGCCATAATGTTTATTCCAGGGTAAGTCTACATCATTTACGGTTATCGGTCACATGCACTTTTGATATCGGTGAATTTTTAATACATATCATACATGAAAAGCTGAGAGAATGGAGACAGGAAGAGACAGAATAGAAAGAAAGTAAGGATGGGCTGTGAAAATGGACTATATGCTTATGTTTAGAGACTGAAACAAGGGTTTTACAAGCCACACTAACAGAACTGGCCCTTTCAGAAAGCAAACCCATAGTTTTTCAAGCTCACAAGCTAGCCCACCACTACATCCATGTAGAAATTAACAACCAACTGCCAAACCTATTGTCCTTTACATGTGGACAGCACAGAATCCAAAGCAACTGATTGTGTTTAATGCTGAAGTTTTAAAAATCAGATTCCTGGATGAATGTCAAGGCAGAATATGTGATTGTTTCAAGGTCTGAGATTGTGCCCAGCAGGCACTACGTCCTCTCTCCCCAGTTTCTGGTGGATAACAGCTTTCTCCTACAACCCGGAAGGCTGCAGAAAACCTCCACAAGATCATGAATTCAAAAGTCCCATTAAGAAGCTTCTGGAAACATTCTCCACTAAAAAAAATTAAAATTTCAGGCCCAGCAGCAGGATCTTTCTAGTCTTTCTTTCTCATTCTAGGGAAATGCTTAAAAACTTAATGGCAAGGAAGTGATGCTCAGAGTGATTGTTTGAAAGGAAACACCCAGCTTAATTATTTGGAGGTTAGACAGTTAAAGTTCAGCTGGCACCGCTTAGCAATTAATATGGGTAAATAAAGGGAGGTTTGCTCAAAAAGAACAGGTAGGTTAGTAACTAGATGTTACATTAAGATGTTCCTCACTTTAACAACAGAACAGGACACCTATTTCTTGAAAGTCTTTTATTTTCTATTTCCAATTAAAACCCCCCTCCCCACCACTGCCAAGATCCTTAATCATTTTCTGATGATTATACCTGTAGACCTACTCACTTTTTAAAATTCTAAATTAATTCATTCCCTTTCCAAACACTTAGCAAGAGGGATTCAGGACTTTCATATGGTCACATTTAAATGGACATAACACTGCATTCATTCACTTCTTTGAGTTTTGTTTCTTATCAGGAGGTATCCATTTTGACTTCTATCTCTCTGCTTCTTTTACTTAGGGTGGTAGCTAAATTCCAGAGTTTGTTTGTTTGTTTGCTTGTTTGTTTGTTTCTCAATGTCCAGAAATCATTAAAGAGAAAATCGTTCAAGGGAGACTAAATTCAACTCTATAAACTGACTTCCCCTGAGATACAGCTTATCTCATTTGCTCTTTGCCTACAAAAGCATTTATTTTCATGAAACTGGTATATTCTCAAACTGCCTATCTTAGCCATCTGCCTCCTGCCTCTGGATGTGATGTCTTCAAAACCAATCTTCCACTCTGTTCCTTAGTCCATCTGTTAACCCGCTTTGACCACCAGACCACCACTCTTAGCTACTGCATAGGGGAGTGTGTATGACTGATTTGTATTACTGTGGTAGAGGCAAAAGTGACAGAAGAGAGCAGGTGTGAGTTCTTAGGTATGTGAACTCTATGACTTCATGAAGGACAGCGTTATCTTAGTATTTGAAAAGGACAGAGGGTAATTCATGGCCTCCCAGAGATCAAGTCACTGTGAGGACAGAGTCTAAGCAAATAAACGCCAATGGCTGAAACCAGTAATGATATATATATATATATATATATATATATATATATATATTCTTTTTAATATTTGTGTGTATATGAGTTCATGTGAATATGGGTATTTATGCACATATATGTATGCATGTGGAGACCAGAGGTCAATGTCAGAGGTCTTCCTTAGTCACTGTCTGCATTATCCTTTGAAGTAAGGCCTCATACTGAACCGTCCGTTCACCTGTCTTACTAGGTTGACTGACGAGTGCATTCCACAGACCCATCTGTCTCTGCAGCCCCAGGGCTGGGATTACACACATGGCACCATGACCTACTTTTATATGGACAATAAAGGGCAACTTCTGGCCCTTCTGATTGAGTGAAGTGGCAAGCACTTCATAGAAGAAGACATCTTCGTAGCCTACAAGTTGTTAATATTAAACATTCATGAAATATTTTAGCTGTGAACAATATGTCAGCCTCCATTTTAGAAGTTGGGACCCTGCAGAACAACAAAAGACAAATATTACTGCTCCCCCACCCCCACCACACACACATGGTTCTGCAAACCCTTCATGGGTTTCTAGAAGGGAAACCAAAAAACAAATAAATGGGTCCAGGTTTGAGGGTTAGAACCACGGGCACTAACTATGTGGATATATAACTCTTGGGGAAGATGGAAACATTCAACCAGATTCTCTCCTATTTTGTATACAATTATCAATCACCAAAGAATTTTATGTTCCTTAAAATGTGTTCAGAACTTTACAAGCATGAAGAGTCTTAGATCTGAAAGCCAGACATTCCACTACAAAATAAAGAACTGGTGACCACAATTAAAAAATAGGTACCAATAATAAGACTTTGATTTAAATTTGCTGATGGTAATTTCTGATACTCAGAAATATATACAAGTGTGTTCTTTTCTTCTATGCTTTGCTGCTCTCAGTCCTTCCATTTCATTGATGTTTGTCAGCAGCCTTTACCTGTGCTGCTCCCTTGATAAAGGAAAATTGGATAGCAGACAGAAGGTAGACATTCCTAGCCTTATACTTAGCTGGATGCAATAACCTCCCCAGATCAAACTTTGCAGATGACCAAACTGCAATGCATAGGAGATCCAAGTCCAGCAATCCTAAATGTAAAGCAACCATTACTCCTGATCTTTGCGATGGGAGTCTGCTTCCTCAGTAGAGGGTCAAAGTTACTCCCCATAGTAAGACCAAGACAACTCCTTTTTGGTGTTCCTAATATTCACAGCTTTGGTTGACATTCTGTGGTGTCTGCTCCAGGGGTCAGGCTACAACTTTAGATTCACACCATTTGATTAAAAAAAATATCAGAGCTGCATTACCCTTAGAAATAGGCTGCAGTAAAAATAGATCAAACCATCCGGTGTCTCTGGGAACTCGAAGGTTATTGTCTCTTTATCCAATTTATTTAGACGTGTACAGGCAGGAGGGCTCTAGGTCTCTGAAGAAATTGTACAGCTAAGAGTAGATTTAATAAAATCAACTTTTCTCCTGCACAATAATAGTGGCTCACAAAATCTGAATGCACAAAGCATTTAAGGTTGTGACATCCTCAGTAAAAGCAAGAAGTTGGAACTCATACGTATCTTTCCATAATTAGACTTTGCTCTAGCTGTCACAGGAAACATCATGGCATTCTGAAACACCAACAGCATTCAAATTTGGAGTGGTGCTAAAAATGAAGGCACATTCCACGTTCAAGCAAGCTGATCAGTTTGGAGAACTATCCCCCAAAGAAGGCATGCCATTCAAAGTGTTGTTTAAACTCAACGGCTTCTCTGGAGTTACTTTTTACATCTCAGGCATCCCTGCCTGCTAGAAAGAGACATGGGATGCCTGTTAAATATCTCCAAAGACCTTTTTGGGAGAAAGATTAATGTGAGTGGTCATTGAAATCTGTGTCAGGGCCTCGTAAACACAGGCACCATGTGGAGTTTGCAGAGCAATCCATCAATCAGAAACAACCCTTGAGGGCCTTTCCAAAGGCAGTGGGAGCCAAAGAAGGTCCTTGACCAGATGACAGGCATATGGAAAAGGCTGTCTGTCTTATGGAGATGGTGGCTTGGCAGCTTGAGAGGAAATGCCATCTGTAGACTGTGCAATGGGTGAATCTTTGAAGGCTGTTATTTAAGTAGGTGACCAGGGATAGTAAATGATTATGGGAGTCTGGAAATCATAAAGACTAGTACCAATGTCAAATGAAATATATGGTCTAGAACAGGTAGGATGGGAATCTAGGAGATAACATCCTGGAATTGAGGGAAGTAGTGTGAGTCACTTAGAATCTACAGTATTGTTAATACCATTGGGGGAGATAGTGGAAAGATTTGGAGAGGCATTAGGGCAGTAGTTCTCAACCTATCTAATGCTGACAGTTCCTCATGTTGTGCTGACCCACAACCAAAACTATACCTCATAACTAAAATACTGTTTTGAATCATAATGTAAATATTTTGGGATGTGGAGGGTTGGCAAAGGGGTCTTGATCCATAGGTTGTGAACCACCATGTTAGAGTGAGGTAGAAAGCAACAAAACTACCAGGATATGATGGTGGATATAGACTGTCAACCTGACAGGAGCTAGAAGCTCCCAAGTGACAAACTTCTGAGTGTGTCTGTGAGGGAGGTTCAAGACTGAGCAAATCATGAAGGGAGGACCATCCAGGGAGGTTCTAGACTGAGCTAATCATGAAAAGAGGACCAGTTTTAAATGTGAGTGGCACCATTCTATGAGATGGGGGCCTATGCTGAATTAAAAGGAAGAAATCAAGCTGATCACCAAGGCTTATCTCTCTGCTTTCTGAGGGCAAATACAATGTGACTAGCTGTCTCATGTTCCTGCCATTGTACCTTCCTCACCATGGTGGACTGTTCCCCCTCGAATCGTGAACCCAAATAAATCCTTCTTTAAATCGATTTTCTTTGGTATTTTGTCACCTCAATGAGAAAAGTAGCTAATAGCAGGGGTCTTAAAGAATGAATTCCAGCTGGGTCACACAGAGGTCACACTGAAGTCATCCTGTCTCACCAGCAATCCCAACACTGAATTCCTATACTCTCATTAAACACGAGTCTCAAAGCAGCTTCAGCAAACTTCATTTTAATGTTTGCCTACAGCAAGCTGCACTGAACCTCAGGCACTGAACTCAGCTGTATACAGAGCTACCTCTATCTACATATCCCAGGTGCTCCCAAGAGAGGAAAAACAGAGGACTATAGAGTTGTGGACACATTAAGGGAACAGTCCTCTCTCAAGGCCACAGGGAGCACTACAGGTCTGTAAAGTCACAAAAAAAAATAGCAATTGCTGATAATTCTACCCCAGATACACAGCAGGGATACCAGAGTGTAAGGGGAGGGGGAAGCCAATCTGGAAGGTAGTGAAAGCAAACCTGAGCTCAAAGGAGGTTCAGTTAACTCTGAGTTACTGCCAATGCCCGCTTTATCCTCTACAGGGTCTCATTATCTTTCTGTTACATGTATTTGTTTTGTCTATTATCAATCATTGCCTTGAGGGATAAAACCCCACTTATTTATTTTATGCTTTATGGTATATACTGCCTACCTCGATACCAGCTGGGGCTGGGATGGAAGCAGAAAGCAGAAAACGCAAGTGGGAGAGTAACGTGTTTCAAGAGGTACAAAGCAAGGCTGGATAGCATTGGCTCTAGGTTCTAACTTGAGGTTTTGGTGTTGATGTTCGGAAGAAATCTTTCTTAAAGGGAACATGGCATAAAGAGGGTGAGAGAGAAGCAAGCAATGGCCCCAGGAAAGGATGAAAACTACATGTGGAGAAGCACCTTGGACAGTGCTGTAGAATTCCTTTGGCATTTTTAAAGACCCTCAGAAATTACTGAAATTGTTCTTGGATCATGCAGGTCACAAATGCAAAGCACCCTCAGAGCAAGAAGGAGCATGGACAGAGCCATACAAAGCTCCATGCATCAGCTCAAACAGCCTTCTTCACAGGGCCTCTGGAGTTTGAGCCTTTCCCAGTGCTCAGGCTAGAGGTGAGCTGCATCTTTCTCGTCACCCCTAACAACGCTCCTAGTGACATTCATCTTCCATCCTCCCCAAAGACATTTTTCATTTCATCTCGGCCATAAAACTTTTTCATTTTCTGATAAGTGGAAATAACATATGATTCTCCATCTACTCCAAGTGCTACCTGATCGCACTTGGAAGCCAAATCGCTCTCCTTCATTGTCCTTCAAGGGTAGACTGATCACTAGAGCGAACTGCCTATATGTATCTATTGTTTTGTGGTATACACTTGGCTGACAGGCCCTAGGGGAGGAAGTAGGAGGGGAAATAAACAAGGGAAGTCTCCTTAGAAGCATGCCAGCTGCAGGTTAAATCAGATATGACCTACCTTTGCAATATGTCATTTCTGAATGTGTTTGCACATATTAGAAGAGAACAGATTTTCCTGGTGTTGGTTCATCTTTAGCCAGATGACAGAAACCCAGAGAATGAAACAAATATAGTTCAATGATTCACAGAGCTCTCTGACTTTTTAAATTCCATTTTGTTTTGAGAAGGTGAAGCTCAATCCTCTCCCAGTCTGTCTTGCAAACACTTCTCCTGGTGTCTTTATCAGGCGAATGCAATTACTTTGCTGGAGCAGCATTTTGAGGACACCACCACATCTAAATCACCTCCATATTTCTGGCTTTGCACAGTCAGGATAGGGTAGGCACCCACTAAATACTTAAGCAGGCACCCAATGGAAGAGCAAATGAATAAAGCTGGCAAGTGGATAATGTCCTAGTTTAATAGGCCACCAATGGCTACTTGGGAAATTCAGCAACATGTGCTATTGGATTGCTCTCTGCCAAAGGACTCATCTGTGTCTCCACAATTATTTCTAAATGGTGTATGTACTATAGTAACAGCCATGATGTGAGCTTCACAGCATGCCAGATTGTGGGCTATTAGTTCATTTAATACTCACAACAACCCTGTAGATGCTATCATTATCTTCATTTTATAGAGCAGGGAACAGACGCTAAGAAAAAGACTAACTTGTTCAAGGTTATTTCATGAAACAGATTTTGAGAATCCAGACACACCAAACTACAAATCTTATACTAGAAGCCACTGTGATACATGCATATCCAGGAGGAGTTTCCTGTTCCAGTGTGTGATGCTTTGTAGATGGATTTTACAGGGAAGGACTTGGAGAAGTCAATCTGAAGGTGCCCGATCCAAATTATAGTTCATTGTCTCATATTGACTTAGTAGGTGGCTGAATAAATTGCTTACAGTTTGGATCACTTGCAAAGAAAAGTAGAAGCAGAACTCTAAAAATCTCTTTCCCATATATGATATAACTAATGAGACACATATTTGAACACAATTCTCTCCCATCAGCTTTTGGATCTCAGCTGCATCTCCTGTCACCATTCCTTGCAAATGAAGACATGTTTTTCAGTTTCCAAAAAGAAGACAACAGAAAAAAAAAAAAAAAACAACTTTGGGCCAAGTGGAGTATGAAAATGAACAGGAAAGGATTGTTAACCGAGTTTGACGTTGGAGGTGACATTGCTAATTCTACTGCCTCTTCTGTCTTTATGAAATGCAAGAAATGACAGAATATCTGTCAAGGAGTGGCAGAATTCCCTGTCTTATCACAGATTTGTGCAAATTTAAAAGCTATGCAGAAGGTCATTGCAAAAGAAGGGAAAATGAAGGGTAATGTATGCCAGGTAGTAATTGGAGCCCCAAAGAAGTTTAGTGGGTTTCTCCGATATGAATGGAGGGACTAAGGAATTAGAAATTAAAAGTCACTGAGAGGGGTTGCTTATTATTCAGCCTGGAGGGTATGTGTGAGGCCTCCAGATGCCTTTGCCCCAGCAACCACTACTCCCATTTTAAAAAAAGTACAAAATGAAAGGAGGCAGGACATTTGCTCAACAAAAGGATAGTCCTGTTTCCCATTCCTAGCACACACAGACAAGCACACAGTCATAGGGTTAACATGTGTGCTCAACTGTGTGCAAGAAAACACCTTACCCCATCCCAAATAAACTTTCCAACATTATGCAAAGATAACAACAATCACTCAGAAAATAAGAAACAATCTCTTCCCTCTGGCTTCTTGGGTTTTGTTGTTGTTGTAAGTTGGTAAAGGACACCTGCATTTACCTACAAAACTCAGGTGATTAGTTACCAACTACTGCCTCCCTCATCCTTTGTCCAAAGTTTTTTTTTATTTTTTAAAAAGATTTATTTATTATGTATACAGTGTTCTGCCTGTATGTATGCCTGCAGGCCAGTAGAGGACCCCAGATCTCATCACAGATGGTAGTGAGCCGCCATGCGGTTGCTGGGAATTTAACTCAGGATCTCTGGAAGAGCAGCCAGTGTTCTTAACTGCTGAGGTATCTCTCCAGCCGTGCATTTTTTTTTTTTTTTTTTTTTTTTGTCAAGTTGAGCCGAGAAGAGTTCAACTG
Organism: Cricetulus griseus; assembly: GCF_003668045.3. Lineage (NCBI taxonomy): Eukaryota > Metazoa > Chordata > Mammalia > Rodentia > Cricetidae > Cricetulus > Cricetulus griseus. The sequence continues at coordinate 18,021,494 of NC_048600.1, forward strand.
TGTCCGGTTCTTCAGAAAGAAGCTCGTGATCTCATCGGTAAAAAGAAAGGTTAAAAACATGAAAGGACCCAGAACTGAAGCCATAAAAGCTTCTATGTGTGATTTCAGAATTGTAGCACTGTATCTCACAAAAAAGCAGATGTTCAAAGAAACGCTGAATGGAATTGAAGTGCAGTGGGAGCCGGCATCATAGTAACCCCAAGTGCTGAAGATAACAGGATACACAGGCCCAGGAAGCTTCCAGAGAGGAGGTGAGCTGACCTCAGGCCTCGACAATGATCAGAGTCGCAGATCAGTTGATCCTAAAGATATTTAGGCAAATACCTTCTAGGGCATAAGGTGTCTTTAGAACTTTGGTCAATAAAACTAGGCAATTTCACCTCTCACTCGACGTCTAAATTGTATCTGACTTGGGGCAGTTCAGGTGTAAAATGCTGTGGGCATGATTGATTGGACCTTGAGAATCTGGTGGCAGAATGCAGAGGCAGAGCTACAAACACCTTTTGGTTAGGAGACTTTTAAAACAAATTCAATGTTGATGCTCAGGAAACGGTTTCCAGGGACTGGGGGGAATGAATGAGTTGTTCTTTCCAAAGTGCAGTACAGGAGAGAATCAAAAGCAAAGACTGAAGCTAGCTTTTTAAAATTTTTATGTATTTATTTTACAAACCAACCACAGTGTCCCTTCCTTTCTCTCCTCCTGTTCCCTCCCCCACCTCCCCTGATGTAGGATGTCCTCTGTAGGCTGTGAACATATATTTCTCTTATTGGTTGATGAATAAAGCTGTTTCAGCCAATGAACAGGCAGGATGTAGCCAGGCAGGAAGCATGGACAGGGCTAGCAAACTAGAGGTCAGGAAAGAGAAAAGGCACGGAAGCAGTTGCAGAGGGAGATGCCATGTAGCTATAGGGAAGGTAGGATGCCCGGGTATTCTCCATAACATAAGGCCTTGTGAAGATATACAGATTAATAGTTATGGGTTAATAATTAAGAGAGCTAGCCAATAAGAAGTCTAAACCTGTAGGAAGCCGGTTCCTGCATTATCCATTACAATAATAGGTGCCTGAAGACACCAAGATGTAAATTACTTCACAGGCGCTGGGTAATTTCCATTCCTTTGATCTCTGCCTATCCCGTGGCTCATTTTGGCCTGAGGAGCTGAAGCCATTCATAGGGTAACACGTCCCAGGCGGCTGGACAGCCTTTATAAGGGATGGTTTTCTTGGTTTAGTGTCTCCGCTCAGTCTTCACTCTGGTAAGATGCATTAAAGCTTGTCTGCAGAAGGATCCGAGTGTCCTGCGTGTATTTCTTGCCGGCCGAGAAATACAGAGCGCGCGGGACATATGGTGCCGAAACCCAGGAATATGTAAACATCTCCAGCACCGCGGAGACCCCTCTAACGAGGCGGATTCAGAACTGCAGGGTGGTAAATTCGGAGAGGTATGATTTTTCTGGACTTTGGCTTGGGAATGTTGCTATTGTGGGAGGTTAATATAGAGGCTTCTATGCTTTTACTAGGAGCTATTTTGACTTTTCTCACTGTTGTAGCAATCTTAAAGAAGTCCAGAATTACATATCAGAAACCGAATGTGGTGAGAGATGGGGCGCGCCTAACAATAAAATATAAGAAAAAAGGACCTCCCGGGATGTCTAGTGACAAGGGAGTGAATAATTTGTTAAGAGAAACAACAATAAATAAGAAAAAAGGACCTCCTGGGATGTCTACTGACAAGGGAGTGAATAATTTGTTAGATGATTCTGTAAATAAGTTTAAAGCTTTAAATCTTGATAGCTCTAATGACTCTAAAAGCTCAAGAGATGGGGTTTTGGAAGGAACAGCTCAGCTGGATGAGGGAGAGACAGAGAAGGAGGGAGAGAGAATAGGGAATGGCCGGTCACACCCCGGTAAATTTAGGAGAGATGAGGACTCGAAACCTAGCCTCTGCCCTGCAACGAAACTGGAAGCCTTGGAGCTGAACAGCTCAGACTCTGAGATTTTAGACTCTAGCAAGGAAGCAGAGCTAGAGGAGGAGCTGCCAAAAATAAAAACAAATATGAGGCCACCGCCTGTTAATCCAGCGGGTGTGCTTCCATCAGCACCCCCATTATATGAGTTACAACAAAAATTTGGTACCGACTCCTTTTTACCATCAGAGGAGCGGAGAAAATTACAGATGGCTTTCCCAGTCTTTGATAGGGGAAAAGGCCATGCCTACTATTCAACACTTCTTAAAGGCCTGGAATGCCTGGGGCTTTAAAGCCTCATAAACATTGACGCTCGGGCCAAGCGTCTCACCTCAAAACCTAAAAGGCCAAAAGAAAATGGTAAAATGGAAAGATATCTTAACTGATCTTTGGAGAGGCCCGGATCCTATTCTCATAAGATCCAGGGGAGCAATATTGTGTTTTCTCACAGGATGAAGAAAATCCCCTGTGGATCCCAGAAAGACTCAACCTAAAGAGCCTCTTTGGACCTTCAAAAGTCGGAACTCCACCCTCCCCCCGGAAATTGAGAGCCGCTATTGTTATCCAGATTAACTCCTGCCCTTGGCGGAGAGATTGTCACTGCTTAAGGGGTGGGGGTGATTGTTTGATGCAGCCATTTGCGGATTGCTGTTATTTTTGGCTGGTCTGTGAGAAAAGGGGTGGGGGTGACTTTTGGCTGGCATGTAAGCTCCAGGGCTCAAACCAAGAGATCACCCAAGCGCTTATATTTTGGCTAACTATGCTTAAGCAATAGGCCGCCGGCCAGACAGCTCTTGCACACCCGGAGCCTAGGCTCATTGCACAGGGTAGAGTGTCTGGTCTGGGCAGCCCAATGAGGGATGCTGAGCAAAGGCATCGCACAGAGTTGCCTATTATGCAGGCTTCTCTGGGAGGTACGTTGACCTGCATAAGGGTTACCTGCCCTGAGACTCCCTTTCCCAGAAAAACGGCAGAGGACAGGTCGAGAGTGCTTCGGGTCAAGCTAACAGCCTAGTCGCGACTCCCGTACACAGTCTTAATGTTTGATTTTGGGAAGGTACAACCTCTACCTCTATCCCTCAACATATGGGTGACCTATTTGCTTGTAATAATATAAAGCCTTTTCATTAATTAATAAAAAAGGGGGATATGTAGGAAGCCGGTTCCTGCATTATCCATTACAATAATAGGTGCCTGAAGACACCAAGATGTAAATTACTTCACAGGCGCTGGGTAATTTCCATTCCTTTGATCTCTGCCTATCCCGTGGCTCATTTTGGCCTGAGGAGCTGAAGCCATTCATAGGGTAACACGTCCCAGGCGGCTGGACAGCCTTTATAAGGGATGGTTTTCTTGGTTTAGTGTCTCCGCTCAGTCTCCACTCTGGTAAGATGCATTAAAGCTTGTCTGCAGAAGGATCCGAGTGTCCTGCGTGTATTTCTTGCCGGCCGAGAAATACAGAGCGCGCGGGACACTAAACCCTCATCCAAACAGTTTATAATTTATATATGCCTCAATATGGTTATTTGGAACTAAAAGGTGGTGTGACATGGCAGCAGAAACTTCCATCTATACTCCCCCTTCATCTATTGCTCCTCCATTTCCATTCAGAAGGGGCAAGGCCTCCCATGGAAGTCAACATGGGAGCATGGCATATCAAGTTGAGGTAGGGCCAAGCTCCTCCCTGTCCCTGATGCATGAGCTGGCTCTTTGAAGCTAGCTTTTGGAGTGTCTTTTTCCATCTGAGGTCAGGGAACTCTCTGGAGATAACCACAGCACTGATGCAGCTAGAAATGCAGAAGGTGGGGTTTTCTACCTCACTATCCCTTCCTCTCAAGAACTCCTCAAAGCAGCCTTTTAATAGCACATCAGCTTTCTCAATTCTGTCAGCTGGGTGATATCATTAAACATCTCAGATTGGCTAGGAAGTGGACTCCAAAATATTCCCTTTATTCAATCCACATCAATTACTGTATTTGTGAAATGGGAATAACAGAGGTGTTCGAAGGGAACAATTATTAAAAGTGATTATGAAGAACTCTGCAATATAAAGTGCTTGTTAAAATGGTGAAGCACTCTATAAACTCTTCCCGATTCCCCCCAGACTTTAAAACCCCCATTTGTAGAAATATCACAGGCTTGCCTAGACAGCAAGTATTTTGAAGTGTATGCTTCACCATTTAAATCTGTCATCTTGTAAAGTAGCTCATTATTTCAGAAATATGAGCATTTTAAAGGTGCTGCCACAGTTCTCAATCACAAGTTTTCCCTGCCGTTATTTGAAATAAGCCACCTTGAAATTGGTCTCCAAATTCACATCTTAGCATATCAGTCTTAAATAGCAGTTATATGCACGCGCTTGTGTGTGTGTGTGTGTGTGTGTGTGTGTGTGTGTGTGTACATTTTTAATGTGGTGTCTCTGTGGTGTCTGTTGGAATTATCCCTATTAGGCCCTTTAGAATTCCCATTTGGTGGAACAATAAATGGAAGAAATCATTTTCTCTTGTATACTTCATGGGAATGAGCTTCATCGAGAAGTTAACTCAGCTAATTTGTTTGCTTTACATAATTATTATAATCAGCCACTAAGTACTACCAGTGAGTAAGTACTTATATCCTACAAGAATACCACACCACATTTTCTATGGTCTTCCTTTTAATCTAAATGAGGCTTTTATTCTTTTTTTTCCTTCCCTACAACCACAGAACACAGAGAATGGAAGAACCAAGTCCAGTTAAAAAACCAGAAATACCAGGAAATAAACTTTGATTTCTCTGAGAGTACATGATAATGAGAAGAATCAGGAATGGGAATGTGAAGAAAAAAAAAGTATACATGGGCACACAAGACAATGTGACCTCTTCCTTAAGCATTCAAATGGCCTGACTAGAACACTTGTTCTAAAACTCATTGCACAAACTTGGGAATATTACCTAATTTCTCTGAGTCCAGATAACTACAGCTGTACAATGGAGGCAATGATAACTCAAACTTGTTCATGCTGTGAGAGCAAAATGAGGTAACAGATACATAGGACTTGGAAGAGTGCTAGAAGTGCTGTGCATATAAGAATGGTATAGACTCAATGGCAAGGATTAGAGGCAACCCTTGTTAACAAACACCAGGGGCCAGTTTAGTAGGAAGCCACCTGAAGAAGAGCAGGCCATACACAGCCATCTCTATCCAGCTGTTCTCCCCATAGAAAGCAGAGGGAAAGGGAGGGATAGCTGTCCAGTACTGGGAAATTCTGAGTTCTCCACCTCTCCTATATACATCTTATTTCACTTTATTTATATAGTTTCTAGTTGTCAAACCCTGTCTTAATACTACAAATGTACAACAGGAAATAATCACTTTCTATAGGTTAATTGCACAATCAATGGAAAGTAAGTGTGTGTCCCAACCTGATGGCATTAATGCTAAATATATATGGCTATGTCCATTCAACTATAGACCAGATCTAGTTTCATGTAATCCATGTCTGCAACTGGCTAAAAAGCAACATGTTCCTGGAGCCAATAGTCTTAATTGGTAAGACCTTGACCAAAAGACACTGGTCTGCTGCTTTTCCTGAAGAGGTCTGACATGAGGAAGCAATTGTTGCCTGTGCCACCCAGAAAGAAGCTGTCATGGTGACTCTCTTGTTGTTATTGGGGTGACTAGATACTTTAAAACTGAGTAGAGAAGTTGGAATTTTTGAATATCCATACAAGGCATAGCTCTTATTTGCCATTCACTTATCTCCTTGTTGGATGTCCTCTCCAGAATGCTTGCCGCTGGCTGTCCCAAAGATATGTGTTCTGGCTCTGAAGGAAAAAAAAAGAACTAATCCATAATTTTATCCAATCAGTATTTATGAAGTACTGTCTATGTGTGAGGAGCTTTGCAAGACACTGGGGGTATATATTAGTGAGCAAAATCAAAAGATGTCCTGCCTTATGCAAACTGTCAATTTAGAAAAGATTTCTTGACTATCTCAGGCAATGTTTTAATCATGAAGACTATACCAGTAGAGAAAACACAGACCCAATTTCAGTGTTTCCTGAAGCTTATATTTAAGTGGGCAAAATAGACTGTAGACAAACTTGTAATCAAATATGTCATAGTAATAACTGTACATCAATAAGAAAGGAGATAGTGCACCATGGTGACCTGACTCAGAATGACGGGTCACAGAAAGCTTCTTAGAGGAAATGAAACTCTATCTGAGGCCTTAAAAGCTGAATATATATATGCCTAGGAGTGGAATTGCTCGATCTTGTGGTAGACTGACTCCCATTTTCTTGAGGAATCGCCATACTGATTTCCAAAGTGGCTGTACAAGTTGGCACTCCCACCAGCAGTGCAGAAGTATTCCCCTTTCTCCACATCCTCTCCAGCATATACTGTTATTAGTGTTTTTGATTTTAGCCACTCTGACAGGAGTAAGATGGTATCTCAGAGTTGTCTTGATTTGCATTTCCCTGATGGCTAAGGATGTTGAACACTTTCTTATGTGTTTTTCAGCCATTTTAGATTCCTCTATTGAGAATTGTCTATTTAGTTCTGGATTGTTTGGTGTTTTGGAGACTAGTTTCTTGAGTTCTTTGTATATTTTGGAGATCAGCCCTCTGTCAGATGTTGGGGTTGGTGAATATCTTTTCCCAGTTTGTGGGCTGCCATTTTGTCTTGCTGACTGTGCCCTTTGCCTTACAGAAGCTTCTAGGTATATACCCAAAAGAAGCACATTCATACAACAAAGACATCTGTTCAAAGATGTTCATAGCGGCCCTATTTGTAATAGTCAGAAATTGGAAGCAGCCTAGATGCCCCTCAACTGAACAATGGATAGAGAAAATATCCATTGGTACATTTACACAATGGAGTACTACTCATTGAAAAAAAACAAAAAATCAAAAAAAACAAAAAACAATGGAATCTTGAAATTTGCAGGAAAATGGATGGAACTCGAAGAAACCATTCTGAGCAAGGTAACCCAATCACAAAAAGACAAACATGATATGTACTCACTCATATGTGGATTTTAGACATAGAGTAAAGGATTACCAGCCTACAATCCATACTTCCAGAGAAAGTAGTAAACAAGGAGGACCCTAAAAGAGACAAACTTTGTCCCCTGGAGAAGGGGAAAGGGTCAGGATCCCCTGAGCAAATTGAGAACACAGGAAGGGGGGAGGGAGCTATGAGAATGAGAAGGGAAGAAAAGGAAGAATGCAGAAGTCATGAGGGAGCAGAAAGGTTGAGTAAGGTTTAGATTAGAAGAAAGGATATGTGATAGGTAGGGTTTTAATTGTGGGGGTGGTAGGGGAGGAAGGAAGGGAGAAGGGAACTGGGATTGTCATGTAATTTAATTGTGTTTGTAATTCAAATAAAAAAGTCAAAAAAGCTGAATACATACAAATAAGAAGTCAGGAAGAAAATGCTTGAGGAAAAATGTGCAAATCTCTGATATAAAAACATCACACACTTTCAAAGATTCATGAGAAGGCAATGTGGCTGGAATATGAAGAAGGTGGAAAGAAGAAAGAAGTCCTGCTAGAGTTATGGGCCATTGTTTAATCCATAAGGCCCCATAAGTGATTGTAGGCATATTGAAAATGATGCCATGGGAATGGAAAATATTGAAGGCTATTACAAGGATGATTTTACAATCCAGTTTGTGTTTTGAAAGACCATTCTACATACTGATTAATGGCAGTGACAGTAGAGATGAAAGAACATACAGAAAATTTACTATAACAGCCCAAGTTAGAGCCATTGTTGGGCAAGAGAGTCTGCAGGAAAAGAAGTACTTTCTTCAGAAGTATAGGCACTGGCAAGGTAGGCGTGTTCCTGTAAATAATCCACATCATGTTCCCTTCAGTAGCCTATTGAACCCCACTGAAGAAGCTTTGCAAGGCATTGAGGATATATATTAGTAAGCAAAACCAAAATGTATCATATACATGTATGAAAGTGTTATAATGAATCCATTACTATGTAATTATATATAACTAATATATGAAAATAAAAACTCAAAATGAATCAAAAGTGACTATAAAGCTGAAGGAAAAACTAGAAGAGAAAGGACTACCTGACTTTATTTTCTGAGTGATTGGCATTAAGGAAAGACTAGATCAAGGGTGAAAACCATATTCCTGGTTTTTCCACCTTGGTCAATTTTAATATGACTGCTACTGAAACAGGTAACCATGGTGGGAACCCAGAGAAAGCAGAAGATGAATTTAACCTCTGTTTTGAAGCAGTTTAGGTGTTTGTTATATCTCTACACTGAGATGTCCACAAAGTGTGCTAGAGTTTAGGGCAAAGAACAAAGGAGATTTAAAGATTTGGAAGTGTTAATGATTGAATGCAGCCTCCCAAATTATAATTTTCTATGGCAACCCTAAAAAATTACAACACTGAGTCAATGGTTAAATTGCTAATCTTTCTATACATCAAAAAGTAACCTTATTCTGAAACAGGTCACAGAAGGTATAATGAATTATGGTAAGGTCATGCTGAGGTTGTAGGGGCTTCTAATCTATCCAATATAATGAGGGTCCCTGTGAAAACAGAAGACAAAGACATAGACAGGTGAGAACAGAACATAGTCCGATGAGGGAAGCCAGGGCTGAGGCAACTGCAGCTGCCTGGCATGCAGTTCCTGGAGCCACCAAAAGTTATCATAGGCAGGAAGGATCCTGCCCTAGGGACATCAGTACATCCTATCTGATAACAGAATTTCAAAATGTACAGAGTGTGAGAGAATAAATATGTTTCCATTGTTTGAAATGAAACTGGTTACTCAAATTTTCTGAAGCATTCTTGAGAACCTATGACAGGAAGTCATTGGCTAATGGATGGTCATGGAAGCCAATCTGAAAGCATAATCACTCACAGGAACAACACAGAAGAGTGGGAGATGATGCAAATAGGAGAAGCACTAAGATTTACAGTCCAAGTGTAAGAGTATGAAATTAAAAAAGGAGAAAGAGGAAAAAACAGTTACCAATAATGTTTGCAAGCTTTGGAAATGAAGTCATATGGTGTTATGATATTTTGTTTGTGTTATGACAAATAAAGCTTGCCTGGAGATCAGAGGGTGAAGCTAGCCACTAGTTAACCATAGAAGTCTGGAGGTCTGCACAGACAGGAAGTGATAAGGTAGTGAAGAGATAGGAAGTGTTAAAGCTGGGCAGAGACAGGAAAGCAGAGACAGCTGGGCTGGACGTAGACAGGATCTCAGCCTTTTGGGTCTGAGAAATTGGAGAGGTAAGAGATGACTGTGGCTAGTCCTTTACTTCTCTGACCTGTCAGCTTTTACCCCAATATCTGACTCTGGGTTTTCAATCATTAAGACTAATTAGGATAGCACTTCAACATGGGGCTTGACTCAGGAGTTGAGCAACATGGTCTCCAAATCTATGAGAACCACAGGCAACAGAGAAATGATAGAAAACCACATCTACTACCAGCAAGTCTCTGCTGCAGTCCCTTAATGCATTTAGGTATAACACATGAAGAACATTTCAAACTAGGCAAGCCAACGTGACTGTAGTCCTTAAGGCAGTGGTTCTCAACCTTCCTAATGCTGTGACAGTTTAATACAGTTCTTCATGTTGTGGTGATCCCAACCATAAAATTATTTTCATTGCCACTTCATAACTGTAATTTTGCTTTTGTTGTGAATAATAATGTAAATACTTTTGGAGATAGAGGTTTGCAAAAGGAATTGTGACCCATGGATTGAAAACCACTGCCTTAAAGGGACTTTGCTTTCAATGATAAGTTAAAAAAATAAATACAGAATAGTAGATGAAAGTGTTTCAAACCTAAAGTCATCTTGGGAATGTAATTTTTTTGTCATGTCATTAGTTATGAAAAATATATGTTGTCCTCATTGGTCATTATATTGATCATTTCTGCAGGCAAAGAAAGATTATCGGCCCTTTCAAATTAAAAATAGTCTCAGATTAAAATAAATAAATAAATGCATGCCCTGGGCTGACTTCTACAGATTTCTGACTTATTTTGTCTAGATGAGAACCCAAATAATGGTTATTTTAAAAACTTCCTTGGAGGATCCCAGTATGTAGCACACAATAAGACCCATGAGAAGAAAACTGTGCTCCAAGCTCTATGCCTCCATCTTCAGTTTCTCATCAGCAGATTAGCTCTTTAATCTGTTTACAGACATGGTGAGCTGCCCCTCTTTCCTCTTCTCATAGTAAATCCAGGCTGTATGTGTGCACACCCGTGTCATTTGTCTGCCTGCTTGCTTATGTGATTATGCCTGCTTACAAGTATATACTGTATGAGTTCATTCATCTATTGATTTATTCGGCAAACATTTATTAAGCATCTATAGGATCCTGGTATTTGGCAAAGCATTAAAAATGAGATTTAAGCCTTCACTCCATGAAACTCAGTCTGAGGTGGAAGAGATGAAATTAGGCTCTGATAATATATGATGGTAAGTCTCTAATCAGGCATATGCACAGGGTGTTATGGAAATGCAAAGGTCCTAAATCTGCTAAGAGGGTCAAGGAAGGATTAATAGATAAAGCAATGTAGTCTTTCTTTTCTTTTTTTTTTAAAAATTCACAGGCAGGTAGTTGAGTACAAAGAAAAAGGACTTGTAGCAGAGAAAACTTCATGTAGCTACTTACATGTAGACTGCACTGCATGCTTGCGGCAGAGGTTTCAATACAGCTAGCTCCCACTGTCTAGAGAGTGTTGATGTGAAATGAGGCTATCCTGATGCAGAGGAGAGCACTCATAAATGGCCTGCCTTATCATTGAATGGAGCTGGGTTTCATTTTCTAGACTGGTGCTCCTGGAACTTGGTCTACTCTGGCTGCAACAGAACATACTAGATACTATGTGTTAACCAAGACACATTTTACTCCTCACAGCTCCAAGGGAACTTGAAGTCCATAGACAAGGTGCCTGTCCATTCTGTTCCAGCTGCAGACACTCTTTGTGGAACACAAATAGGCAGCCAGCATCTAGCTATGTACCCCTTATATATATAGAGAGAGACAAATAATTTGTCTTATTATTACTAGGACACTGACCTCATAGTGAGACCACCATCATGTTCTCATTTAAATCTACTTGCCTCCCAAAGACCTCGTCTCAAAATATCATATTAAAGTCTAGGTATTTAGCATCAGACTTATCATGTAACCCAACTATAGACATGTATCACCTCACCTGGATTCGCATACACATTTTGAGGAGATATAAAAACTTAAGCTATAAGTGAATGTGCAAATGCCTGTGTATATGCAGAATAAATGTGTATACAAATTCACAGATAGTAGCTATAGTTTATGCCTGAAACTGCATTTCTAACAAGCTCCTAAATGATGTAGGAACTGCTAGAACAGGTAGCTTTCATTAGATAGCAGATTCACAACCATAGGAGGTATGAATCTCAGGCTGTGGTATCTTCTGCCCCTCCACTGCTTGGGGAACTGTCTGAGCTCTGGACTGGAATCCAAAGCCATCCCTTGATAGAGCAGCCTCTGCATGCACAGCACATCCTAACCTCAATCTGAAGGTAATGTGATATAAAGATGAAACGGTGTTCAGATCTAAAAATCCACTAAGCACCTAGGATTTAGTCAGTCCCCAAGAACTGGCCAATTTCACAAGGGTAGCCTGATAAGGAGAGCGTCTGCAAATGAGTCACATGGTGAGATGGACAAGCACATGGGCTCAGACAGGCCTTGCCTGGTCATTTAATACACCCACACTTTCTTGGGGTCACAAACAGCAGGACTAGGGTGCTTGCAGCTATGCAGAGAAAGAGCAGTACTGAATCAGGAACAAGTGGACTGCAGCCATATGGCATGCAGCCATATCAATACCCAGCCTTTCCTGTGGGTATCCAGAGAATCATCTCATCTTTCTCAGAGAACCCATCTGGAAGTCAAAGTTGATTGCTTGAATCCTGTTAAAGTGAGACTGGCTGTGGAAAGGTGGAAACTCTATGCATGTGCCACACAGTAGCATATCACAGGTAGAGTCCCAGTGGGGACTCAGAGGAGCCTACTTTTGACTGCATACTACCCTCAAGGCCAGTTCTGTCCATTATCCCACGACAGGCGTACAAACAAGATGGACGTGGGCTGAAGTTTCACTTTGCCACTTCTAGGTGAGAGACTTTGCAAACCACTTGCATGATGTACATTTTGTTGCTATGAGGAAAGAGCCCACAACAACAACAACAAAAACCCATAACCACAGCAACTTACCCAATGAAGAGTTTATTTTGGCTTATAGTGCTACAAGGGTAGTCCATAATAATGGGGGAGGCATGGCAGTAAGAGGCTGGTACAGGAAGCTGAGAGATCACATCTCCAACCACATACACAAGTGGAGAAAGCAAACTGGCAATGGAACCAGGTTATAACCCCTCAAAGCCTATAGCACAATTTCACAATGTCTCCAAATAGCATTGCCACCTGAGGACCAGACATTCAAACATGAAAGTCTATGAGAGACATTCCTCTTGCAAACATTCACAAACTTCACTCTCCAAACCACCTTTGCCTACTAAGTAGACTCATCAGGAGTTTAATAAACACTTTGTGTAATGATCTGTTTACAGCATCAGCAAGATTTTATTGGGGAGGCCACTTACTGATTGAACAAATTCATTGTGCTCATCTTTCTTGGAGGGAATCCAAAGGAAGGACTATATAAAATGGAGTTGCTAACCTTTTCCTGTTTGAAACAGAAGGGCTCTTCCTTTGCTTAATGTACTATGCAGTTGAATAGGTGGGTATATATTTTTGACAACTTATGCTTTTGGTTCATGTTCTGGGATGAAAGAGAAGAAAGGTAGTACCTGGATGGCTTACTTACTGCCACTTTTTCCTATAGCCTGTGGTCATGTTACAATCACAAAGGCTTGCTCCTCCCAGCTGTTGGGAAGGTCAGCTGAGTGGTCTCCATGAAACCCTGGGCTTTGTTGGTTGCCATGATATCCCATACACTTTCATTTATAAGAATCCTCACAGCTTTTGAATACCCTGGATTTCCATTGCCTCCAACCCCCTCCCCTCTTTAACTGTACAATACAGCCATCCCATGAGGCTAGAATGCATGGGGGTTAGTACTATGCCCTGTAAGGACTGTGTGGGGGTGTCATGGGAACATGGGGAAGGGGTATTGTGTGGCCATAACCAGGCTGTTACTCCAGCAAAAACCATTTCCTCTTCCTTCCATGGCCAAGATGAAATGGTGCAGCAAGGGGGAGGGGCAACTTGACCCTTCTGTGTGCATGGATGTCATTGTCTCCAGGTAGCCTGCTTCCCTCATAACATGGTCATTTATAGAAACCTTTTCTTCCTACTGCTTACTCTTCAGGGTATGACCCCAGGAGCTGGAAGGAGGGGCATTTAGTATATCTTTTCCATTTTGATTTATCCATAGGAATGACTTAAGGAAGCTGGCACAGGTGAGATAGGCCACCAGAGCAAATATTGATCAGTTTATTTGAGCACAAAATACTGGCATTATTTAAAAGGCTACACAAGAAATAATTGCATCCAGGGGGGATTTCATGTACTTTCAATTTAGCCAACCCAACACAGAGATTGGCCTGTTTTATCATTATAATAACAAGACACTTGGCTTCTTACTGAAATGGATTTAGAATTTGGATATACAGTTATGCATTTTAAAAAGTTTAACTTTCACAAGTTAAAAAAAAAACCCTTGGGATATTCTTTAAAAAAAAAACAGTACCCTTGAAATTATTCACGACAACTATGCACTTTGTATCTGTGATGGGGCTGTGATGGGTAAGGAAGATTATTTTCTTCAGGAAATTCACAATGGGTCTCCTTCTATGCTTCAGCATAATGCTTAAGCTTGGGTCTTAAAATCTTCTAATTCCTGGCTATAGTATATAAAGTGCTGGGTTTGCTGTTATACTGGATAATTGCATTTGCTGCCACCAAGACTGTAAAATCAGAGCAAGAATGTTCTGAGATGGGGGCAGATTTTTGACCCAAAGCATATGCATGAGGCACTTAGAAGACAGTGAGCAGGTCATTTTCACATGGCTATTTCTGGGAAAACTCACTGACCTCCAGGCAAAGGGACTTCAGTTTTAGTTCTAAACCTCAATTTTAATCTGCAGTAAAAGATTAACTCAGTATAAATGAGTACAAACTTCTTAAGACCAGCCAATACACACACACACACACACACACACACACACACAGAGAGAGAGAGAGAGAGAGAGAGAGAGAGAGAGAGAGAGAGAGAGAGAGAGAGAGAGCAAAAACTATGATTAATGGAAACTCTGAAAGCCTTTTCTTTAACAGTAAAGACAAAACAGGAATGTTGCCCATTTCCATACTTATCTTTAAACAAGTGTAAAACTGTGCAATTAGTGGGGTGTGGGGGAGATACAATTGCTGTGTGAGATTGAAATGAAGAAACATTCCCATTATTTTCTGAGTGACAGTTGTTATTTCACAAAACTCAAGACAATCCAGATGCAATGTATTAAAAAGCAAGACATTTTAACAAACTTGTGAAGTTAGCAGTAACGTCAAGTGTTCTTATAAGAAAGTACAATCATCAGAAGACACAATAGATAAAAAGTCATATCTATAAAGGGAAGGGAGAAATGTAATTATGTTATAATCTTAAAAATAAAACATTGTGAAGTTAAGGTATTAAAATAGCTTGTTATATCACATTGAAGTTAGTTCATGAGGAACTACTTTGAGGTAACTTCATTCAAAGCTTTATGTCCCATATTTAATTCCTTGTATTATCCAAGTAAGAACTAATAAAGTCATGGGTGAAATAATATATATGGACATAGATAATTATCAAAATCTTGAAATCATGAAATGTTTCTAAGTATAAAAACAGAAGCAAAAGAATAAAAATTTTAAAACATATTAACACTTAAAATGTTAGTTTCTCTATTGCCATTCAAAATGAGCCAAAGGAAGAACTAAATAAACTCACATAGATCACAAAGCAGGAAATTTCTTTAATATGCAAGAAGTTCAGAACAATTAATTACAAAATAGATAAGAAAATGGAAGCCTAGACAACTATTGTAATTGTCTATAGGTAAAGACATATAAACAGTGGATAAAGACAGAGATGAGTATACTCAACTAAACTCAAAACTAGGTATCATTCTAATTAATCTGATAAACATAAATTATTATAATCAGTTTTGGAGACCAACTTAGGCAAAGATCAACACAACACAATGTAACAGGCATATGGATCAGGGTGAAGGACAGTGGAGCCTGTATCTATGAAGGGCAGTTTGTGGGGGAGTGACAACATGCTCATTCACCTGCAAACACTCAACACACCCAAGAGACAAGAAATTGCTACCTGGAATCTCAGTGCACTAAGGTAGAGGGGAGGTTACCACTTGCTTTATACTTGAACTATTCTATTTCCATCTTGCAATATTTTCTTTTAAGAAACATGGAAGAGGTAGTGCCAGAATTCAGACCCATTGTCATCTTTATCCATTCATGTTTTTCCCCGATAAAAATATATGTCATTATTTTTGATATTAGAAGATAATATTTCTTTTCAAAAATAGGGTAGAAAAATAAATACAAAGACTAAAGATAGAGAAAAGACAGTATAGTTATTAGCTATCCTTTGGGGGGTGAGAGCATGTCTTCCTATAGTTTTCTTAGCATAGAGAGCCACATTTCTCAGAGTTTCTATGTCTCACATGTTACTTACTGAGGTGATTTTCATGTGATTTCCCATAAGCAGAGACTATAGCGCTGCTGCAAACATGGTTTGATGTCAGCATTTTAAGGGTCTACACAAAAGTGCATCACAATGGCTGTCCCATCTACTGAACTCATCTTTCAAAGCTTATACTGACTTTGACATGTATAATGAATGTTCCATGTTCACTTCTTTCATTGTCATTTTTAGTATTTTTGGATAAGTGAGCACATATGCCAGACAGTAGAATTATATATGAGACAGGGTTTCACCGTGTAACTCTGTCTGGCCTGGAGCTTGCTCTGTAGAAACTCAGAGACTGCCTGAGTTTCTACACCTGCCTTTACCTCCTGAGTGCTGGAATTAAAAATAGGCACCACTATGCCCAGTAATTAATTTTAACCTTAATATTGCATTTGAAATGTAAAACAGATGCAGCAGGCCTTCAGCATTCATATTTCCTCAAATGGTTACCATCTCTCACAAAGACTTAGCCATTCATTGTTTTCCTAATGGTTTTACATGTGCCCCTTAGGTTCTTAATTCAAAATATGTGCATTGATATATCTGAGAACTTTCCATCTGACCTCTTCATCTGCTTGTTTTTACATTGCCACTCCTCCAATTTGATTACTGTAACCTGAAATATTTTTAATTCCTGACAATGCTAAATTCTATTTTCTACGTTTTATTTCCAAAAACTTTGGGTATCTCTCAATGTATTAGCTTTCCTGATGGACTTTAAACACCATTTTATAACAGTTTAAATCGTTTTTGTCTGCCTTTATTTTTATTTAAGAGTATAGGTGTTATGCATGTATATGGTCTGTGTGCTTGCAGTACCCACTGAGGCCAGAAGAGTGCATTGGATCCCCTAGGACTGGAATTATAGATCTCTGTGAGCTGACATGGTGATGCTGGGAATGGAACTTAGGTCCACTAAAAGAGCCTCCAGTGTTTATTACTACTGAATCATCTCTCTAGCCCAAGATTTAGCTTCTTGCCACTGTCTCTGTTCATATTTAAGTCCTTTTCAGTTTTCAATATAGCTTCATAGATGGCCTTACTTAGGTTCCACATCCTAGGCCAACTTTATTCTTGTGATTGGATATTGGCTCCTATTGTTTATATCTGCAAGAGCAAGTCACTGATTACTATATTGATTTGTTTTTAATTTCAATCTGACCATCCTCTGAACTCTTGTTTGTTCTAAGTGATCTACTCCCCACCTGGAGTTATTTTCAATTTTTAGGTAGATTGTATCTTCTGCCATTAATATTAATTTTTTTTAGCTCTTACAAAAATGCTTTCAAATTACTAAATTATTTTCCTTTCAAGTGTATATGTGTCTTATACAAGCTCCTTTTTTAAAAATAGGAAGCGGTCATTACTTATGTGTTGCATTTTCATATATAAATAGAGATATCTGGAGAATTACTGGATTGAGTTCACAGAAGAACAAATTGTGGGTATTGCTTGGCCTGAGTTCAGCCATTACAAAGAGTTAGGATTTTATCACATCGAACTGTCTCCTATTATAACATCTTCTCTGAAATTCATTGTGCATTTTTATGAAAAACAGTATTTTTCTTTTAAAATGCCAGCCCTTATTTCTATTTTTGATCCCACGTTACTTACCAGATGAAACTTCTTTATGACCAAATAATTTATTAGTATAAAAATACCCTCCTGTGTCTAGTTTTAATGCTATTTTAACCTTTAAAATTTTCTTAGTTTAAGGCATATTGCTACTCTTTAGTTATTTTTGTTTTGTTAAGTTAATATAACTTTGTTTTTCTAATTTAAAAAGTTTTATATGATATAATTTGATCATATTACTTCATCTCCCCAAACTCCTCCCAGATCCTCCGCAACTCCCTATCCACCCAACTTCATTACTGGTTATATAATTTTGTAAATTCTTATAAATGTTTCCTGGGGAGGGATTTCATTTTTGTATCATATGGTTTGACTTCTGTGATGTAACTTTTCTGAGCATGAGAGTGCCCTCTCATTCACTGCTTTGACAAATCCATCTCAATCTGTCTTCCCTTGGAGGCTGTGAAGATCTTCTTGAGTTTTCTTTTCTATTCCCTTTATTTCCTTTTGTTTTTATGGGGTTTTCTATTGGCTACTTTGTTATATTTTCTATTTAGTGATATAAGAAGTATTATGATTTCTTTGCACTTCATCAGTCTTCATGCCAAAGATTTAAATTATATATTCACACTTCAATTAAGCCAACTAAACAAGTAGAAATGGCACTTATATCCCAGGTTCCTCTTAATTCAACTTATGCACGTTCTTTTAAAATTTTACATAATGTTAGAGGGAGTCTACTTAAAGAAAAAGGAGAGAGGAATTGGTAAATATTGCAAATGCACTTAAAGCACTCATGTCCATCTCAGCTTTGATTTTCTGCTTCCTATTGGTGTGATTGTATTTTTTAGGGTTTTGATTTAATTTATTAAGTAGTGGTCATTCATCAAGCATGAGTTAATTATACTGTAATCATCAGGAAAATCCTGAATGTGGGCCACATTTCTTTGTATTCTGCAACTGGGAAAGCCCACAGGATTGAGTTCATGTCAGCACCCCCCCCAGTATTTATCTGAAACACTGGTTTCTTTCATAATTTTAAGACCTGGATATTTTCTCTGCTGTTGTTTTGATCATATTTTCCCCTTACTATTTCTGTTCTTCACAATGGGGCTATCTAGGTATCCTATGGAATGGAAATATCATTCTTTAACTTCCTTTGTCTTTCACTTGAGATGTCATTTTCATCTCTTTCTTTTTCTTTTGACTACCTGGATAATTCTACACTGGCACTCCTCTTCTAACCCACTTACTCAATTTAATTCAATTTTCAGCTTGCTATTGGCTGGTAAGTTTGAGGTGTTCAATAAGTCCCAAATTTCAATAAGTTGGATTGTGTATCAGATAGATGCCTCCACTGTCTTCATGACATTTCTCCTCAATGTCATCATGGCTGTAGTTGCCCTGTGAGTCATAATGACAACACCTGATTCCAGTCATCACAGTCACCATATTTCTCTTGGAATGTAATGATAACTATTTCCGCCAGCCGCCTGAGTTCTGCTACCATGTTAGGGGCTCCAAATAACACACAGAGATTAATACCAGTTACAATGCTGGCCAATGACTAGCATTTCTTATTTGTTAGCTCTGTCTTAAGTATCAACCATAACCATTACTCTATACATTTTATAAAGACATATCGAGGATGCCAGCGGCATATGTCCTCTCTTCCTGGGATCACATGGAGACTCTCCTCCTTACTACATTTCCCAGAATCCTCCTCGACTCCTAGACCCATATATCCTGCTTCCCTATTGGCCAACAGTGCTTTATTTATGAATCAACAAGACAAACATATATACAGAAGGACTTCCCCTATCATTGGAAGTCACTGTTATAGCTTTCAAAAGTGGCTTGCTCTTTATTCATTTATCTTAAAGACAATGCTCTTTGTCTGTAGGCCTTGCTTTTTTCTCTCTCCTGATTTCTTTCCTTTGGAAAAGACAGAATTCCCATGGCTTGTCCTCTGAACTCCACATTCCTACAATGGCATGTAAGTGTATTTATGTACACACACACACACACACACACACACACACACACACACACACACAGGAACAAATTGATTTAAATAATAATTGTAATATGATAGTGATAAGAAGAAGAAAGAGGGGGGCTAAGAAGGAAGAGAGGAGAAGGAAAAGAAGAAAACAGACAAAGGAGTGTCTAAGTTGAATGAGGAAGAGGAAGAGAAGATGAAAAAGGAGAAGGCAAAAAGGAAAGGTGGGAGGAAGCAAGACAGAGAGAGAGAAAGAAAGAAAGAAAGAAAGAAAGAAAGAAAGAAAGAAAGAAAGAAAGAAAGGAAGGAAGGAAGGAAGGAAGGAAGGAAGAGGGAGGAAGGAAGGAGAGTGTCAAAGTTGAATATTCATTGTCCAAAGTGCTTATGATAGGTATTTCACATTTTGAAATTTTTAGTTACTTAATTTGTTTGAGGATGTTATATATGAGTACCATATTTACATATTACCTCCTTCAATGCCTCTCATGTCCTCCTCACTTCTCAAATTCTTGGCCTCATATATATATATATATATATATATATATATATATATATATATGCACAGTAAATTACTGTATAAGATAACTTTCTGGATTTTTGCATAAACTCTGTATGAAACATAAATTAATTTTGTGCTATAACTTGGGTCACATCAAAAATACATCACTACATATATGCAATGGTTTTAACATATTTATCAGAACTTCTAAACACACATGAGAAACATTAAATTGACTTAGCAGGTTATATTTATAAATTTATCCATACACATACATACATATAAATAGATTGATAGATATAGATATAGATATAGATATATAGATATATAGATATAGATGCACACACACACACACACACACACACACACACACACACACACATATTATATATATATATATTATATATATTATATATATCTTACTGGAATGACTTACAGGCAGTATTCCAACAACGGCTAGCTGTGAATGGAAAGACCAAGAATCTAGAGTTGCTCAGTCCCTTGAGTCTGGGTTTTCGGTATATGCTGGAATCCTGAGCACACCACCTTCCTTCTTCCATTGTCCTTCCAGTAGGAGGTGTGGCCCAGATTAAAGGTGTGCCTTCCAGGCTCAAGGTCAGGGTTAAAGGCCTGTGTCTTCCAGCCTGGATCAAAATCATGTTGTCTTTTTACTTCAAGGTCTGCCCTCCATTTCTGGATTATTGTTCATTCCAGATATAGTCAAGTTGACAACTAATAATAGCCATCACAGTGACATCACATTCATGCATAAAAGTTTTCAAACTATAGATCAAGGACATTTAAATATTATTACCAAAGAGGAGTGAGTTGACCCATCAGAGATTTGTATCACTTTCTCAGTTCCTGTGCTCCTTTTAAGGAGAAAGCAAATTTTATATATAATAGATGATAACTTACTGCCACCCAAGCAGTCTAAGCAAGATGATGACAAGAGAGTAGGGCTTTGGGTGCCTATTAGTATGCTCCTAGTTATTGCATCTACATAATGTTTCAACTGCCCCAGCCAGACACACACATCAGACTTCCTGTGCATGGTACAGACAACCTTGGAGCCATTCAAATGCCATTCTATTCATCCATTGTCCTGATAGACAACAGATGTGAGAGGTGAACACGCTGCCTTGTCTTCTGCCTCCTCTATTTGAAATAAAGACTCAGAATTTTCTGTCTCCATATTTCCCCCAGAGAATAAATACAACCAATCTTCCAGGCATCTTAGATATGCTGCCACGTGGATTTTAGTCAGCAGGAATTCCTGCCATGTTGACATCCTTTATTTCTACAGCTATTTAAAGATACTTTGCAATTTAGGGTCTTCTCTATTTATTTCAATAGGGAGGGAGATAGATCATCAAACACAGGATTCTTCTCATTAATTCTTTATTGTCTCCTCTCTACCATTTTATAGAATAATTATAAAAATCTCATCCCTTCCCTCTTCTATCATTTCTTAGAATCATTTGAAAAATATCTCCTCTTGATGCCAAGGTTGTCATTCATTACCCGTCTCAAAATGCCACAGAAATGTTTCTCTATTAAATTGTATATAAAATAAAGCCAGTTTCCATTTGATTTTTCTCATTATTTTTGATCCACCTTCATTTCCTGACAGTTTAGATTTATATTTAGTGTTTTAGCATATTTCAGTATTTGCTAGTACATTTGATAAAATATTGGAGCTTCTATTTATGAGATTGCAAATTATTATGCAGTGTGCAATTTTGATTAACAAAGTACACCATGGTGTTGTTATGGATTAATAAAGGAGAAAATATATGGTATTACCCATGAGAAATGAGAGGAAAATTTTAGTTCACAAAAATAATGGAAACAAATAGCTTCATTGTCCTATATGTTAAGCTGCAAAAATAATTATTGCTAACCTCACTCTATACCTGGCTCTTGAGAATACTTGAATAGTGCTTCAGTATTTTCTCTCAGAACATGTAATTCACAGCTGCCTAAACCATCTGCACCTTCTCTCCATTAGCTTCACTGAATGTCTATTTACTCAAATCATTTATGTATATATTTGGCCATGAATGCAAATATGTATATAAAGTAATATAAAAGTAATATTGTTGAGCTTGACTAAATAGAGTCCAGTCTTAGTGAGTTGGGCATGGGGTTAGGGATATTGTTGCGAGTTCAGCAGGACAGTAACTGAGTTATAAGATAATTATTCCTCTTCAATGACTCTCACTATGACAACTCAGTCTTGAAATTCAACTATTATTCAGCTCAAATTATTGTCAAAGTTTAAAGCCTGGATTTTATTGACCTCCTTTTGATGTCTATGACATATAATCATCTGGGTATGTGAAACCATATTGTTAACAGCAAGAACAGTTCAAAAAATTCTTACTGTATACACCTGGACATTTCTTTTGTTAAGCCTGTGCGATGAGCCAGTCTCTGGGCTCTGCCATACACACACATCCACTCTGGAGCAGAAATTGAACATGGCATTCCTATCTCCTTTGCTATCAAGCCACAAGTTTTTTAGAGACCAAATAGTCTACTTTGTTTTATAGTCAACACAGGCTGTCTTGGGACTTAAATTTCAAATCTCCACCCTAGTGTTGTAAGATTTAGACAGCAAGAAGTGGTTATGGGGAAAGGTTGGAGGAAGAGGATGAGAAGAAAGGAGGAAGAAAGAAAAAGGAGGAGGAGAGAATATAAGAGGAAGAAGAGGGGAATAAGGATGGAAAAGCAGAATAGAAAAAGACAACTAATGGAAGAAAGCATTAGATTTTAATGCCAGTAACCACTGATAAAAGCCCCCTTGCCATTAAGTTGGAAAAGTAAATATTCTATTCATTCAACCCTATAGATTTTGAACCACCTATAGAAATAAAAGAAAGAACACGGTCTCTCTCCTTGCCTTGCAAATGGCTACCCTATCATGTGTCCTCATTTTGTTTTGTTGCCCCAGGGCTGTGTTATAATATTATCTTCTTATATGCATGTCGATCGATCCAGATTAGGGTCTACCCAGAGATGTCATTTTATTTTAATTACCTCCTTAAAGACATCAATTTCAAATAGAGTCACATTCTGCATTGTGGTACTTTTATGTTTAAGTTTGATGATAGGAGTATATCTCAATCCATAGCAGCCAGTAAAAGAATTACAAGCATTGTATTCAATGCAGAAGTGTTTTATTTTGTTCTATTTTAAGCAAATACTATACAGTCTATTTTGTCTTCAGTAAATTTACAGAATCCTTGGTGAAACCAAACCTACACATGAAAAGTAGTAGTATCCAAATGTGTGGTGAGGGCTTTGACTTCTTCCCAGCCACATAACACCCTGCTTCTGCCCATAGGGAGTCCATTGTCTAGAAGGGATGTCCCTTAATTGTCTAAACCCACTGATAATTGACTGGAACTTTGCTTGCCAGTTACTCTAGACTACATAAAACTACCCAGTGGAAACATAGAGGGAGTCAGTCCTGAGTGGTTGAGGGAAGATGGACGACTTGGGAAAGCTTTTCTGAAGAGAGAGCTGTCTAGATGCCATTAGTCACAGATCAAATCAAGACTTATTTGAGGAACCCTGTGGGAATAATGAGTAGCATGTGTGTCATGTTCAGAATGCTGTCATGAGAAGAGCTGCCAGTGTTTGGCTCTTTAGGAACATGGGTTTAAGGGCCAAAAGAAAATACCTAGTGCTACACATACATGGACATGCAGCAGGATATAAATAAAATGGAGACTATAGTAAGGATGACAAGTGAGAGGGAATCCATATTTAAAGGTCAAGAAGAAGAAGAAAGCAAGTGAAGAGACCACACAGTAGAGGTATTGAAAGACAGGGGAGGAATAGAAATATAGTAGGTGCAATGGGAAAGAGTATAAAACCCAAGGAGTAATCCCCCCCCAAAGCAGGTGGACTATATATAGACTACAGTCAAAAGAGTTGGATGTGGTCTGGGTGTCCAGTGTTTTAAGAAGGCTCACAAGATCCAGAATAGGGTAAGATATCAGCATTAATGAGCAGATAGCTCTATTTTTTTTTTTTTTTTTTTTTTTTTGGTTTTCGAGACAGGGTTTCTCTGTGTAGCTTTGGAGCCTATCCTGGCACTCACTCTGGAGACCAGGCTGACCTTGAACTCACAGATATCTGCCTGCCTCTGCCTCTGTCTCCCGAGTGCTGGGATTAAAGGAGTGAGCCACCAATGCCCGGCCACAGGTAGCTCTTATAGGAGAAATAACTAGGCAAGAAATCAGACTGGAGAGTAGTAGGAAGCAAAGAGCCCTAGATACATGGAAGTAGAAGGCTGAGTCTTATGGTAAGCACTGAGCTAGAGTTAGAGTGGAAAAGCAAGAGGAGAGAATCAGGAGTTAATGGTCTTCTATAAGTCAGGGTTCTATGCAAGAAATAGTAAATATGGCCTCATGCAATCCTCCTAACTTCCCGGGACCCTATTTGATCATTCAGAAACTAGAACTTGGAATGTTTCCAGATTTGAATAATTAGTATATATACAGAGTCAGACAGAACTAAGCAATAGTTATCAATGCTTATACTCTCTTCTGGTGGAGTTTTGAAAAGAACCCCATTTAGACTTGTAATACACCATTTCACAGAACAGCCACAAGGGGACTGTGTATGGCAGAAATGACTCCACCAGCTTCAGTCACGTGTTAGCTAAGAATGTGAAAGTTCTTGGCAACTTGCAGTTGTCCATCCTGACAATGTGCAGCAGTTGGAAGGTGTTACTGTCAAGGTCACTGCTGGAGGTGGCCCTAGGGTTCCCAATGTGTACTGCCTGATGCTATGGGGATAAAGATATTTCTATGTGAATCCCTTGTACTGGTTTAGCAGCTGGTGGAGCAGATCTACATTCCATATGTATTCCAGGCCCTCCTGTTCCCACCCAGAAAGCAGATGGAGCAATTAGGAGTGTGGTCAGATCAAGGCCACATGCATGTCAGGCTTGGTTCAGATATTCACTTGCTATGTGACATTAGGAGACTCCATTAACCTCTCTGTGTCTTCATCCCTGCATTTTCTTATCAGATGGCCATCACTCTGTGCAATAAAGCCATCAGCAAAGCTAAATCTCTAGATGCTTCCAAAGGCCTTGTGCATATGTTAAATAACTCAGAGACTAAGTGATTCACTCAACTTTTGTATTTGCCATTTGGCAGGATATTTGAAAAGCACGTGCTTTTTAACCATTTACTAATAACTTTTGAATATCTTGTTAAATTTCCATAGAATTATGTTTGGTGGAAGACAATAGAGTGTTGTGTATGTGTGAAAGAGACAGAGAAGAAATCAAGAGGACACGCGCGCGCGCGTGTGCACACACACACACACACACAAACACACACACACACACACACAGAGAGAGAGAGAGAGAGAGAGAGAGAGAGAGAGAGAGAGAGAGAGAGAGAGAGAGAGATTACATGTCTGTGTTTGCTTATGTGGGAGTGGTTCATGTGTCCATGCATGTGTAGACCAGAGGACTTTGGGTATTGTTTCATAGTAAAACATCCATGTAGTTTTTTGTTTGTTTGGGGTGTTTTGTTTTGAGATAGAATCTCTCTCAGAGTCCTATAGCTCTCCCATTAGTATAGGGTGGCTGACCAGAGAGCCCCAGAGGTCGTCTGTCTCCATCTTCGAAGGCTGGAATGTTAAATCCATACAACCATACCCAGTTTTGTACATGGGTTCTGGGGATTGAACTCAGATCCTTTTGTTTATATGCCAGTGGACTGGTTCATCTTCCCAGCTCAGACATAAATTTTGTATCCATATTTTTCAAATGAAATAAAACTGGGGGTCAGAGAGGTCAGTGAGATTCACTTAGATAAGCCAAGCAAATAATTAGAGGAACTGGACTGGGTGGCCTCCTGCTTTCTCCTTAGAGTATGTCAGCCCAGAATATATCAACCCAGAGGGATTGCTCCACAACCTCCTGCTGCTTCCTTCTGCTATCTTACTTGTTCTACTGCAATTAAGTTCTGGCACTAACCAACCACAGTCAGAACAGACCACACAGGTTAAAGAGATCAACACAAAGCAGTGCCCTTGCTTCACACCAACTGGTTTCCACGACCTTAAGATTTCACAATTTGCTAGAATGACTTACAGAGCTCTTGCAATTATATTTTCATTTTCAAAACCTATTTTAGACTTTTGACTCCCAAAACTACAAGAGAATAGATTAATGTTCTTTTAGCTCATTGTGTTTACAATAATTTGTTATAGCAGCAATAATCAACAAATATAAATAGTATGATGCAGTAAGTAGTTTGGAATACAGGAACTTACAGAGACAGACTGCCTAGGTTTGAATTCTAGTTTATCCACCAACTATAGTCACCACATTCAGTGATTCAGCATCACTGACCAAATGTCTCATTTTTTATCCTTCAGTGTCCCTGCTACATTATGTAGGTTTTGTTTTAAAGGCTGAGTTTTGGACATAAAGTGCATAGAACAGTAAATAAGGCTTAGTGATATTCTTTGGCAAGCAATGTCTAAAACAGATGAAACTACCTTATCGAAAATATTAATAAAATTATATCAACTTTCCTTGGGTATTCTGGTCTCCACTAATATCTCTGTCCTTTGGCAGCCTAAACCATTGTGCGGCTAGAATCCGTATTCTGGTGTTATTTAAAATGGCCCAACCTGAGGGAACTGGGGTTGACACGTAAAACAATCTTGTTTCTAATTCAAATAAAAAATGGAGGAAAAAATTATGAGCCACCCCCACCCCCATTTCCTTTCTCATCACGTTATTAGTTAGGGGAAATGTCTGTTCTTGGAAACTGATACCTAGCTGGACTTCATTTCTCAGAGGGGAAAAAAGGCACTTTTCCTGCCTTCACAGGTTACTACATCCTGCTCTTTATTAAACCAGATTGAGCTGTTGCCTGCATGGGCAGAAGATTTGGGGTCATATTCTGTCCGTCTTCGAAACCTCTTGGTGTTGTATAGTATTATTTTCAATGGTAACTCTAAATGAATTAGCTTCATGGTGCTTTGTAATTCTGGAGAGAAAGGTGCCTTAAAAGTCACCTTGATCTTGTTCAACCTTCTTGTATTAACATGAAGAATATGAAGACTCTAGATCAAAGTAGACTTATCTCAAGTCATAACAAAAGCAGCTCTGATCCATTCAAAAATACATTGGGTTAATCTTCACTTCCTGCCTTTCTCCTAGCATATCTTGGCAAGAAAGCATCACTAAACCTTCTGAAGGATTGTTCTAATGAATAAGCTTTAAATACTTACTCCAATTCTGTTGGCCCATGGAGACACCAGCACAGGAAGAATCCTGACAGCTAAGCCTAATGTGTCATTCAGGCTCTGAGTCATGAAAGATGAAGAGTGACAGGAAATAGGTTGATGTGGGGACCAACTTAAGACCAAAGAAAAGTGAGGATTGCAATGTTGTATAGTAGACATTGAACTAGTATCCAGTGATTCCAACCTTTAAAACGTTCTTATTGTGATTGTGATCATGGGACTCATTTCAGAGTCAGCTGCTACATGGCCTATTATTGTGGCTTAGTGACATGAGATGTTGGGGCTACACCATGCTCTCAGATGGAGACCTGAGCCTGAGTACACTTCAGGCAACATGGAAAGAGGTGAGGGTATGCTCCACAGTAAATCTGCTGGTACTGTGGGTAGGATGACCATGCAAATCCAGAGTATCCCAACCACTCACTCCT
The DNA here is from genome assembly GCF_003668045.3 of Cricetulus griseus. Taxonomy (NCBI): domain Eukaryota; kingdom Metazoa; phylum Chordata; class Mammalia; order Rodentia; family Cricetidae; genus Cricetulus; species Cricetulus griseus. The sequence continues at coordinate 18,049,005 of NC_048600.1, forward strand.
GTGAGGAAACTGAAGCATATAGAGATAATCTTTGACAAGCCCTTTTTCCAAGTCCTTCATGTGGTTTGTGGGCTACAGACAAAGCAATCTGTTCCACACACAAAATCTCAATTGGGTTTTCACACTTAACCTCCCAGCATTCCCTCTGAAACTTCTTCTAACCCATCTTAAATGTCTAAACATTCTAGGAATTCTACAGAATATCTAAGTTTCTGTGGTATCTGCCTGTGTCGACATACTATCCTGAAACACCTCTCTAAAATCAGATCTCCTTTATGCTCACACATCTTACATATATCCAATTATCAAATACATGCAGCAGCTCTAATGCCACCTCCAGCATGAAGCCTCTCCTGTTCCCTTAAGGTAATCACTGTCACCTTCTTCCCCATTCCTATCATTCTCTGTACATTGCTGTTTGATCATTTTATAGGTGGCATTAGAATAGCTTTATCATAACTCTTTGAGCTTCCAAAGAGCAGGGAATACATTTGTTTCAATCTTGTGTGACCCTAGTTCTAAGCATAAGGGAGTTTCCACATCACTACACATAATTATTGGTTTGGGGTTTCTCTTAGTTTTGGATATTTATAACAAATGCCTTAAATATTTGTTATATAGGTGTATTTATAATCATCATCACTATTAGAGATCATTTTAAAGGTTTTAGCCAATGGGTATTAACATGACTTGGTTGGAAAAAATCAAGGTGAGCTTACCTCATGAACAGAAAGAGGAAGAGAGGGGAAAAGAATAGAATCACACTAAGTCCTTTAAGACATTTTAATTCAAAGATTATCTACTAGATGCCACCTCTCTTTATTCACTACCTAATAACAGCATATGGAACTGGGAAAGTATCTAACCTGAGAACTTTTGATGCACAGTCAAAATTTGAACCAGAGTAAGATCAGCACATCGAAGAAGGCCTACAGGGTACCAACATTGATTTCTTAGTTCCCCCAGACTAGTCTTTATCAGTCTATTATTCTTAAATCACCTAACCAGACTATGCCAGGCCTTCCTCCACCTCCCCCTACCCCCACTCTCCACCCTCCTGCCCTGCCATTTCACTCCAGCTTTCCTCTTTTTTTTTTTTTTCTCTTGCACGAGGCAAAAAGGTTGTGAGATTTGGCTCCCCCTCCTAGCTGCAGCCTGTTTGGGGTCTCTGTTTCTCTTCTCTCATTTCAAGCTTTGCCCTCCCTTCATTTCCTGGCTGTTTCTTCCTTACATTTCCCCAATTGTTTCTTTCCAGCCCTGTCTCCAATTTCAGTCACCTACTAAAAAGTTAAAAGTTCTCATTTTTGACGTTATTATTAGTGCAAATAACCCAAACTAAATCAGGCACAAGCCTTATAAATTATCCAGGTAAGATGCCCAGAAAGCATATCATATAAAAGACATTTTTGGATATTTCCATCCTTCTGAAGGCTGATATAAAAGGGTCTATACTCTGATAGGAAAATTCTAATCTAACCAAAGTAATGCCTTAAGGTCCCCAACAGGGCCTCAGCTGCCCTGCACTCTTAGGAACACTGGGTAAATTCAACAGACCCCACAACTGCTGCTCTGCAATTACTATCATCATTTTAAGCTGGGAATTAAGAGATTTCATGTGGTTAAAACACTTTTGTGGACAGGATCTTGAATGACATAATTTAAATCAGCTGAAAACTGCTTTGATTTCCATTCCTGCAGGCACAGGCTTGGGCAAGGATGAACAGACCAGCAGCCAGCGTCCTCTCAGAGCTGATTGACAACTGTGGCTGTACTAAGGACAGCCAGGCATCAGGGGCAGAGAGCCCGGTGCTGGACCTCATTGATTTTCCTAATAGGCCACTTCTTCCTGAGCTCATTGTTGGTACTCTTATGAATATGCAGGACCCAGGGTGAAAAGGAAGGCTGCATTATATTTCAGAAAGCACTACTCGACTCCATATAAGTAGACAATTTTGCCTCCAACTCGATAATTCACTGAACTGACATCCTTTAGTTTCCCTGAAGCCAGTGCTTCTCAGAGAACACTGCTGCAATTGAACTAGAAAATCAGAGCTCTTAGCTGGACTCCCCGGGGTGCATATGTAAAACAGAATAATAAACGATTGTCATTTAAGCTCAGAATATAGAATTAATCATGGCCAAAGAGGGAGTCCTGAGTCCTACGGGAAGGACCATCAAGGGTCACTGGTCACCATCACTTGCCAGCAATGAAAATGAAAGCCTGTGTTGTTAGTTTGGAGGACTCGTGTGACATGGCTGCTGTTGCCACAGGACCTGCAGAGAACCCACCAACAGGAAAAATATTCTCCAGTACAGTTTCTTTTCTTTCTATTGAAAAATTCAAAAGCCCATCCAGCCTCAGGCAGTGGAAACACAATCCAGACAGGTGCTTGCTTGATGAACATCCTTGTTCTTTCCAAGCAGAGAGAAAGCAAAAGAGGAGACCTAGAGACCCATAGGGGAGGCACAGGAGGCAAGACAGAAGCCATGAACAATTAAGTCAGTGAGAGATCATCTGTAGATGATCTTTAAGCAAAGGCAATGCATTGGCCACTGGGAACAAGAATAAGGAGACACAGTCAGTTGGAGTGTGCACTACTAGGCAGGATACTATGGGCTAGGGCCTCTGCTATAAAAGCAGCTAAAGTCTCCTAGTGAATGTGGGTTCCTCAGCATCAGCTGGACAAAACACTGGATTCAGGCTCTGGCTGAATGAGACAGGAAACCCTGCAAACCCTTTGGCAATTCTTAGTTACAGTGAATTGTTATCATTTGGTCCAGGTTTAGGGCACTGCATCCTGCCCTTAAAAGACATTTCAGAGCTCTGGGTATTTATTGAAATGATTGCTTATCAAAGTAGGAGGCAGATTTTGTTTTCTTCCAATTAATGTATATGCAGTGTAAAGACAGGCCTCTGTACTCCCAGGCTTTCTGTTCAGTGTACATGATCTGAACACATAGGATCTATGTACACAAGCCTGTGTGCTATTACTCAGTGTCATGGAATGCATGTGTCCACCATTGCCTGGTTTATCAAAAATGGCTTCTAAAAGGAGGTATTTGGCCTCCTGCCACTGCTTATGAGAGGTAAGATGGGGTAGGAGACAGTCGATAGAAAGAGAACCCTAATGGAAACATCACACAGAGTGCCCTCAGAGATTAGGGCAGAATATATATACTCTCCAAGTTATACTTATAGCATCCATAGCACTCACCTTGGGCTCTTCATCAAAGTTCATTGTTCTGTCCCTTCCATAGGGCATGCTCTCATATCAGAATCAGACTTGTCTCAGACAGTACCTTGATCTCCATGCCCCACCCCTGCCCTAGGCTCTACCCAGGTCACCCCACACCCCTATCCTCTAACCCAGTCTCAGCCCCTTAGTCTACTACCCTTTCAGTCTCTAAAACTCCCTACACTCCTCACTAGGCATCACCGCTCCTTCTCTATGCTGCAGGTCAGAATCCTGAGTTAGAGAGGCATGCTAGGTAGGATGGTTTAAAGACACAGCAAGTCTCCCAAAATCTTCTCAAGTCTCTCTTTCCCCAATCCAATGCCTTACCCCATTTAAACCTAAGTGCTACAAAGGTTAAAGTAGATGAAGAGGCAGTGTAGAAAAGACAGTAGACAGCTAGAGTGACTGCCCTGACATGGGGAAAAGGGTTCTGGAGAAAAGAAGGTGACAGTGATGGTTGGTTTTGTCAATTGGACAGGATCCACAATCAACCTTGGAGATACAGCTTTATGCAATGCTTGTGATGACATTTCTAGAGAGGGTTGACTCAGTGGTGCAGACCCAATCTTGAAATGGAGAGCACCTTCTGACAGGTCCAGAGTTAAAGAAAGCTACAAGGAAAATGTAGAGTTGTCTGCTTCTGAAGCAAGTCTCTCTGGGATGTTACTGTGCTCTGCTGACATCAGACTCCAGCTCCGTGATCCTTCCTATGTGAACTGACCATCAACTACTCTGGGATGTTTCAGGCCTCTGGCACTGATGGGAGGCCAGTTTCTTGAATGGAATGGATTCCTGTTCTCTGCCTCTCCAGCATTCATAGTCATTGTTGGACTATCAGCTCCTGTTCTATGAGCCAGTAAGTCTTCTTCTATATGAGGATATATGTTTGGGAGAGAGTGAGAGCATGTGCATGCTTCCACATGCCTTCACACGCTTGCACGCACACACACACACTTGGTTCTATTCCTTTACAGTGCCCCACTTAAGACCATGACCCTCTGAAGGATCTATCCACAAAGGAAATGGCTCTAGATTCATCCGTCGGTTGTGATACAGTCTTGGAACTGTTCAGTAGAAGGAGTAGAAAGTCGTGGGTAGAGATGTGAACACAGCTCAGTGAAGCTGGTGTGCTCAGAAGCCTCTAAAGCACTGGTGCTTCTGATAGCCCAGGATGACAAAAAGAAGCATTCTATGATCAGCTAGACCTGGATTTAAGCTCCACCCTCTCTGAGCTTTGTGACCATGGCAAATGAATGGACCCTCCCTTTACCCCTAATTTCCCTTCTATAAAATCAGTAATAATAATAGTGATCTTATACAGTTGTTTTCAGGAGGAAAATACTAATATAAATCTCTCTGACCAATGAGAAAATCTGGTGGGCTATTTTATTCAATTTATTACATCAAACTGACCATGTCTCTAATCATAGTTTTTATACACTCAAAACTATTTCCTAATCTTAAATGGTTTAAAAATATCTAGATTTTAAAATTTGGACTTGAAGCTCTATTGGTTTCATGTAGGAATAAAGACTAGCAATGGCTTGAGACTGTGGGGACAGATTAAATCTGATAATATGTTATCAACATAAAAATGGTAATGGTAGGGATGAAACAAGAATAAGCTGGCCAAGAGGAGAGTTGGAGACAGGGGAGAGGCTTTGTGATTGTGTGTTTGTCACATGCCTCTGGCACCATGAGACCCAGAGGAAATCTAGCATTTACAACAAGAAAGCACAGTAGCCCTGTTAATCTCCCTTTTCGTGCTTGTCTGTTATCAGACTTAGTCATCTAGCATATTTGGTTAGAACAATAACATGCTGGGATATTTGCTGATCTTAACTCCTTGGTATGGAGTATAGTTCATATGTAATGCAAACAAAAAGCACGAGTTTATTTTCCAGTAATCCTGGCTTCACTACAACAGAATCTTCCTGCATATATCACCATCTCTTAAAAACTTAATCTCTCAAAACAGTATTCAGGCTTGAGTCACCATCAGTGCACAGGATAAAACACTTACAACCCAATGTATGTTTTACAATAAATGATTATGAATCTTATCTAAAAGTAGGCATTTGTGCATTTACAAAATGAACAAAATATGACTTGGAACTCTGTTTTTAAAGAGCCATGTATACCTCAAAAACAATGCAAAGTTCAAACTTTATTCTTACTGAACTCAGCTCAATATCAAGAAATGTCATGCCAAGAGAGTCTAATTTTAGAACATTTCCGTCCCTGGGGGAAGCAGGTCCAGTTTGCAAAGAAGCGCAAGTGTGTTTTCTACTCCACTGTTTGCTGCTGCCAACATGACAGCGACATGTTGGGGTTTGAGGGGTGGAATAGAGAAGGGAACATGCAAATAATTGTATCCAAGGGTTTCTTCAAACCAACACTATGTCACTGGCAGCTCTTCTCTCTGGGGAGGCAAGGAGGCAGACAGATACTCTCACCCCAGGACTGAAGAAGAAGCACTAAGGATGGAACTGGCTGTTTAAACCCCTGTTTTCACACCTCCCTGTCTCTGGAGGGCAAGCATTTCCTAAGGGAGGGACTCCATCTCTTCTTAATAAATCCAGTGCCTTATGCAGGAAATCAACACTTCAAAAAAGGGGCTACTTTCTACAATGTGTGGTGCCTTCGGCAGGAAAAAGTCACTAGTAGAGAAAAGATATTGACCACCTCTGGGAGAATTTTGGACAGCCCACTTAGAATACATCAACTACAAATAATCATTAAACACCTACAGACTAAAACAAGAGCTCTGAAGTATAGAGAGACAGAGAGCCGAGCATCCACTGCCCACAGGGAACTAGCAAACTTGTAGCTGGTGGATGCTTTCTCTTTAAAATTGTATGATCCAAGAGAATTTCTAGGTACTGTGTCAAGTGTGCTGAGTAATTGCACCTATCCAAGCCCAACAGACCTTTCTGTTAGTCACTTCCACAAGAAAAAAAAAATAAACAAATGCTAACTAACAATCACCATTTTTTAAAAAGTATCTACAACCCAAGTTGCCACAGGAGAGTATCCCAGGAGCATTTAAATTAAATTCTTGTGTTTCTTCAGTGGTTTGTGGTTATTCTGTATCTTTTGAAGGAAATCCTTATCTCCTTCAAAGATAAGGCAAGAGATACAAAGTAGTTCTCCAGTGCTCCAATCAGCTCAAGGATAATGCAAAGGCTTTATCCTCAGACATGCCACCCAGAGGGGTAAAACACTCCTATTAGCTGTGTATCCTGTGTCTGATTTTCAGGTTTCGTATCATTGTATATATTTCATGTGATTGTGTTCTAAAAGCTACCTGCCACTCTTAGCTTGAAATGGGCTACAAAGAGAATTGGGGCAAACAATCTTCTCAGGGTCAGAGATCAGCTATTGATAAAGACTCTGGTACTTGCTTATGCAAGATGGATTTGCTTAGCACTTCTACTGCTAGACCATGCTCATTAACAACCATGAGGCATGTGCTAATATGCAGGATGCCTCGGTTTTTCCTTATTTGTAATATAAGCATGCCCATCGTCTACAATTCACTGTCCCAGGTACTGAAAAAAAAAAAAAGGTTTCTATTGCACAGGAGCCTTGCTGTGCTGCTTTGCTTTGTGTCCAATAATTGAATGCTCCTTGAATTCTTCCTAAGAACCCATCCTCAGCACCAATGGTCTAGCCATTAACTTTTCCTCTACACTGACTGGCTCAAACATTCTTCCTGATATACTAGAATTCAGTGGACCTGCAATACATTTAAAATGTTACATTATGTGCTATTTAGGATTTGCATTTTACATTTAAGTTGAAAAGAGACCTTTAAAAAATTACTAGTTCAACTTCTCATTTTACTATCAAGAAAATTCTGCCACCATGATTGTCAGGTCACCAAAAGAAAAAAAAATCTACAATCTAATCTAAGCCCCCCCCCTTTTTTTACTATGGATACTATGAAATCAAATGATTCATCATGATCTGGAAAAAAATGAGAATAACAGGAGGAAAATAGTTGTTTCTAATACAAGGGTATAAGTTTGCGAATTAGAGACTTGAAAAAGCATCCAGGCCACTGCCTCCTACTGTTTTTGCAGAGCACTGTTCTCTCTTCTTTTACCTTATAAATGACAGGTGACTTGTCCCTCAAAACCTGATACTCTTGGAACAAGAGGTGCCTGTGCCATGTGGCTCACGGCTTATCTCTGGAAGAAGAAAATTATGGTCTTAGTGAAAGACAGAAAACTCTATGTGGATTTATTATTGTTAAAGCTATGGCTGAGAGCAAGATGGCAACCATGTAAGCTAAGGGGCTTGTTGAGCTTTTAGGTAATTAACCAAAAAGAACAAATTTTCCCAAATCCCTCCTTGCACACAAATAACTGCTTGGGTTCAAGTTGTTGGACAAACCTTTCCACGTAGAAGAAATTAGAAGCCACAATATGTGCTTGCATTATAATTGCCACACTCCAACAATGTGAGAGGGCTGGGAAACAGGCCAAGGGAGCTGACTGTGAGATAACTTACCCCCACACACACCCACACACAAACACTATTCTTCTATGGAGCTTGATGGAAATGAGTAGGCAAACACAACACTTGATCTCAGCCAAAATGCCAGGAAGTGATTAGAGCTTGAATACAAACTATCTCAGATTCATCCAGACTGGGTGGATGAAAATTTATCTTCCAATAAGGTCTGAGAAGATGCATTGTTATTGATCAAAGACCAAAGACAGTTCATCTCATAAATTTACCAGGTGAAACGTTTTATGGTAAGTTAAAATAATAAGCCATTAACCCTGTCTTGACTACATTTCAAGCCCTATACTCAGAGTAGAAGATGTGTCAGTGATTAAGACAGCATGCTTGCCTTCAGAGAGCTAGCAATCTATCTTGGAGACAAACAATAAGTCCTTTCCATAAGGTATACCAAGTGCCATGACAAACAAAAGACAATTAGGAAATAATGAGGTGTTCATGTCAGGAGTAAGAATGACAGAAGATATTTCTGAACTGTGCCTTGGAAAGTAAGTGGGTATTCAACAGGCAGAGATGCTTTTAGGGCTGGGTTAGACAATGAGAAAAGCATATGGGAGAGCAGACATCGTGTATTGGTGACTTCATATGCGTCAATTTAAGGAGGTCAGTCCTTTGGACAACAGCATATATGTTATATCAAGACATTTTGCAGATGCGATTGACATCTATAATTTTAAATATGCTTCTCTCATTGTTGTGACAAAATACTTGATAAAGACAACTTGAATAAAGAAAGACTTTGGCTCACACTTTAGAAGGGCACAAGTCATTACAGTGGGGAAGGCATGGAGGAGATCATAGCTGTGAGAGCATATAGCTGGGACTATACCCATCAACATACACCAAGATTCAGAGAGTAGATAGGGAGCAAGGCTTTATCTAGTGAGGCTCTGCCTCCTACAGTTTCTAAATCTTACAAAATAGTCCCATCATCTGTGGTCCCAGTGCTGTGGAATGATTCTTTTGTACACTGTAAAGATTTGTCACTCGAACTGGTGTAATAAAAACTGACTGGCTGGTAGCCAGGCAGGAAGTATAGGTGGTACAACCAAACTAGATATGCTGGGAAGAAGAAGGGTGGAGTCAGAGGTGTAGAGAGCAAATGCAGAGAGTAGCAAGATGGACATGCTATACTGAGAAAAGGTCCCAAGCCATGTGGCAAAATGTAGATAACAATGTGGGTTAATTGAAAAATGTAATAGTTAACAGTAACACGCCTGAGCTATTGGTCAGCCTTTTATAATTAATGTTAAGTCTCTGTGTGGCTACTTGGGTGTGGCTTGTGGACGAAACTTTCACCTACACCTCAGTGTTCAAACAAATAAGTCTCTGGCAAGCAGATCACATTCCAGCCTCCCCCCAAAATGACTTTAAGTGGCTTACGTTAAAGAGATCACTTTCCACACTTATCCTTTGAAGCCCTTCAGAGTAAAAGTGGAGAGTCCCTGAAGAATAATGAAATTGACCTCAAGACTATATCGTAGACATACTACTTGAGTTTTCTAGTTTTATAGCCACCCTGAAGATTCCAGACTTGGCACCTAGGCGCACCATGCCAACCAGTGCCCTATATAGGACAATTACTGCATTCTCCAATCATTCTGTTTCTCTTAAGAATGCTGAAAAATACACAGCAGTTACATACTGTGCCTAGGTGCAAGGACATCTACTAGTAATGGGAGGTGGACCTTGTTGTAGGAGACTGACATCAATGTAAAAAACTTTGAGTATCAAGCTCAGAAATGGGAATTTCATTCTACAGGTGAACAGAGGTGCTTTACTGAAAGACTTTTCACACAGAGTATAGATAGAGTCTGGCAGAATTGTCATCAGTCAAAGATGGCTTCATCAACTATCTTTTTGTCATCTATGCCTGATATAGTAGATTTTTCAGTCTCCCTCCTTTGAGGAATAAAAGAATACGGAGTAGCTTGGTAACCTGGGACTTCACTTGGTTTGGACTATACATATACCTCTCTTCTAACAGTGCACTTAGCAACATAGTTTCCCCCATCTGCATCTTACTACAGATACATCCTACTTTTAACAATGGAATAAGCTTCTCCATCCCTAACAACCATAGCTAGCTTCTCTTTCATGGATGGATTCTATTTAAATATTCTTTCAGATATATCTGGGAATGAGAGGTAATGTGCCAAATTTGTCTACACTGGCTCTGGGTGCATGTGCCATAAGACAAATTGTTTCATCTGGGGAAAATTTCAGGCAGAGCTCTTTATATCTCATCCTATGCCTATGCATAATTTGATATGAGTATTCTTCACAACAAATGCATCATGGGAAGGAACTTGCACAGGAGAGGAAAAGGTATGTAACCTAAACCCGTCAATCAAAATAGTGAACTTACCCATGCTGTACTACTAGTTCTTCCTTCTCTTGGGCCCCATAAAAGGAATTCCTAAGTGGTTGCCTGGGAATGTTTGAGCAACCTCCCTCAGGTGGTCACTGATGCCTTGTACAGTGTCTGATACACACTGTTGTTTTCCCTGCTAAGGCCCTTGGTACATTGTAATATGTGCCACCTCTTTTTTCAACTCTTTGACTAAGATGGCCACCTGAAAACATCCTGTCCAGCAACTAACCACCTTCTCTTGTATATCTACTGTATGATATCTCTTCAGTCTCTGTATTTTATTTTTATACTGTGTTCCAGGTAGGTATGTGAGCAGTTTGGGTTATGCCAGTGATCAAAATCTCAGGTTATTCACCTCCCAAAGGACCTGGATGCAAAACTGATAAACATATATACCTTTCCTGTAGTCTATTTCCCTAGGCCTGCCAGCACTGCAATTGTCACCTTGCTGAGTGACACCCTTGGAAATTTATCACCATGTCACATTTGGCAGCTGTACCAGGAACATCCTTTACTTATGTATGAACTGAGCCCTAAGGAGCAGTGTGCCTCTGTCTTCAGATCTATGGGACTGCTGATCTTGAGAGGGAAGCATATTTATTCACAACCACCCTGAACTGCATAAGACCGTTACACACTTGTGAATAAATAGACTCAGATTATTCATGTTTCTTGTGCAAGACCCATCTATTGCCTTCCTACAGCTTCTAGGTAGCACCAAAGGTGAGAAGTTCCCAGCCAGCCAATGGGGGGCAGCATTCAGAACCTGCTGATTTGCTTATTGTCTTTCACCTAAAGGGCTTCCAGCTGAACTGTAGACTATGCACCACAATGACAGAAAAATGTGACCGTTCTTACACACACCTTAGAGATAGCCCCCTAGGAAGAAGCACTAGGACCTAAATAGAGAGGGAATTCAATATCTGCCCTTGACTGACACATATTGAACACAACCTCATAAAGAGACAGCTAGGCTTGACTTCCCTGTCAGCCTTGTATGTTCTTTGCTTCATGCTCCCAACCCAGAAAATGGACAAAATCTAGTATGTTTCCTCACCATCCTCTCTATAGCTTAGCAAGGCTTCCATGATACCCTGGTGCTTTAGGAGGAGTGGAACCAAATTGGATCCTCACCCATGAGAAACAGAACATCATATTCTGTAGTCAGAAAATACTTCAGAATTCCTTCATCCTGTAGTTTTCTTCATTTCATCTCTCTGGGGAGATTTTTAATAGTTTTCTAAGCATTAACCCAACAAAAGCCAGTTTTTCTTTAAGGCAAATTCAAGCAGCTAGAATAACTCAGATGAAGTATTTGAAGAAGTTGGTCTGACCCTTGCAGTCCCAGAGAAAGGAAGGTCACACAGTTACCAAGGTTTCCTCAAGGATTTAGTTGCCTTCTATTTTTACTTCAGGGCAAAGCTTAAAGGTCCACTTTCACTAGTTCCTTTAAATCACTGGAGAAAGAACTAGGAACTTTGAGCACAGGGAAGTCTTCAAATTAGAGGAATTTGGCAGTTTTCGTCTTCAGCTAAAATTTTGGATGGCAAGATGGCTCATCAGATAGGGGTGTCTGCAGCCAAGTGTGTGAACTTGGGTACCATTCCCAGAAGCCACATAGTCAAAGGAGAGAAATGACTTCCATATAATGTCCTCTCGCCTCCACACACTTGCTGTGGCATGTGCATATGAGCATAAGTACACACACACACACACACACACACACACACACACACACACAAACACACACACACACAATAAACAAATAAATATAAACATAAAAATTTGGACTTTAGTTCTTGTCTAAAAAACAGGCAAATCTGAGTCCAATGCTTTGATGAAGGAGGGCAAGCACACCCCTGTGACCCTAAGTGTGTGGCAAAGCAGCAGCCAGGCTCACTGCTGTCAGCATTTCAAGGAGAAGAGAAATGTGGGGCAGTGCAGAGACCTGCAAATTCTGCCTCTTGATCTTCAAAGCCCGAGATTTACAGCCTATAATTTAGTTCCAGCTTTCTTTGTGGGAGAATTGTTGGCTGTGGTGCTGTTGTGTTGTTGTCTGGACCTTTATACACTATCTTTGAGTGTCAGTTGGAAGCAGCATTGTGAATGATGTTAGGGGATGGTGGAGATACATTGCACTGGCTGATGGTACTCTGCCTGGTAGATGCTCTTTCCTCCTGTGTTCTAATCTTTGCTTTAGAACTTTTCTCCTACACAACCCTTTCTTTGACTCCAGGGATCCCGCAAACACAGAAATGTAATTAATATCCATGCCCACTCTGCCAGAGAAGTAGAAGAACAAATCATTTCTCAACCACTCCCCTTCACCCCCAGTAAGCTTTCCTGGGGTGTGTGCATGTGTGTATGTTGCTTGTATGTTCATGTTTGGGGAGACACAGTATTACAGCATGGATTTGGAGGCCAGAAAACATCTTTGTGTAGTTTGTTCTCTGTTTCATCTTTACCTGTCTTCCAGGGATCAAACACAGGTCACATGCAGATAAAGTCTCTCTATGTGCTAAGCCCTGTCCCCAGAATCCTCAATAAGTTGTTTCTATAGAACTTTACTATAAATGCCTGTGGTCAGTGGTTGTCACATTCATGTGTCATGAAGAACATAATCTTCAATTATGATAAAACCATCTTAGAATCATACAACAGTCAAGCAAGAAAATAATATATGTTGAAGATGGGTCATTGGTAATACAACATTAAGGTACTCCTTGCAAGTACAATTAGCTTAATGACATCTTGTGAAGTGTTTATGCAATACACATTTGAACATTTTTGTAATTGTAGTAGCAAGATTTTAAATGATTTAAAAACTCTGTACTATGATATCATCACAGTAGGAGTTAATATTACTTAAAGGAGTTAATAATCCCTGCAATGTTAAGGTCACATGAGTTAGCTAAAGGGAATAGTTTTACAAAAAAAAAATCATTCCATCTTAGAACTTCCACTGTACCCAGGGATGGCAAGGAAATGACATAAATCACCAACTAAAGTGTCCATGGAGGCAGGTTGTTCCCCCCCTCACTGCTGCATCCTGCCCACACCTGACCTAGTCTTTGCTCACAGTTCACTCATCTGCAAATGAAGGAGTTGTGCCAGGTGGTGGTTTGAAGAGTGAAGCATCAGAAAAAGAAAAACTCAAGAGAGGAAACTGTAAAGATCAAGCAACAGTTGGCTGCAGGAGACACCTGCCTGGTAGCAATTTCTTGGAAGGTAGAAAATTTGGATGTGGTTTTGATGGGTAGTAGTAGTTACAATGAGAGCAGCCTCCACCCTGAGCAATGTGTGTGAGAGAGGGAGGGGCTCTGACACAGCCTGACCAGGCAAGAGCCAGAAAGGCTCAGGCTACCACCAAAGTCAGATTTGTGTGATTATTTGAAAGTTACTCATACTATGATAAACAGCTCTGGAAAAAAAAACAGAAGAAATATAAACTGGAAAAGAATGTATGGATATTTCACTGATTACCTCCTAAGCCTCTGTGGAGTTTTCTTACTAGACATAAGAGAGTGTTGCTGGAGCTACAGGCCTAGTCCTACCAGTGAGAGGTTTCCAGTCCACTGAAAAGGACTAACACACATGTGGGAGGTTATAGAGCAGCAGTTCTCAACATTCCTGATGCTGTGACTTTTTAACAAAGTTCCTTGGGTTTTGATGAATCCCAACCATAAAATTATTTTCATTGCTACTTCATAACTGCAATGTTGCTATTGTGATGAACCATAATGCAATTTTCTGTGTTTTCTGATGGTTTTAGATGAACCCCACTGGTTGCAAACCACTGCTATAGAGCATGGAAGTTATCACCTGGATGGCATTAAATACAGTGATGTAAAGTACATAAGAAGAATTTAAAGACATAATGAGGCTAAGAATGATTGGAGAGTTAAGAACTAGGAAATAGGGAATTGTTTGTAATATAAGATGGGCATTGGGCATTTGCTACTAAATTCTCTGGAAGTGTCTACAAAGATTCAATTTAAAGAATAGAGATTTCAGAGGTTGACAAGAATAAAGGCTGTGGCTAGTTAATTACAGAAGCCAGGAAATGACAGTGACTATCACAATGATATGAAACTCAAGAGAGGATGTGTTTCAGGTGTGTGCGCGTGCGCGTGCGCGTGTGTGCACGCGTGCGTGAGAGAGAGGAGTGAGAGAACAATATCAAATATGATATGAAGATGATGTCCTGGGCAAGTCAAATGTCTACTGCACAGTTCAGTCAAGGCAATGGAACTCAGGAAAACAGATGACTGGGACATAGGGGATGTCAACACCTAAGGGGAGATCAAATAATACTGTGCACAAAACTGTGACAATGATCAGTAATAATGAGCAAAGTTAAGACACAAGCTTCACAGATTCAAGTCCCCATTTTTTCTCCTCCCTTGTTTTGTGAATGCTGAAAGAATTAGACCTTATTGGATAAACAGAATAACACTCCCCTCAAAGTTACTATAACCTGATCTGAAGAACATGTGACTATATTAAGTTATATGACAAGGAAAAATTAAGACTGCAGATATAACTGAAGATGAAAATTAATGACCTTAAATTTTAGATTCTAAATAGTCCCAATGTAATGCTGGAGGTACTTGTAAATGGTAACAGGAACAGCAGAGACAATACCATGACAGCCTCAGGTAGACCTGGAAGGATTTGAAGGTACAGGAAGGGTTCTCAAGCCAACAAATACCAAGTGGCCTCTAGAAGGTAGAAAAGATGAGGAAATGGAATCTTCTCTCATGATGCCAGCAGGAACGGAAACAGGCAGACATCTTGCATTTATTCCAATGACATTCAAGAATAATCTCTGGTTTGTAGAGCTCAGTGAGAGACTGTCCTTGGTAGACAAAAGCAACTTCTTCAGTTCAAATAAAGCAAGATTCAAGACTAAAGATAGATTCCAACAATCCAAGCTTGGTACAACTAGTGAATTTATTGGGATTACATATAAGCACCCAGGGGACTCACAGGCAGCTACAGCACTTAAAAGTTCTAATATCCTGCCCACCAAAGCTCCTATATTATATAATTCTACAGTAGAGTTAATACAAACCTAGTTCCAGAGCATGACATAGTGTTAGCAGAGATATCTATAGGCCTAAACAACATCAGACATGAATACAACCAGACTCAGAAAAATGGGGTCACATCCTTGTCCTTCTTAGTGATTCCACTGTCTAAGCAAGGGGAAGATGTGTGGCACATGAAAAAGTTCCACACAACCTGCTACAATATGGAGTGACTCTGGTAGGGAGTGAGATGGGTAATTCCATTACTGAAGGCCTCTCTCCCCTAGGTCTAGTCTCTTTCTTTCTCCTTCCTTCTTCCCTCTCTCCCTACCTGTCTTATTCCCCTTCTTCCCTCTCTCCCTACCTGTCTTATTCCCCTTCTTCCCTCTCTCCCTACCTGTCTTATACCCCTCCTCCCTCCCTCCCTCCCTCTATCTGTCTGTTGTTCTCTACCCTTTGTTCTGTTTTCCTGGACAAGTCCCAGGAGGCACCTACTAAGATGCCATTGTGATCCTGAAAAGATTTCTCAAATTCAAACAAGGCCATGCCCAGATAGGTTCAATAGATATTTCATTGTCACACCAAGGGAGAGAAGTGGGAGTAGATTCAATCCCAGAATTCAGTGAGTGATCTGGAGGAGCAGAGATACATTTCTAGGGTGGATCTGATGCTAGGAAAGCACCCATCCTTACACGGCAGTCTCTGATGAGTCTTGTTGCAGAGTAATTAACTCTAAACTCACCCAGCACAAAGAGAAGCAACAGAGGAGTTATAACATGGAAATTCCATTCCCTTCCTTTCTTTACTTCCCAGCCACAGTCCATCCAGCTAAATTGCCTCTCAATTATATGTGACATAAAATTTCAAGGTTCTTGGTTCCCTGTTTTATAGTCAGACAAATAATGGTCTTAATTACCCATGAAAGACCCATAAGAATTTAAGAGAAAAAGCTGATGCAATGAGCAATGTCCAGCTTCCTTGGCTTACCCTATTTGAATAAAGGGGCCCACTGGGTTGCAGCAGATGACCCCTTATTTTGGTTTAATCTTTCTTACCTTTTCATCTCCTTGGTTGTAGCTTTGTGGGTGGCAGAGCAAAGAATACCATTTACCATTTAACATGTTGTTGTTGGCTTAAAATTGTTTTATTACTTTGTGGGGGGAAACATAGGAAGCATTTTTAGATTTTAATATCTGTTTTTCCAAGAAACTACAGTAATTCCTAGAGAGCTTCAACAGGTCAGTTTTATAGAATGAATCAGCCTCATAGCATCATCTGTACCTTCTCATTTTCAAATGTCTGGCTTTGCCCAGGATTTACAAAATATCTCTGGCCATCTTTTCTTTGGCCCCTCCTAATCTCTATTTCTGCTTCAAATGTGCAGAAAACATCCCCATTCTCTCTCTCTCTCTCTCTCTCTCTCTCTCTCTCTCTCTCTCTCTCTCTCTCTCTCTGTAATCCCTCAAGCTCCAGTTTATTTCATTTGTAAGCAGGATCTGGGCTGATTTTATTAGTCTGCATTATTAAGTGTCATGTGTTTCCAGATGGTCTGCAAAGTCCGTCTGAGCAGAGGATGTGTGTGTCGCTGGGCCTGTGCTAATCATTCACAGGGGATACATGTTCTGCGAGCTTCACTCTCAATAACTGGCCTGTGTTTTTCCAAATGGATTTACATTTTTATGTTCAGCTGATGACTTCTCCGGAGACACATACCATGAACGTCTGGCTCTCTGTTGTTACATGTACAAGTCATAAAGCTATGTAATAAGACTCATAAAAACATGCAAATAGCCCTTTTCTAGTGAGGGAAGAAACATGATCAGCCCTAAAATTGGGAGCATGGAAAAGCTGAATGCTCTGTGGAGAAATCACAAGGAGGAGTAGAAAATGTCCACTGGGATGATCAGTCATCAATAATTAAATAAACAAACATGCCACCTGACAACTCTGGAAATCTGTGTGCCAAGAATAATCATCATTGGTGGTAAAGAGCTCTTTCCTTTAATGTCTTGTGTCCAGTAAGAGAATGGCATTATTGTTCTCCTCTGTTGAGTCATCTGCAAGCCCCACCCCTCACGCTGCCCCCATCTGAGAACTTGAGCATTGAAACCCACATCCATATCTCTTAACCTTCTGTAATTCCACCTTCATGCCTCCAATCTTCATGGTACCCTTCCCCAATTTACCCTTTCTCAGGTAAACTTAACACTCATCTCTTTTTTTTCTATCAGAGATTTATTTTATTATATATATGTGTTTTTCCACAAATATATAAGTGCACCTCATGAATGCCCTGGCCACAGGGGCGGGAAGAGACTAAAGGATTCCCCAAATTGGGCTTGGCTGTCAACTGCGATATGCACTAGAAACTAGACCAGGCCCTTAACTTCTGAGCCATCTTTTCAACCCCAACCCCAATACCCATCTCTTTTTCCTTTTACATTGGAATTATATTTTCATTCCTTTCTTTCTTCCTTCCTTCCATTCTTCTTCCTTCCTTCTTTTTGTTTTTTTGGTTTTTCAAGACAGGGTTTCTCTGTGTAGCTTTGGAGCCTATCCTGGCACTCACTCTGGAGACCAGGCTGGCCTGGAACTCACAGAGATCTGCCTATATTGTCCTATTCCCATGGACTCTTTCTCTTCCATCCTTGGTAATTCCTTTCTCAGACTCCCTCCAGTGCTGGTTGATATCTCTGTCTTATAAATGGTCACAGTCTGCTATGAGACCTAGTCTTGGGGAATTTCATTTTCTCTTTGAGTTTCAGACCAAAATATCCACCTACCTCTGGCTTTGTCACATACCTCAGTTCATGTGAAAACAAATTTGTTCTCACCATTCTCTACCCCCAAACAAAATCAAGTGAAAACAAAACCATTCATTCCCTCCCCAGATTCCCCATATAAGGCATGACTCACCATCTTGACCTGTTTGTCAGATAACTGAGTTATCAGTCTTGGCCACATCATCATCCCCATGATGGATCAGTCACCGAGTTCTATTCCTGAAATCCCCCAAATGTCTTTCACACTTTTCTCATCCCCTCTTTCCTCTCGCACCCAGCCTTAATCCAGTTCATTGTCTCCACCCCTTATTTGGACAACTGTCACAGTGTCCCACTCAGTTGTCTGCCTCTTATTAATTCTTTTATGTACAAACTAATTTCCAATCAGAGTCAGTGATATTTCTAAAATAAAAGTCCAAACATGTGTTGTCCTGATCTGCTTCTATATGGCTTTTTATATCAAGCACAACAGCTCAGTATAAACTTCTCATATTACTTCTTGCTGCCAAACAATGCCACCATTGATCTGAGAAAATGGTGTCTCTGCTTTCCCAGAGCTTTACTACATATTCCTGTCCATGCCTGTCTATCCATATGTTATCTTCATATATCACATATATATGCGTTCTTCACAAAATTTCCCATTTCTCCCTGAAATGGTACCCATTCCTCCACTCTGCTTTCAGCACAAGGAGCCACCTGCCCTTATCTTCATAATACTCTGGGGTTTCTCAGCTCTTTAATCTCTGGGCATGATCTATCTCCACCTTCTTTGCTGAAAATTATTAAAAGCCCATGTTGCTCTGAGCTTTCACCACAGGCTTCATCCCTTTGCCCTGAAATCTACAATATTAAGCTCATCAAGATAAAAATGTCAAGTAAAGCTGACCATAGATAAATGGGCAAGCCAAAATGGCACCTACACTTTAAAGGTTATCTAGATCTGGAAGATACAAGCAAGGGCTTGATTTCACATGGACTCAGGCAGGTGATAACTTGTGGGTGAGACTTTGAAATGGAAACAGATGTTAAGCTCAATGCCTGAGGCTTGCTATGTGATCCTCAATACTATTACAGTGTGGGCAGAGACCATGTCTATCAGGGAAATCCCAATGAGAAGGTTACAAATAGATGAGCTTGCAATTCCAAATGCAAGCTCCAAATTGGTGAAAGCCAAACTGTAAATTTGATGCAAAGACTGGGTTTACACTCTTTGCTTAACATTCTCCTAGTCTTTGATTAAATAAGACATTCTGGAATAATTTCTGGATGAAGGATGAGCTGGTGTCACCCTACTTGCCAAGTTATATCTTAACTCATATTACAAGTCTGGGATAAACACTATGGGATGTTAGAACGAGGAGTAACTATCACACAAAAGTTAAGCACTGTGCTACTCAGGGAAAACCCTGTAGGACCCACACGTATCTTTCATCTTTCCTGAAACTTGCCTTCCTTTCCTACAAGCTTGCAATGACCATACTACAATCACATTAGTGATGCAATTCCAACTTACAAATTTAAAAATGTATACTCAGTCCATAGAAAAAGGGAAGGTTGTGGTTGAATCTATAATGTCCTGCCTAGTTCATATTTTGAACTCTTGCTCCCAGCCAGTGCAGTTAATTTGGAAGGTTGTAGAAGTTTCTGGATATAGGACCTAGTTGAAAGAGTGGGGTCACTGGAGGTGGCTCCTTGTGGGCATATCATTACCAGATCCTTCTTTATCATTCCTTGACCTTGATTCCTAGTTGGCCATGAGGTGAACAGTTCTCTCAGGTTATCATGAACAATGAGGTCCTGGACAGTCTGAAAATCTTAGATAAAATCAATCCTTCTGCCTGTTTCTGTCAGGTCCACTGGCATATAAAGGGATACAGTAACCAATAGAGGTCACATAAATATTAGTTTTATTATTAATTGATTTCAGCAGCTTGTTAAGAGACAACATGTACATGCACAAATCATGACATCACTCATGGGGCATGAAGTCTTTATGAAGGAGATATATTGGCACTTTAAGCAAGGGAGACTGACTGGAGATGAATCTCATGGTAAGCCCATCACAGTGCACAACTGCTACCTCAGACTCTCCTTTCCACATGCCTATCTATGCATCTCACTTGTAAAATCTATTGCAGGTTTCATGTGAAACCAGGGAAACCTTCCCATTGTCTCTATGTTTTTCCTCACAGGGAATAAGAACACTTATTCTGAGCTAAATATGTATGTTCATGTCCCAGAAACATGAATTCAGGTTGCCCAGTAACATGTTCCTGCATGGAAGTGTTTCTTGAACTTTATGTGAACAGAACAAAAGAATGTATAAACCAAGTCATTTTTAAATGGATCAATAAGGACAGACAACAGGGATTGTTCAACTCACGCTGGCCTGTAGATACTACTGTGGGAGATTGTCTTACTTGCGAATTGACATGTGAGAGTTTATCCCACTGAGGGTGTAGCCATTCCCTAGGCAAGTAGTACTGGGCTATGAAAGGAAAGGTAGCTAAAATGACTCTTCAAGCAAACCACCAAGCAGTATTCTGTGGCTTCTGCTTCAAGTTCCTACTTGAGTTCCAAACCTGACTTCCCTTAATGATGGACTGTAAGCAGTAAGCTGAAATAAACTGACCCATCCACAGGTAACTTTATATCAGAGCGTTTTATCACAGCAATGGAGAAGAAACTAGGGCACAAAGGTTATGTCCTATATGGAGAATGATGGCAAATGCTTAATGACCAGCTTTTTGGAGGACAAAATTCACCTTGACTAACAGTTGTTAGAAACTTCCGTGGTCAATTAACTACCTATGGCATGGGCAATTTCAAGCTACCACATCTATGTCACTTGGAAATGATGCCCAAGCCTGGCTTTTATAAGTCTTACAAACCAGTAAGAGCCCATTGTAGTATTCTACTGCTTAGATTATTCAGTAAAGCTGCCTGTACCCAGAGATTTATCAAGGGAGGCATCAAGTCCAAACCGTGCTTCCTTCTCTCCACCCACACTTCAATGTCCCATACTGGGGGATATTTAAAATTATCCCACCATCACTTTGGGTTCTTAGGAAGACAAATCTCATCCCACCCTCACCTCATCATTCTTCCCTCAGCAGGAGTTTTCCCCACAGGGTTTCTTGTTTTGCCCAAAGATGGATGTCTAGAACCCTCAAATCACCTTTCTGCCAAAAGAGGTTTGTATGCTTTCCTGACTGAGAACACACCCAGAGTTTCTGTCCCACAGTACTTTATCAAGGTGGCACACCTGGTATGTGGTGTTAGGAATGATTATGTCTACTTTTCTACTGGTATATTCATTCAAATGACAAAGTTCATTTAGGACAGACACCTTGTGTGCATCCCTTTTAGATCCTCAAAACCCAGGAATTAATGCCAAGTAAAAGATGCAGACAGATGCAAGATACTGCTCCTGGGACTACCTGCAACTGTCACCCTCCCTTTTCCCTCTTACAGTCTCACTCAGTCTCTGTACTAAAGTGAGTGACTTAGGAAAGACTAAGGAAAGAAAGGAGAGTATCCCTTTCTCACCCCTGGCTACTTGAAGTATAGTCTAAGGCTTCTCTAAATTGTCCTGAGGTCAATCACTACTCTGTGACAGGCTTCGAAAAAACAGAAAAGTTCATCTCATTTTGGTTACTATCAATTTGGAGAAGACACAAAGTATAAACCATTGATCTAGGATGGGACCCAAAGAGGTAGAGAAAAATTAAACAGACAAGCTTTGAAGAGAGGGACCAGGTAGTTACTATGAAGGAAATGATCTGCATCTAAGCAGGAGTCCTATAATCCTTATAGTCGAGGTTTCCCAGGCATCTGAGATTATGCCAGGTGCCTGGAGAAAGGCTATCTAGCTAGGACTTCAGGGGAAATTCTTTCCCATTGGAAAACATCTAGTTTCAACAGCTGACTCTTCTCCTAGAAGGGTGCAGATTTATAGTTGACCCTGAGCTGGTTAGAATGTCTTTGACTGCAACTAGACACTGCATAATAAAGCTTGCACAAAGATTGGGCAGGGTGAGCAGAGGAGCACGGGAGACCTCTAGCCAAAATCTCGTGAATCAAGGTGAATAGAGATGGTTCACCCTGCAGAATTCACCTTCTGATCTCTGCGTCTGAAGTTATATTATTTTCCCAGGGGAGATATGAACAATTGCCAGTCCACCTAGAAGGGGCAATAACATCAAACGTCAAACCAATGAAATAATTCTATCTAATTCCAACTAGATGAACCAATGAATTCATCTGGATTAGTTACAGGAGGAGTGTAGATGACCTCAAGACAGCTATTATCACCTGAAAGTCCTAACCTGACATAGGTAATAGCCTCCGAAAGGCTGAATTACTTGAGTCACATCTTTAGCAAAACTTCCACCTCCCACATACTCTTGTACTACTCCCAAGACCACATGCAGCTGCAGGGCAGGCAGGCAGGATACATGAAGTCCCAGGTCATCGTCTGGTGACTCTCCCTCTTCTTTTGCACTAAGGAGAGTTAACAACCTTGTTACCATTACCATAGGCAGAGCTGTTACTATATGTTTTACCTATTTTGTCACAATGATGGGAGAGGTGCCAAGATTACTCCTACTCCATTATGATCACAACTGGATAGTAATACTATGCCTGGAGGAAAAAGCTATACTATAACACTATTTCCCTTCTGGCTTTGTGGGTCACAAGGAATCTACTCCTAACTCCCATTGTAACTACCATTGAGCCTGTTTGCTGAGCACCTACTATGAGCTAATGCTGATGAACTTTACTGAGATAAAAGGGAGAAAGAAATTATATAAACAAGCTCACATAAGTAACCACAAAACTGGAAATAAAAATACAGACTTCCCAGACATAAATGGGATATCTACATCCCAATTTCACCTTAAGGTTCAGAGTATAACATGGGAAAGGGGGCTAGAAAGGATGCTAGAGCCAGAAGATGGAGAGGAGTGACATCATTAAATACTGTCTTCTAACATGATATGGCCATTGTACTCATGAAGTCACAGTACAGTGGGTACCTGCATTGATACTCTGATCTGGATGGGAGAAAGCTGTATAGAGCATCCCCTCTAGCTGAGATGAGGAGCTATTGGCAGCTGATGGCCATTGAGGGTGAGGGAATCATTTATTCAGTGATAATGCCACTAGTAAGTTGCCCGTGAATGAATAAATAACCTCAAACCAAGGCACATATAAACAACCCTAATTAAACTCAATAGGTTTTTTTTTTTAAAAAATATAAGAATGGAAGGGAAGAGTGGATTGGGAAAAAGAAGAGGGCCCAGAGGCGTGGGTAGGAGATAAGATAGGGGAATTTAGAGCAAATGTGATCAAAACACATTATACTTTTGTGTGAAATTGTCAAAGAATAAAGTAAAATAAAGATGGCAAAAGTAATACCCCCACAGACCAGGGTTCCCCGCTCACTCTCTGTGAACAGTCCTGGGAGCTCGCCTCCGTAGGAATGTTAACATTTATCAGTTTGAATCTTTCCTCATGTCAATCTCTGTCACTTTGGATCATCCCACAGCCCAAATGCTTGCAAAACAATTTACTAAAGATATTCGCCGCTTTCAGGCCTTTCCAGGAAATAGAAACTGAATTTGCACTGCCATCTTCCTTCTCACAATGAAAGAGAAACTTACATTCAGTCATTTTATTCATTATATGAGTGTATACCTAGCGACTGCCACTGTCCAGTATTATGCCATACCTTTAGAAAAGAACAACAGGAAACAAAAATGAATTTCTGTCTCATTGGTGTCTATATAATATGACATTTTGTTATGAATAAACAATAAACAACTTGAAGGCGGGCTGTCTGAGCATTGTGGTTTTATTTCAGCCACCCGCCAATACCATGCAATCATGCAGCTCTCTTTTACAAAAACAAGCCTCCACTGTCCCTCTGTTCTTTGTATTGGTTGTGTGGTGTGGGCCTCACACAGTCCTATACTGCTGGTGAGCTCTTGTCAGATACCTATACTCAGGTGAAGCCAGGACTCTTAGCCACAGAATAAAATTTCAGGGGGAGCCAGTAGAAAGCAGAGTTGGAGTTTTCCAGGAAGATGTTTATGTTAACAGAGATTTGAACATGGAGAAGCTGGGAACAATAAAGAGAAACACATGGGAAAATATGAGGAAAACTCAAGTATGAGAATAGACTACTTAGAAAATCCAACTTAAGTGTCTCTGTAGAAGCTATGTAAGACAGCTGTAGCCTCTGAAACTACATCTCAAAGAGTTAAAAAGAGACTGTAGGATGATTCCCATGGTGCAGTGAATGGGTACCATTTTAGCTGATGGATAAAAGACTAAATCACAAAGGGTACATGGGAAGTTACGTTTTTATTCTTACATTATTGATTGACTGACTCATGTGTGTGTGTGTGTGTGTGTGCGCGTGCGTGTGTGTGCGCGGTATCAACGTATGTATGGAGCCCGGAGGACAACCTATGAGAGTCAGTTCTGTCCTTTGACTATATGGGTCCCAGGAAAGTCCAGTCATCAAGCTTGGTAGCAAGCTCCCTTACCTGCTGAACCATCTTGCTGGCCCAATTAAGATGTTTCTGTTGTTAATTCTTCACTTTAGCTGTCAAGTCTTCCACTGGACTTCAGTTTAGGTGACTTCTTTTCTACCCCAAGCTCTTAATTGTTCTGGTCTTTCTATTCTGCCTAACTCTGATTAAACTATTCTGCTTTTCTGATGCCATCTGGTCTGAAGCTGCATTCACTGTGGCCTCTACATCACCTCCTAGGTGATCTCTTAACCCAGCTCCCTTTGCCAACTTTCCGGCAAGTGTGCTGGTCCCTAGACATTGCAGGATGATTGCTGAGTTCCGGATGGTCTAGGGGGAATCTCCCACACCATCCTTCACATTTGCATTGTACTAGGCCTACATGGACCCTTCATCATAAGGCTGAGGAACTCCATGACTCATCACAATTGTTCCCTAAAAGGTGAGGTTTTATTTGTTTATTCTTGTAGTGCTGAAACCTATATGTATAGCATGTATTATTTGACAGAGAAAACTAATGAATGGATAGGATACCTCAGTGGTCAATTTGTGATATCAGGGATATAGAACAAAGCACAGAGGTTTATTAATTCCTGGCCAGAGGACAAGTAAATGTCATAGTTCATAACTTCTGTATATTATGTAAGCCAGACATTGGCTAAACAAGACAAGCAGGCCAAATATATTCCAACAGCTATTTTTATAGATAAAATCTCATTAGAACACAGCAACTCCCATTCATTTACATGTCATGTCATCTCTGGCATCTTCTACCCTCCAATAATAAAGTCAAAACACTGTCACAGAAGGCATATGGCCATAAAGTATAAAATGTTCACTTTCTGGATCATAAAAATCACAAAGTCTAGTGACCTCTAGTGTAGACTCTGCCTGTCAAAGTTGGACTGATCGAATTTCTACAATGTACATAATTCACATAATTCACTCCAAGCTGGCCATGCAAAATAAGAGATAGAAAATAAGCTAATAGTTATGGCAGTTAGACTAAGGAATATCGAATAACCCAAAGGAGAGCCACTAAAGCAGTATGTTCTATTGCTCTTTTCTGAAAAAGATTTGGCTTTTTCCCCCTTTCTGACAGAATTAGTATGATTGTACTTAGTACTACAGTTTAACAACTTAAATGAATATTCTCCAAAGGAGATAGAAGCAATGGACACATAAAAATATCCTGTGCATTTTCAATGCAATCAACATGATTTATTAAGCACCTAGGTATAGATAATCTTATCATCACCAATAATTCTTGCATAATTCTGAATATTTGAAAAGTATTGGCACAGCATGAGGCAGGGCAGATAGGAAGTAGGCTATGAGGTAGAGTGCAACATACAGGACATGCCTTGGGTGTTTCTCTCAGGATGTGCATATGGCTGAAAGACAAAAGAGCCTTTATAGGGAATGGGAGTTTTGAAGCAATGAAATTACAACAAGGTCTCAACAAAGCCTACTGGAATATTCTTCCAGAATTGTGCAGGTGGCTGACCTTTATAAGTGTACAGTGGCCAGTCCTTTAACAGGCTACCTAAGCAAAGAGATTCTCCACCATGAAGGACAAGTCTCAAAGAGGGCTGACAGTGGAAAACTACAAGTTATAATCAGATGCTGCACTGGAAAAGACATGGAAAGGAAAGAAGTCCATCCCTGGTACTGTTACCCTGGTTTAGAATGAGGGGCTGAGGAGGTCATAGGCCCTTGCTGCCAAATTGCCTTCTAAATATTTACATTCATAACCATAGGTCTTGGGTACTTTGAATCTTGGTCAGAGGAACATCCTTTTGCAATGGTCTGCAGTCTATGGATAGATACATAACTGGTCAAATTACTAAGAATGACTGAGTACTGAGCCCTAAATGAGACATGTACATTAACCCCACAACTACCATGGCTTGGATTCACTGAGAAAGAAAGAATGTAAGATCTGAGGATGGGAAAGAGTGCCGTTCAATGCTGCCTTCCAGACATGATGAGGTTGTAGCAGTTAAGATCTCAGGGCAGTTGTGGTTCCTAGCACAGCCTAGCACATGATCAAGCTAGCCAAAATTCTGGCATAGGTGGGATATATTTTCCAGGCCTCATATTTTATTAAGGAGCTCTTGGCAGTGGCTATTTTCTTTTGAGACGTGGCCACTGGTAGTTTCCCATGCTATAGGGCATGGCCCCACACTGTGCATATACAGGAGCAGCACTAATGAGACTTAGTGGGCTCTTCCCCTGAAAAAAAGCTGACAAGAAGTTAGGCGAAAAGAGCAGATTTGAAGAGCAAAAAGCTAGTTAGGTATGATCACATTTTACTGTATACATGTATGAATGACTCACAAAGGTAGGTGATTTTAAAATACAATGCCATTTGTTTTACTTATGTAAACCTTCTGGATGTTATACTGTAACAATTTGAATGATGATGAATTTTTGAATGTGTGATAATTTTACCTAGATGTAAAATTCCACATGCATCAAAATATACAATGTTTTTGTTAATAACATTTAATGCTATTTATAAAGTATTTTTAAAAAGAATAAGAAAAAAGTGTTCTGAAATCAGTTCCA
Source organism: Cricetulus griseus (assembly GCF_003668045.3). Taxonomy (NCBI): domain Eukaryota; kingdom Metazoa; phylum Chordata; class Mammalia; order Rodentia; family Cricetidae; genus Cricetulus; species Cricetulus griseus. The sequence continues at coordinate 18,076,071 of NC_048600.1, forward strand.
CCAACATTTACAGGAGGCTAAACTTCTAAATAGAATAATAATAATAATAGCAAAACAAATTGCAGCTATAACTGATAACAGTCATCTCCATCCTTACTCTGCATCCTCAATTACCTAACCTTCCACCAGCACCTCTACTGTGGAGATGTCATGGTGTAGATCCTCTTAATGAGCCTAGTCCCCATGCTTTTCTCAGTGCACAGCTACCATGTTTGCCTACCTACTATTACAATTAGACAAAGGACTGCCATCAAAGACCCAAGTCAAGACCTACTTCTTCTGTCTCCATTACATTCCAGCATCCAGCCCTAAGTTATCAATGTCTATTGTCTCCAATATGACTGCAACTCTTCTCTTGCCTACTGGTCCATTTGTGCATGAAATTTGAAAACCTGGTTAACCATGAAACACAGTGTTTAATTTTGTTAACCTTACTGTCCCTTCTAAGAAGCATGACCTAATTGTCTAAAACTCTGGAAGCTTGAGTTGCAGAGGCAGAAGCACAAATTCCCCAAGTAGTTTGTGAGGACTGGTGAGATAGGTCATTCTTCTAAAGCATGTTGGTTCCCAGACCCATTGTATCTAACTAATTGGATGCAGAACTTGAGAACTACTATGGCTTTACCTATTAACTATTTAACTATTAACATAGTTTTGAACATCCTCCTTCTGATCACCAACCACTTCTGCCCAGAATTCATCATTTGGGGAACTGAATCACCTTATTGTTATTAGTTTTCTAAATACTTCATCTGTCAGCATGTGTCTTCAGAGACAGCCACTGATGAACTCTGGGAGATGCTGGCATTTTTCTAGTATCTCTCTTATTGTTTTGAGAAGCATAACATCTTCTGGGTCTACCCTGGAAGCAGGGCCAGCTTGTGAGTTGGGTACTTCATATTCTAACATATTAACATGGTCTTCATTGTGAACCTTTTGGTCCCTTACCTGCTGGGAGAATTCTGTATTTATATCTTCATGATATAAGCCATAGCTTTTTCCATGTTTCTCAGGGCCACCTTAATATGTTAGAATCAAGTCCTACAGGCCTTGGCAGGTTGTTAAATATTTATCACAATGAGTCCTTCAACCATCCCCATGGAAGTTCAGCACTGTTAGCAGTACTCCCTATGCTTGTTATTCTCCTGGTCCCTATGGGTCTGTATTCCGCATAGATTTGGGCATGACTTCTTTTCCTCTGGAATGTGTATGATTACTTTTAATTGTCTACTTGATTATAATTAATGATGGCTGGGGCATTAGTAAGGTTCTCTTAGTATGACCACAAGGAACATTTCTAAAGATGATTAGTTGTCCTGAATGTGTGTGGTTCTATACTAATGACATGACTGAGGTTCTATTCTAATGAAAAGGTGGGTGGGGTAGTAGGTTGGATGAGCACTTGCACTTTCTTTTCTGTACCTTCTGGTCTCTTGAGATATGTAGAGCTCCAGCATCAAAGTCATAAGACCATCAACTCCACCATGTCTTCCTCACTATCATGGACACTACGCTCTAAAACCATGAACCAAACAAATAAACCCTTCCTCCAATGAGTTATTTTATAGCAGGTATCTGCTATCTTCAGGGAGAAAGGTCTAGAGGTCTAATAGAGCATGCCTAGTACCCCATGGTCCAATTTATCAAAATGTTGGATGGAGACATTAGATGAAATCTGCCTCCAGGGAAGGAGTTGGTAACCTCAGACAGGAAGTCTTTTTCAGCCAAAGGCAGTACTTGGAGAGAGATCACAGTTGGTAGTCAGCAGCCAGCAGAACTCACAGCATTCTGGAGCAGTGGAGGGGTGCTCATTCTCCTCACACATGAGAGAACTCTAGCATGTCCACAGCTTCTCTATGGGAAAATTCGGCAAGCAGACTATTATATCAGAAAATGAGTTTAGAATTTGTCCTTATGTTAAGTTGAAAATACTGATGGCTGGAAGCCAGATACATTCCTCTCAATGCCACATATGGTTTGTCCCTGAGACTAGAAGGTAGATTGACTCATGAAATTTTTCTTTTATCTCCTCCCAATAGCTCTTGCCTTTATCTAACCCTGTGTGGTTTTGGAGGTGGTACACAGACATTGAAATGAAGATTCTGGGGGCCCTAGATCATCATCCAGTGAACTTATGATATCCTAGGTAAGGAGATATCAAGTTTACTTGTTAGCATGTCTTACCTGATCACACTTACACTACAAACAAGACCAGTCCCCTACAAACAAGTTGCCCAGTCCAGCCATACATGGTTAATGCCAACTCCTGGTATCCAAGGTGCTGCCTCATCATCCACCAGAGGAAATCTTTCCCTTAAAGAAGAATGAATGTGGTGATCACATCCAATCTCCTTACTTAATAAGGTCATTGACTCATCTAGTGTCATTATTAATTGTGCTAGAGTATAGGACAAAATAAAAACTGAAGAAGGTAAAAGTGCCTGTTCTCTAGTTCAGAGTAGCTGAGCAGATACATGACTCCTGAATTCAGACAGAGTCAGAACCAAAGAGCAGAATGAAATAATACTATACCCATGTGCTCATTTCCTGCTGCTAACTGCCCATGTCAAACAGATGAACAATTACAAGAGCTAGAGGGCAGAGAGGAGAAAAGATCAAGTTACTCTTCAGTACCAGTCCACTCTTTGGCACTGGTCCATTCTTCACCACTGTTCCACTCTTCACCACTGGCTCTCAACTAAGGTATGTATCAGAAATGTGTGTATCTGTACTGGGTGTGCATGGGCTTCTGCAGTATGTGTGTGGGGGGGTAGGTGTGGGTGTGGGTACTTCTGTTGCATGTGTGTGTGAATGTGTGTATGTATACTTCTGCAATGTGTTTGCTTTTGATGTGTGTGTGTGTGTGTGTGTGTGTGTGTGTGTGTGTGTGTGTGTTTCAACATCTAGCAAAGTTCCCAGAGTTACCTCTTTCCCTTGAGAAATTCCTCCTCACAGAAGCAGCCCAAACCAGACATGACAGCAGAACAGACTTCCTCATATCACTATGCCCAGGAATGGAAGGTCACATTTAGTACATACTATGAGTTCCTCCCATTCCAACCTGTCCTATGACTTCAGCCAATAGAACAGCAAAATACAACAGCAAAATACTGGAGATCATGCCAGAACCCTGCTAACAACATTAATATTACAGACTAGATGACTATGAATAGAGAGGGAGGGTCACTTAGAGCCATCCCACAGTCCAGGGCCTCCCTGTTAGGTACTCATAGAAGGAAGATTTTTAGTCACATTAAAGGCACCTGCATCCATGCTTCCTACTTACAGAGAAATCAGCTAGAGAGAAATAACTAGCAGTGACTTGCAAACATTAAGGCAATTCAAAAATATAACTCATCATTTAAGCTAGTTAAACTACTAACAGTTTGAAAACCAAATTTATGAGGAGAGATAGAGGGTCCAGGCCCAATGCTGTAGACCTATGATGCTAGATACTTGGGAAGCTGAGGTTGAAGGATATCAAATTCAAGTCTAGCCTGGTCACTTATGAAGATATATATATATATATATATATATATATATATATATATATATGTGTGTGTGTGTGTGTGTGTGTGTGTGTGTGTGTGTGTGTGTGTGTGTGTGTGTAAAGTACAAACAGAAGCTGAGGACACAGTCAGTGGTAGACCATGTGCCTAAGTAGAACCCAGGTTCAATCCCTAATACTAAACAAAGCAGGGCAAGTAGTGCCTAATTGATTCAGTTTGGCAAATAAGATTCCTGGTGATCAAAACAAACAGTGTCACTTCTGAAAGAGATTGAATGTCTGTCCTTCCAACTTCCACAATTTAGATCCTAGTTACCTGTTCCCAAAACACACAGGCACATGAGCGCGCGCGCACACACACACACACACACACACACACACACACACACACACACTTATGATAGTAGATAAAGGCTTTAAGAAGGTCACTTGAAAGTGTGGTAGAGTCCTAACAGTTGGGATTCAGAGCCCAGTTAAAGGGACCCAAAGAAGTCTTGCCATCTTTCTACCATAGGAGTAGACAGCAGCAGGATAGCCATCTAGAACCTCAGAGAGGGTTCCTTGGAATCCTGCCATGAGAGCTCCTGACCTAATGTTCCCAGCCTCAAAATCCAGAAGAAATAAAACCCCGTTGTTTAAATCACATGATTTATGAAATATTTCTATAGAAGCCAACAATGACAGGCTCATAACCAGGGCTTAGTGCAATGCAAGTATGACCAAGGGTCATTTGCAGCTCAGAGTTCTTGGACCAAGAAGAAAGCAAAAAGCAGTATCTGCCACTGGCAGCCACACCCTTCTGTCCATTTCATAGAAATATGACTCCCTCTTAGAGTTGTAAAACACCATGGTGTGAAAGACTCTGAGTCTCTACAGTCATTCTCTCATTTGAAAAATAAGTCACTGACTTTGTGATATGACATCTTGCCAACATTCCTAAGGAAGTAATTGGCAGAACACCACTGGATCCCATTTTGTCTGACCTCTAGGTTAGCAGGTTTAATCCATTGAGCCACACCATGTCTCTAAAGGGCTGCTCTGGGGGAAGCTGACAGTGTGGCAGGACTCAAAGGTAAAGCCAGAATTAGAAGTATCTGTTGCTAGCCTGCCTCTCACCTGAGACCCTCTGGGCTTCTCATGCTGGCTGTACCCTCTAGCCAGCCCATACTACAACCTCCACAGAGGACTGTTTTTTGTTTGTTTTCTTCTTCTTCTTTCCCCACTGTTCGTCTGAATTATATTTTTTGAAGACAACTGGCCCAGGACAGGTCATTTTATTGCTCTCCTATTGCAGGAGCATTTCTCAGCTTCAGCCCTCTGCACCTGTTCACACAAGCATCTCACAGGACAAAGCAAACACCTACTTTTGAGTGAGCGTACTTTCTTTCCCTGTGGCCCTGGCCAATTCCCACACTGTTCTCAAGCCACAATCTTTCAGAATGTGACCCTTTGGATCAAACCCACCACTCCCTAGTGCAGAGAAGACAAGCATCACAGAGCAGACCACTTGACCTGCCCTAGGCAGCAGCCCCCAGATGCTGGCCTGTGTGCTTATAGGCCTGCAGGGGTACCGCCAAGGAGATGGAGTAATCAACTCTCTCTCCCATGAGGCAACTGCACAGCGGTCGTGTCTAGAAAAGAAAAAATGTCATTACTGCCCATGGGAGAGTGTAATGACCCAAATTATGGCCTGTCAGATGAGGCAATGCTTGGCCCAGAGAGTTGACTGCAGCATGCATGGCTCACAGAGCAGGTGAGGAAAGAAATGTGCCTCTGGGCAGCCTGTGGGAGGTGGAAGCCTGGGCTCCACAGTCCAGCTACAGACATCTGTTTCCCCATTCTGTAACTGTGAAGGCCTTTCGGCTCCTCCTGGGAGACTGCAGGGATGGGGTGGGAAAAGGCATGGCACAGCATATACAGCAGCTGCCTTTTAGGCAAGGCCATGTGGCTACTAACCCTCCTGTAGACTAGACTGATTGAAGGACTTCTTTCTTCTTTGTTGTTTAATTTCTTTCTTTCTTTTCTCCCTTTCCTTCTTTCTTTGCATGCTTGTGGTGTATGAAGTATAAATGTGCATATGTGACACACATATCTGTGCACATATGTGTGGGTATGAATTTACCCATGCATGTGCATTGGAAGCCAGAGGTCAATGTCAGGCATATTTTCTTTTGCTTGCCTATTAGTGTGTTTGAGAGAGAGTCTCTCACTGGAACTGGAACTCAAATTTCTGCTGTGCTGAGTAGCCAGGGAGCCCATGGGATCCATCTACCTCTGCCTCCAACCTTGGGAAATGCAGGTATGCACTGCCACATTCAGGTCTTACATGGGTGCTGAATCTGAATTTATCTTCTCATTCCTACACAGCAAGCACTTTAAATACTGAGTCATCTCTCCAACACAAAGATATATATATATATATATATATATATATATATATATATATATGTTTCAGACTTTCCTTGAACAGAGGATAAGATGCCACAAAACATAGTTGACATGGTGGGGGCATCATGGAAATTATACTCAGACTGGAGTCAGATAGGGATGAGTCCCCATCACAGTTCTTCCCTGGCCAAAACACTGCCCTATCAGGTCATCTATCTCCTCTTGAGGATGGGCACAACTAAGCATCCAGTGCTTGGACAGAGGTGAATGCGCATGATGGGAGCTGTCATAAGAGAAAGCTGTTATTTTAGTTGGAAGAGCTGTAGGCAAGCTACCTGCATCAGACACAGTTCACAAAGGTTAACACGTGGTGGCAAAGATATGAGAGTAGGGGTACTCCTATATTGCTAGAAAGTCTGTAAATTGGTAAAATCCCTGCAGATAGACATCTGGCACTAGCAGATTTGACACTTAACCCATCCTATGATACAATGATGAGCTTCTAGTTAGCTCAAGGTACTATCGCACATGTGAATCAGAAAACATCAAAAGATGCTTGTTGTAGCAAAACAATGAAAGCAGAGTAATGGTCCATGAGCCAAATGTAATGTGTTTATGGAATGAAGTATTCCATCCATCTCCTTGTCTACATAGAGTCTCAAAACCTAATTATGAGTTTTGCAAAAGTTTTGGTAGACTGGGTTAGAATCTAAGCAACTCTATACAAATGCAAATACAACCATACATTATTTCATGCATGTATATCTCTATATACAAAGCTATAAAATTGAGACCCTGAAATGATATTTAAAAAGCTCACAACAAAATTGATTTATTTTCATTGCTATATATTTATACCTATGTAGTAGAACAAGTCCATTGCCAGGCCTGAACTTAGTATTCAGTGATAATTGTTATTATATGCACAAACAGGAAAGGAATTAAATTGTTTATATCTGTCACACCTTTGGGGGAAGTTGAGATTCATCGGAGTGATCTCTAAACACGTGTCTTGAGGGGAGAGGTAATTTTTGGTTTTATTAATTTTAACACTAACATCAGCTACTAAGAGACTATAGGATATCATCCTAAATAATAGTCTGTTTTACTATATCTCTCCAGATATAGTTTTACTATATCTCTACCACTGCGTTTACTTTGATAATAATGCCCAAGAAAAAGAAATCTTTCAGGATTCCTTTCTAAAACATTCTCAGACCTTATCCAAAAGTTTCTAGGGTTAAGACTCTATTTTCTTTTTCTTTTTTTAAAATTAAAACATAATTACATTATTTCTCCTTCTGTTTCCACAATTTAACCCTTCCCATGCACCCCCTTTCTTGCTCTCAAATCCTGGGCAAATATTTTAATTAGTGTCATCTCTCTCTCTCTCTCTCTCTCTCTCTCTCTCTCTCTCTCTCTCTCTCTCTCTGTGTGTGTGTGTGTGAGAGAGAGAGAGAGAGAGAGAGAGAGAGAGAGAGAAAGAGAGAGAGAGATTACTGAAAGCCACCACAGATCAAAATGCAGAGAAGAAGTAAACATGCAGTGCCCAACCTCAAATAATACATTTACAGCTCTAGATAATTCATAAGAGTTTGTCCTCTAGAAAACTTCACCACAGAGTTCTTCATTTTGTGGTAGTAAAAACAGATTCTCATAGCATGATATGAATACAATGAGTAAAGAAAATCTGGGGAGAGGTGATTAGAATGACCAGCTTGTTTCAAAGATATCCTAAAACTTCTCAATTGGTGATGATGGTGCATGCCTTTAATTCTAGCACTTGGGAGGCAGAGGCAGGAAGCCTGGTCTACAAAGATAGTTACAGGACAGCCAGGACTGTTACACAGAAAAACCATTTATTTATTTGTTTAAACTTCCCAAGTCTTACCGAACATCAACATAGTGGTATTTATAATTGATATGCTGAGGAAATTCTTAAAATAATCAAGTCCTACATAGTTGCCCTAATTCTAGAAATTTATTTTTATTTACTTTCTGTAGGTCTGCAAAGAAAAAGAGAATCTCTTTATTGACTAATGACAGCAACAAATCATGTAGTTTATTTTTATATTCATTTATTTGGCAATTTGAGAATAAGTTTCAACCATATAGCTGTGGTTGGCTTAGAACTCACTATGTACACTCGTGTGGCCTAGACTCATAGAGATCCTCCTGCCTCTGCCTTTCAGAATCTCAGCTTGGAGGCTAATGCCACCAAACACAACTCTAGATCATTCAGTTTAATTAAATTTTGGATAAAGCTGGAGAGGTATCCCAGTGGGTAAAGATGTGCTTCCAAACTTGACCTGAGTTTGAGCCTCTGGACTAGCATGGTAGAAGGAAAGAACTTTCCTCTACCCACAATAAGCACATGTGTACTCACCTTCACCCCAGCATACAAAGTAAAATAAATAAATTAGAACTTTAAATCCTTGAACATAGATTCCAATATGTAAAAGTATATTTTCCCTTTTTATGGCTTGATTATTAAGCTAGCTTGTCTCCTGCAGTATTTTCCATGGTTTCTGCAGAACATGGGGAATGCTCTAAGTGGATTATTAAGGAACTTCAAAATATATTGAAAAGTCATTTTGCCACCAACAGCTAGCCTGAAAATGAAACTTCCATTACTATCCTAATAGGTCTCCTGCCTGAGTGCTGGCAAATGTATTATTAAACCTTAAACTTCACCTGTGTCAGAATAGATTGGTTGTTCTTTAACAGGAATTAATGATTGGAATAAGACACTTAGGGATGTCAAAGACAAGCCATCCATCCATCCATTACCCATCTATCTTTCTATCCATTATCCATCCATTTGTTCAAACTATTATACAGAGGCAACAAGGTCCTTAAAATGCTTGAAAGCCAAATGTCCACATTTCTCCATAGAATGTCACTAACCACACCTGGGGTTATTATCAACAGCATCTCCTAAACAATCATCACGTTCAATATACTCATCAATGACAGGGACAGATCAGGTTTTTGGAAGGTTCTTCCTTGTGCGTAAGTCCCAAGGTAACCCCTAGTATCCTGGGGTTGCAATTGTGTTTATTCTTACATGGTCAGGTTCCCTGGCTCAAGGTCTGGTCTACTGTTATTTTCAACACAATCTTATCAGATCTCATAGATATAGTTGAGCTAACTATGGTAATATTTCAGTGTGTATCCAAGTCAAATATGTAACCATGGATTGATAAGAAAGAAACATTGGATATCCATGAAGTATCACTAGGATCCCACCAATTTATGTGTGTTTCTAGTGGTCTAGACCAGCTTACCATTTCTGTAAGTTTCCAACCTGGCAGGGATGAGTTGCTCTTACTAAGTCTCTTCTATTTGCCACATTTCCATCTAGTTTATCTGTTTGTAGTTTTGAACTCTCTGCTTGTCATCTCTTCCCAGTAAGATATAAATTATTTGTAGGTTGTAGTTATGGCTATTTCATATTGTTTATTTGATGAATTTATTTTTATGTAATTTTTCATACAATATACTTTTCATATTGTTCCCATTCTACAACTCTACAACTCCTTCCAGACTCCCCTAACCTCTAGCAAGCTTGTTCTCTCTCTCTCTCTCTCTCTCTCTCTCTCTCTCTCTCTCTCTCTCTCTCTCTAATATCAAAAATGAAAATCAAAACAAACAAACTAAAAACAACAACAAAACCCAATAATACCAAAAAAGACAAAAGACAATGAAAAGCATACACAGAAAAGCATGGAGTCCATTTTATGCTGGCCAAATACCCATTTGCAAGGAGCCTACCATGATTGTGGTGAAAAAACTTAGTGACACTCTATTGGAGAAAACTATATGTTTTCATATGTCCATCCTATCCATGTTCTAAGTAGACTCAAAGTATAAATTTGGAGCATTAAAAGGTACAATTTATAGATGACTTTTCAATATATATTCTCAATTTTAGATTTATAATCAATAAACAGATGTTTTAAAGTTTTCATCAACATTTCTATGATTCCATTATCTATTTTCTTAGAGAATTTTAAATTCAGACAAAGCAAAGGTGACTTAAAATATCAAGTAAATATAGAATCACCATTCTGTTTATTTGCAGGGATACATACATGAGGCATAGACTGTCTTTCCTAGAAATGGTACTGTCATGATAAAACTCATGTGGGTGAGATTAGAACTGAGAAGGGGAAAGTCAGAGGGACAGAAAGTCAGAGATGGAATCAGAGATCTGATCATAGATGATGAGAACCCCAGCCCCAGGGAAGCTCAAGGAGCTTGGCTGTGTAATTCTTCAAAGTTTAATTCAAATTAAGTTCACCTTGCTTGGGATAGACAAAGAAGATGTTTGAGAAACATACTTGAGTCCCTGGGAGAACATATCACAGCTCTTACCCCAGTTCTTGGGTAGTAAGAAATAAAATTCTGGGCATTGGTTCCAGCAACAGGAACTTCCCAGAATCCTCTGGAGGCCATAATTAGTTGTATGGCTTTTTTAGTCACAATAGTAGAAGAAAAAGCAAGACAATCATCAATTCTTCAAAAAGGACAGTTTCAGCCAGACTTTGGCAACCAGGCAAACTAACTTTGGATCTAGATCTAGATCTAGAATTTTTTATAATGCCTACTTAACACTCAGGCACAGGAGAATGTGGTGTGCCTAGTTCCAGAAAGAGATGACATTTGTGGAGTGCATCAAGTACTCAGCTAGTACAGTAGGGATGCAAAGGACGTTTGGTGACCATGGAGGAGCCATTGCTATATGAAGCTGACATTTTAAATATGGAAGAATGTCATGACAATGTATTTTAAAGCACTGTACTATTATAACCTATGCCAAAGCAACATGTTATTTATTGTATTACAGAGAAAACTTGTAATTTTTCAGCTCTTTCTGCTCTATTTTTAGTTTGAACAAACTGTGTTCAGTACAGAAAGTTTCGTATATAAAGCTGTGTTTTGAAAGGCTATATTAAAATATTTTGCAAATTCAGGAATCGTGTGTATTGTTCCCTTTTAGTTATCCCTCAGGTAGTATGTGCACAGGTTTGCTCTTAGCCAATATTTGTAAAGAAATAATAAATGGCATATGTTTCAGAATCAACAGTAGTAATACAATGGGTTTCTAACTGATGTAGCTAGCTCATTGAAAAGAGTCATACACAGCCTTGTCCATATACTAGCATTTTCAGTACAATGGTGCTGCAGAGAGAGTAGGGCATGCTTTCCCAGTATCTTCCAAGTGTACTCTCAGCTACCCCAGAGGAGTTCCAGACAGAGGAGAGTGGAGAGAGAAGAAAGGACTATGGGAATGCTTTGTGAGAGATGAGCCCATTTTAAGCAAATGGCTGTGTGGAAAGCCCCATCAGCTCTCTTGCAAATGGACAAGTCATAAGCCTGCCTAATGACGTGGAACCTCAAAATTACCCCGTTCGATTTGAAAAAAATTTTAATGTCTCTCCAATGGGCAACATTAACAAAGGCCCCCTTCACTCCTCCACATGGTTTCTGTTAGGCAAGTGTATTCTCTGTAAGAGGAGAGGGGAAAGGGACTCACAGTGGGAGAAGGGTCTGAGTGGAGAGACTAGCCCTGGCTAATTCCTCTAACCTTCCCAATCCACTGAGCGAGTGCAACAGGGTGGTCCAACCCCACAGAAAGAAAACGGTATCTCAGCAACCACTGCATCTTCCAACTGTTTCCATCTCTTTCTCTTTTGACTCCGTCTAATAGTGCCTTCTTCAAGGAACATTCGTTAATCTTATCATTTGAAAGCAAATTCGATTTCAGCCATCCTTCTGATGAGCGACCTTTCACGTTTTTTCTATAGGTAAAACCAGTCGTTATGTTCTACCTCCTGACTCAGCTTTCTGGGTATCAAATTGCTCAGATGCTGTGTTTTTCTGTCTGGTAATATTGCCCTTTCAAACTTTCTCTGTAAGTGGCTTGAAAGGATTCATTTGGAGCAGCAGTTTCATCAATTTATTCAAATGTGTTTCTCAAACAATGCAGATTTGTTGTTTCAAAAATGTCAAGGTCTGGGCACAGACTTGAAAATGTTCTGCAAAATACAACTGAGCAGGATTTTCTGGGGAAAGAAAACAGGGATGTGTCAAGGCAGGAGACCAAGTAGTCATGAGTCACATGTCCCTAAAGGCCCTATCAGTTATATGTAAGGGAATGGGAAGCATGGGAAGCATGGGAACTCTCCCTGCTCCAGGGTGTAATGTAGATCCTGGCAGTAAAGTTCACTGTGCTCCAGCAGAGCTGCCTTTGCTGTAGGGAACAGTGAGCACTGATCTGCTAATAGGAATCCCCCACCTTTAAGAACGTGGTTTGGGGCCAGATTGTTTCAGCATTACACAGTGATTGGATATTGAGTCGGGACTGGGATGTAGTGAATTCTACTTGTTTGGCTGAGGCTGAGGGAGTTCCAATATGGAGGAAACAGACACCCTCCACATGACAGGGAAGATGAGATAGCATGTGTTGAAAGTCTGCATAAGTAAACAGGTAGTTTAGAAGTCCTGGCTGGTATCTGTCACTCAAGGAAGGAATGAAGTGTAACCTTTTTTAAAAGATAGCTCTTAATAGTCTGGTTTCCAATCACCCAGATGGTCTGGCCTTGCTGACTCCCCTACAAAATGCAAAGGTTCATTATTTTCTATGGAATAATGTCTAATTTTCATAGGACTTTCTACAACCAAGCATCGACTTAAACTTGATACTGATTTAACTGTGTTCATATCCTATACATATTCACAAGTGAAAACAAGATCTTCCTCCATTTCAAAATCGTGATAAATCTATCTATCTACCATTGTCATTTTTGTGACAGCTGGGGAACCTTTCCCATCACTGCTGGCCAGTCTACTACCTTTCATTTCTTCAAAGCATGGAGTAAATGCATGGAAACTAAAGTGTAAGGTGGTTGTTAGCTTACTGTATTTTATTACATGGGATAACTCTCTAAAGTTTACATCACACTGACAATCTAGATAATCATTGAATATTCCCTGTACAAAAAGAGATCCCTAAGACAAAATCAAGTTTACTACCATACAAGAACCCCTTGCATTAGCCATACAGCACATCTCATCTCTCTGGCATCACCTGGGAGCTCTATTAGAAGCATCAACAATATCCTCAGGGACAGGGTTTTCCACAAAACCTCAAGGCTTGTATTCTCCCAATCTGGAATACTCAGATGCTTAAAGTTTTTTGTTTTAGAAACAGTTATTTCTTTTTCTGTCTCTTATTGAACTGCCTAACCAACCCTCTTGTTCATCATGCTTTCTGACAGTGTGTCCTGATGGACAGGCCCTTTGCAAAGCTTCATTGGAGAAGTCAGCCTCAGGAGAGCATCAGTAGAGTCAAAGACAGGAAAGTCAACAGGGGAGAATGTTGCCAAGGACTCTTCAAGGGAGGCAGGTAAGGGGAAGGAGTGGGAGTAGAGTTGGGTTTACAGGCCTATACTATTAACAAGCATACAAAGACTCTTACAAATTGTGAGATATTCATTTGGACTTTAAAAGGTATTTTTTCCATTGGGTCAAAATCTTTAAACTTACAATGAATACACTAAAATGTTCTGCCCTTCTGCTGTTTCATCAGTACAGGACCCTGGAGGCCTTGAGGAAACCCATGCCTCTGGGAACAGAACTCTAGCTGATTCACCCTTGATGTATCAGAGTCTGCAGTTCACAGGTGTAAATGAGTGGACTCTTCCAGACAGGACCAGAATAATGATGCTCAACCATTTGTTGTTTTAGAACCTCTTGGAAACTGGTGATCAGGCTCTCTCCTAGAACAGATTGTAAGCCCTGACTCAGAAACAGGGAATTTTAACAAAGAATGTGTTTTTTTTTTAAGGGAAATCAACTTCATCTCCAGCTTTTAGAGTTTTAATCATCTGAGGAAGGTAATGCTGCAGCTGAGCATAGAGGAAGCCTGACTCCCTTGACAGAAAGTTACTGGTCAACCTCAATGTCCAGAATCCTACACTCTTGTTTTATGAAGACAGTCCCCAAAATCCATTATGTCCTAGGTTCTGTTGCTATGACCTCATGTACAGTGTGGGAAACAGAATGGAATGTGTACATGGGTGATATAAATCCATAGAAACCATAGGAAGAGGATGAGAAGCAGAATGGAAAGAGAAAAAGACAGGAAAGACTGAAAACAGAAGATTAAAAACGAGTGTCATAGGAATACTGCCCTTGGTTATTATAATCTGATCTTTGGAAGATTTGGAATTACTGTGGGGCTAGACAAACCCATTTGAGCAAGGCTAGAAAAAGAGCATTTACCACATACTTAATTTTTCCTTATCAAATAATAATTTTCTCAAATTTTACTCCAGTTTAAATAACCAAAATCAGGTATTTACAAACATACACCCCTATGTTCTCATTCACATGATACATCTATTCTTTCTTCCATCCTACCAAAGTCAGCTCAGAGCATACCTTGTGGCTATAGCCATCTCTAATCACTTCACATTAAGTAGTCATTGCTTGTAAGAATTTCTGGAGCAATTATCAACTGGGAAACTAACTTAGCGGCAACCGCATGTACATAGATCTGCTCATTGTTCTTGCAAAGTATCATTAAATAGAGGATGGACCTATGTCAATGCTCAGATAATTCTTATTTATGTAGATTTATCCAGATTCATAATTATCAATGTAGCTTATTCTCACTGATGTCTTGGTTTAGGAAGATAAATAATTCAGTCACCCAATTTAAATGTTAAATTCTATGTCATGCCAAACTCTAATGAAAATCTAATAGCTCCTTGGGCCACTGTCATACTTTACACCAGCTTGGATCTTTACACTTGATGCCCAATAATATTTGTATTGTGAGCATGAATTGCCCTTTTCATTTTAAAATATGGAAAATGCACAGTTGAAACTTGTGAGCCTATTGAATATAAATAAGCCTTCATTGTTTTTTATATGATCCAAAATGCATCCCATTCCCAAACTAAAGATAAGTGTTACTTCAAAATTTGCATCTGACTTTTAAAGATCACATTGAAGAAGAATGCACTTCAGGTAGAGAGGGCTATTAAGAACACTGACTGCTTCTCTAAAGGACCTGGGTTCAATTCCTAGCACCCACATTCTGGCTTATAACCATAAATAACTCTAGTTCCAGGGAATACAGTGTCGTTTTCTGGCCTCCACAGGCACACACACACACACACACACACACACACACACACACACACACACACACACACATGCATGCAGGCAAAACACCTATATAAATAAAATAAAATATATACAAGAAAATCCTTGTTAGAGTTCAAATAAATATCCTCCAAAGATCCACGTAAAAACAGCATAGCTTCCAAGGTGTGGAGGTATCGACAAGTTGTGGAAACTTAAGAGATGAATTCAAAGGGACAGTGTTAGTTAATGATGTGTCCTTAAAGGGGATATGCATCTTTGGTCTCTGCTCTCTTTCTGTCTTGCTCCTGGTCCCTAAGGTGAACAGTTTGCTCTACCATAAACTCCTAACACTATGTGCTGTTTTAACAGTGACATACTCAGAGCAACAAGCCAGCAAATCATGGATGGAAACCTCTAAAATTGTGAGCCAAGACAACCCTTTGTTCTTTATAAGTTGACTGTATTGGATATTCATAATAGTAATAGAAAATTCAATAACATACTGTCAGTTCAAAGAAAGATAGATTTCCCTGCCCTATTTCACTCCCGAACATTGTACAACCTCAAGCTGCCTGGCCTCACAGGTTAACTTTTACTTGGAAATCCCATTTATCCTACTTTGTTCCTTCAGGAATATAAGTGGTATGGTCAAATGGAGTGAACATCTAAATGACAAATTTCTAAATACTGCAGTCCACAGGGTGAAACTATTCCCTTGCTTCTTATTCAACCATTGTTTCCTACACCAAACAAAAACCTGGTTCTTTAATCTCCCTCTTTCAGATGGTACAGACAGAAACAGGGTTGTATTATCTTCCATGTAGTCATAAACCCTTCAGTTAATAGCTTTAAACACTTGTAAAGTACAAAGCATTGTACTCCATGCCATAGACAAATGATTAGTGAAATGGACATAGTCCTTGTACTCTAAAGTACCCCATGCCAAAGAAACCACATGTGTCTATATAAAAAATTATGTAATTAGGGATTGGGTGTTAGGCAAAGTGTTATTTAAATAAGAGCTTGACAGACATCTTTAACCTATTCTATTCTGGGGACTAATGCTCATTACCAAGTTGACTACATTCCTAACCACTCTTAGGCTTCTCCAATCCTGAAGGCACAGCGCTTCCCTCTCTCCACAGCTTGGTCTTCTGTCTTTCCCAGTTGTTCAGTTCTTTGTGCCAGTGGATGAACTTGCCAATTGCCTCCTAGACAACTACAGGTGTTCTCCTTACATAAGGAAAGAAAGAGTGAAAGGAATGAAAGTAAGACTGTGTATAGGCAGAAGTGCTTCAGTAAGCCAGGAGTTATTGGGTGTGAGTGTGATGACTCTAAGAAGCAAAGTGGTGAGTGAGCGGCTGAATAAGAGATGTCTCCTCTAGGCTCAACCCATGGCTGCTGGCATTGATTTCCTTATCTTCCCTTTGATCAATCATCCCAAGTCATTTACTAAGGCCAACAATTGTACAAGTAGCTGAGCGAACATCCAGGTCACTGTTCAGAGAATGAAGGGTAAGAGTTAGGCTCAGCAACTGTGAGGTTTTACCGTGATATTCTTGAAAAGATGGCTACCCCTAATCATCATCATCATCTAGAATGACAACTACACTTCAGTCTTCATTCTACCAATCACATCTTGATTCAGGAATGACCAAAAAATGCATTTTTTGTCAGCTTTGTGGCTATGGATGACATGCTAAACCTTCCCAAAATAAATAAACACAATTGAAGGCCCAGTACTTGTCCTAAAACAGTTAAAATGAGTCAAAACATTGAGAGAAGAGGGCTGTTGTGGCTGTAAGAAGATTACAAAATTCAGAGTCAAACAGGCTTCACCCAAAACACTGGCCCTATCATGGGTACGTTCTGTGACCTTATACAATTTTATTAACCTCCTTGAACTGCATTTGTTAATTTGAAAAATGAAGATAATATCCACCTGCCTTATAGAATGGCTGAAAAGATTGAATGGGGTAATATTTTCAGACACTGTGTATGTGCATTAGCAGTGTGTGCACAGGGAGAGAGAGCTGTGTGGGAAAGGGGATGCAGAGAAAATATACCTAGAAATTGTTCCCCACAGAAACTGTCAGGCTGATGAGGACAGAGACACTTGAATTAGCTTTATAGTCACCATGTAAAATTCAAATTTAATACTCTAGGAAGAGACAGTGGGTGGTGTAAAGCAGAGGCAGAAATGACAAAGAGAACACGTTCAAGATATGCATGTTAAAATAATACCGAGTTCAAAACTGTAATATAAAATACTAATTGTTTGTGTTTTAAGCAGACAACAGAAAACAAGATATATTAATTGAAAATAAAATGCATTATGATATTGTTCTTGTTCACAGTGGGGAGGGAGCTTCTAAGGAGCACTCACTGACCAACAAAATAGGAGTAATTTGTACCTGGCACTAGGCACTTTTACTTAATAGTCAGTGGTATCTTGGAAAGGCATCATCTCCATTATTATGGTGTAACTCCATTTAAAGTACTCTTATATATGTATTATGTACACATTTTCAGGAAGCTTTTATAGTGGCCATATGGTATTTTCAATTTGATATCCCTCCCCATACTCTACTGTACTCTTCTACCATGCTCCTCCCATCTCCCACTCCACTGTATCTTTACTTCATGACATCTCCCTTTCCTTGAAGTCTCCCCACTTTGCACACCCTTTGTAACTTCCTTACTTCTCTGGACACTTTAAACATATGTATCTAGAGTTTTAAATCTAGTACCCACATATGACAGAGGATGTCTTTCTGGGTCTGCACTACCCGTTTCCAGCTCCACCCATTTCCCTGTGAATTTTATTTTTCCCTCACAGCTAAATATTCCAACATCCAATTATACCATATTTTAGTTATCCATTCATCTATTGGGGGACATGTAAGTTGTTTCCATTTTATGGCCGTCGTGAATAGAACAGCAATTATGAGAAATGAGCAAGTACCTCTGTAGTAGGATATAGAATCCTTAGGGAATACATCCAGGGGTGGTATAACTGGATCTATGGTAAATTGCTTCCTAACTTTCTGAGAAACCTCCATACTGATTTCCTTTGTGATTGCAGCAGTCTGCATCTCCATCAACAGTGAGTAGCTGTTGTAAACTTTCCTCACATCCATACTAGCATATATTGTCATTTTAAAATAAATCTTAGCTCTTCTGATTAAGGCTACAATAAATTTCAATGTAGTTTAATTTGTGTTGTCCTGATAGCTAAGTATATTGAATACACACACACACACACACACACACACACACACACACACACACACACACACACACCTCTCTCTCTCTCTCTCTCTATATATATATATATATATATATATATATACAACATATATATATATATATATATATATATATGTCACAGCATTAAAAATGTTGAAATCCACTGTGCTGCTAAATGGACATAATATAAAAATTGTAATAACTGATAGTAATACACATAGATTAAGACATTCCTCAACCCTCACCAGAAAGTTGTATTTGAAGTAGATAGTGATCAACACAGAGATCACCGATCATCACTGTGGAATGCTCAGATATTAGTGGTAATTTTATATCTCCCACCTATATCAAGGGCTCAGAGATCACTGAAGAAGAGACAGCAGAAATATCCTAAGACCAAAGGTGGTAGATGGCTACAAGCAAACAATAAAATATCTTCTCTTCTGGGCACAGCAAGGAATCTGAACATATGAACTCACAGTGGTTGTGATAGCATGCACAGGACCTGTGCAAGCTCTAGCCACACAGAAATTTTAGCATGGAGAAGTGGGAACCATATCCCACCCCAACCTAGGAGCTATCAGTAATAGATATATGTTGGAAGAGAGAGAGTCAGCATTCTATTCTTTCTTTAAAATTTTGTTCTTTTAAGTGTTCTATACAACATGTTTTCATCATATTCGGTATAAGGCTACACCTTAGGGAAAACTGCCTCTCCCAGCTTCTGAAAATTATCAATAATCCCATTGTTAGGGGTAGTCAATTCCCCTCCATGATGCTGTAGTCCCTGGTAAATCAATTATACTACACATGGGGTATGGGAGGTCTATGGGGAAGACCATACACCTCCCAAAAATATGTAGCACAAACTAGATTTGGTAACAACAAAAAACAGACACCAAGTTGGATGGGTAGGCAAGGGCAGGTGAACCTAAGAGGATTTGGGGGAAGAGCAAGAATATGATCAAAACACATTGCACACAATTATCAAAAAAAAACCGATAATGTGTTTTTAAAAGATCGCATTAAGCTGGGAGGGGAACCCTGTAGTAGGAATAGGGAGGAAACTGGGGAGGAGAGAAGAGGGGGTGGAATTGATCAAAGCATACCAGATGCATGTATGGAAATTTCATACAACAGTAAGACAGAAAAAAGACAATTCTTTTTTTTTTAATGATTAGGTCAGATTAACTAATGTTTTGGTATGGTTTTACCATATACAGGAATAGGCTAGCCGGGGATTTACAAGTGCCTCCCGTAGGTTGAATCTCATGCAAGTGTTCAACTATGCACAGCCTTCGGGAAACATTTCTTTTCAAAATGTGCAAGGTATCCTGCATTTGGGTGGGAATAGGGGAAATTTGATAGATTTGGTAGAAAAATGAGGGTCAAACAAATCAGACAATGAGAAGGAAATAGAGAAGTTAACTTTTAGTTTTCTATCTTCACAACCTGGTACAGTGCCAAACTTTTCCTTACATTCACTTTGACTTCCCTCAGGAAGTAAGTTTCCTACTGAAAACCACATAAGGATATGTTTGACAGTTGTGTATCAGAAATAGTATAAATATGATACTTACTGGACAAGAAGAGGCTAAAAGCTTTCTTTGGAGCAATAGATTTTAGGATGTGTCTTTCCTATTCAGCATCCCTTCCCCTCCATGTACTACCACTTTCACTCATTTAGCCAATTAATGCTCCTTGAAGATTCCCTTCACAAGATAAGGGATGCCAAGAAGCTTTGTATTGTTCGATGCGAGGACATTTGCATGCATTTTGATCAATACGTGCCAAGCATTATACAGTTAGAATCCTGTAATAACAGATACACATTTAGCATTTCCCATGATCCTTTGGTAGTCACAGTGGATTTGTAAGTTAGTAGTTTAATTTCTCTATTTTAAAGAGAAGAGAAGAAACTAAATTTAAGAGACTAGAAAGGACTGCACAAGTGGATCGAGCTACCAAATTGCAATCTGAGGTGTTGAACATGGTTCTTTCTGAGCTCAGAGTCAGCAATCTTTGACACCAAGACACTCTCTTTAATTGAGAAAGAGTGGAGATTTTCCAAATGTACATTCCAGGTGATTAAGAGAAACAGAAAAAAAAAAAAAGCTGAAATAGAACTACCAGTTCAGTAGATACATTTTGCCCTTGTTCCTCTCACCCACTCAAAATGAAGGGCTGAAACTACCCACCACCTTATTAACTTCAAATGACCCTAGAGAGCATTCAGGACAGAAATGCAGCTACTCAGCAGTCTGAAGAAGAAACCAACACCATAAACCTTGATATTTGCCTTCACTTTCAAAGGGAGGTCTTTTAAGTCCCTAAGAATCCAGGACATAATTTCATGACATAAACTGCCATTGCAGAGAATGGTTAAGTAGCTCCCCAGTCTCTGTGTTGATACCATCCATGGCTTGGAAAAAATTTGCTGTTTGGATTCTAAGCACACTGTAGAAGCAAACTCAGGTTGTGTTGCAATTTCTCTTTTATAGGTGAGAAAAAGAACATTGGGATATTGCATTTGACCTGTCTAAGTGCAGATTCACGGGCACTTCTCAGATAAAGAACAATACAGGAGGAATTAGGAAGGGTTGGAACAGACAGTCAGGGCTGACTGATTGCGCAAGTACAATCCACGCCTACCCACCTGATTCCTCTTTGGAGCAGGGAAATCTTATCTTCTCTCCCATGCAGGTGAATATCAGATTGCTTTACAGCTTTTGCTTTCTCTTCTATCTTCCCACTAGGTTGTGTCTTCATCTCAATGGTATTTCCAGTAGGTAGTAAAGTGTCTGTTGTGTCACAGCCCAGGAGGTATTCCAGGGGAAAGAGAAAGAAGACACAGAAGGAAGGAGGGGAGAAAGGAAGAAAAGATTAGAGGAAAAGAATAAAGAAAGGAATGAAGTATTGAGGAGGGCAAGAGGCAAGGAAGGAAAGTGGATGGAGGAGAACAGAGTAACGCAGTAAAAAGGTAGAAGGAAGGCGGGGACGTGAAGGAGCAGGGAGATTCTATGGGATTGGTATAGCCTCTTTGCAGGAGAAAACACTTGGTCCATATTCCTTAACAGCAAGGAGAATTCTGAGCATGCCACCATCTAGCTCACACTGAAGAAAATCTGTTGGACAAATGCTGGTCATCAGTTCTCTCTGGTCATAACCATATCTGGCTGGAGACAACACTCTAAGAGGTCCCTGGATCTGGAAGTGCCCAGGTAGGAAGAGTAGGATCATTTCCTAGAGCTACAGAACAGAGAGGTTAGGTTCTCCCTATTGTGTAGGGAAGGGGCAGGCACCACAGTGAGGAAAGCCTTAGTCAAAACAGGAGAGGAAATGGCTGACTGATGAGAACAGGCACGCACCTCCTACTCTCAGCCTGGTAACCAATGCCTTCCCGTCATGCTAATTAAATTCCATTCCTCACTATCCTAAGCAAAGTCAGAGCTTGCAAAACAGACCTGCTGACCCTCAAGGAGGAAGGAGTCTTAATTGTGTATCTTCAAGCTGTGGGGCTTCGACAGTGAAAATTGCAAAAATAAATACATAAGTCAATAAAAAAATAAACCTAATCTGAGAGATATGTAAATGACAAACTGAACAAACAATTAATATGTGGCTCTGTGGAAAACATAGATTTGCCCCTCATTATGAAGGAAGGCTGATTCCACTGCAACCAGAGGAAAGTCGAATTGTTGGAAGTGTCTCCAAATGTGCAGTCGATAATGTCTTTGTATTAATGAGGAAAGTGATGCTGATTAATAGGCAGCCAGAAAGCAAGAGACAGCTTCTTAGCTTCTGTCTCCCTGCTATCCCTGGGACAAGCCGCTAACCAAGACCTCTAGGCAGTACACTGTCCGTGTGTCAGCTACTGGCTGGGGCTCCTGGGGTCCCAGCATCCTCCTTTCAATTATACTGATAAACATATCGGACACAATTGGCCTCTATGAATTGGGCTGCCTTCTTACAAGAATCCAGACCTTTGGAACCCCTGACCTTCACAGGACAGGATCCTTCTGTTGTAACCTACAGCTTGTCCATGGAAGGATTCCCTGAGAGTTATCAGGCATAGCAGTGTATTTTTACCCTTTCTGCCTTCTGATGATCAGCAGTGCTTTTGAATGTATTTAGAATATTACATGCTCTCTCCAGAAGGAGGTCATCTGGTAGTCCAGTATGCAAGGGACTGAATCCGAACTTCAAATTTCTTTGAAATAATGGGCAAATCTGTTGTGTATGAATGATTTGCAGGTTCATAAGCCTCAGTCCTAATACTAACCATTACCCCTGCATTCTATACAAGTGGTTGTCATTCATATAAAGAAATATGTGCAAATGGAACACAACAGAAAGGCATTAAAACAGAACAAAATGAACCCTTCAGACATAGAGAGGCACTTCAGAACTCTCAACCTAGCCTGATGTTCAACCTCATGAATTCTTACGTTTATTAAAAGCAGAGTTTGGAGCTGGGTAGTTAGCTCAATGGGCAAAGTACGAGCATGAGGGCTTGAGTTCAGATCCTCAATGTAAAAAGCCAGGTGTGGCCACATGTGCCAGTAACCCAAGGACTGGAATGAAAGGAGGCTTCTGGGAGCTCAGTAAATAGCAGATTAGTGAACTCCAGGTTCAGTGAGAGACCTTTTCTCCAAAAGCAAGATTAAGAGAGGTAGAGGAAGACATTATACATTGACCTCTGGTTCCATATGTGCACACATATGCATAAGCACAGGTACACACACACACACACACACACACACACACACACACACACACATAGCCGGGAAGGAGAAAAAGAGAAGGGGGGATTTACAAAACTGAACATCTGCTGATATGCTTCTCTTTAATTTCTGCCTTCAGTTATTTCCACCTGGTACATTAGATAAAACATAAATGCACACAGGACTGTCCATTTAAAGCCTTGGCTATTTTAAGTTATAGATAATAGAAAAAGATTTCCCAGTCTAGTCTTAGCCTCGTGTGATTTTCACCTTATTGCCTGATTTCTGAATCTCTCACCTACCTGGAATGTGAGTTCACACTATTTCTGTTCATTAAGTCAGGAAAGTAAATAATTTTCTTTTTAATAAGTAATTGTATGATCAACAATTTAGTTCTATAACCAGAGGGTAGGGAAGAGAAGAGTGGAAACAATAGCGTACAGCATTCTAATAAACCACTAGACACAAAAGGAAATTGGATCTCTAATCTTGAAATCTGATTAAATATGAGAGAGGGAGGCTGGTGAGAAACTACCATACAATCTGGGGTAACTCTTATAAGGAAAGATGCTAAGCTCCCCAACACAGGGCTCTTAATTGGGAGTCCATGTTTCTCTTTTAAATATGAAGTTGTATATCACTCAAGGAAATTATGTTTGGTTTTCATATTGAAAAAGCCACTTCAATTTTTAATATCTTTGTCATTCAAAGGAGAATGGAACTAAGAAATTTTAAATGGACAAATGATAGCTCCAAAGAATGGGGTCAGATGGTAGACATCCAGGTGTGTACCCAACTGTCTAATCAAGTCCCACTCACAACCACTCTTATAGGCCACTCTTTGCTTCCTAGTTCTCCCTCCTGGTGCTGGCAGATAATAAATGCAGTCTTCTCTTCATTTTCATTGTGTATTCTTTTATTATGGCTGTTGAGGTATTCATTTTTGCACTTACCCTTTGATTTTATTAATTCCAAGTATTTACTCAGGACCTACCTTGTACCAAATACTATTCAAGGCACTGGAGACAGAATTGTGAGCAAATAATGACTTGCTATTGTCTTAAGTCATATGCCATTTCTACTTTCATTAAGAAACAATGTTCCAGTATCAGCAGTCTCTTTATGGTTCAACACAGCATTAGGAAACAAAGCCATAGTTAATAAGAATTTCTACAGCTGAAATAAATCTTCCTGATCTTCCCTCTTAGGACAATGACCACATATTACACTCAGCTCCTCAGTGAACTCTTTCTTGCCTCCTGCTCCACCTGTAGAACTAAATATCAGTGTCCAAAGCAGTCAGGAAGTAGCCCTAAGAACAAGCTATACATAGGGGATTTCTTATCTTTTGTTCCTGCTTTTGCTTACATTTTTGATGTATGATAAATGCTCACTTTCTTACTGGCATGGAGATGGATTTCAATACCATTCATCATTCTGTGATTAAGAGGTTGAGTTATTTTTAACAGGAGACTGGTTTAATAATGTGTAAGTCATTTACACCAGAAACTTTTTCCTTATTCTCTTACTGCCATTATAATCATGTCCAATCAACTGGAATTTGTTTGGTTTTGATGGTTCTAACCTTGAGCGTGGTGTTCCTTCTAAAGGAATTATAAAATAAAGTTTGAACGAGAAAATTCAGGTATTCTATGCTGCATTGGTGAGTTAACCTCTATTATTGTTGTGAAAGTCACCCGCAGATGCATATTTTTGAAAGAATCTGCCTGCTGTAAAGACAGAAGGTGGCTTCATATAAATTGCTAGGAACTTATAGCTTCTACAACAGTGTACAGTGCAAGACAAAAGCTCAGGAGCTAAGTAAAGGCCTTGTCAGTGACCAGATTCCACATATCATTAAGCTACATGGCTTCTGGTTGTCAGACATACAGTGGGAATAAGGGCTTCCATGCCACAGACTGTTAAGTGACAACACAGTCATAAAAATAGTTTGTAAAGTATAAATACTCAGAAGGAAAATTTTACAACTGAGGAAATGAAATTCCAAAGGAAAACAAAATGTGATTTATCCAAGGCATTCAAGGCCAAATTCACAGATGGCTAGGCCAACTATTTCTAGGCAAATGGAGGAGAGGGGATCCGTGAAGTTCTTTTCAAATGGAATAAGACCTCAGTAGTTCTGCCCTGCAGGGGATTTAGAGCTTGCACGGTGGTATGGCAAGGTGGAGTCAAACCAAAGGAAAAAAGTGTATTGGTTTACAAACAATACAACCAGAGCTCCAATCCTATCTCCATCGCCATCCAGCAGTGTGTTTGGGCATGTTAGAGCACTTAGAACCTCGATGCCATGCCCATCTGCTAACCAGCAATAAAATTAGTTGCAGAATAAACACCTTCACACTTATAAAGTATTCACATACAAACAGACCTTCTGAAATGTGCACACTCACTGTAGAGTTGTTATACATAGCTCTCATAATAACCTAAGTAGGATTTTATCCTTCCATCTTAAAACTGAAGACACTGATTTGCCCAAGGAAACATGTAGATGTAAGTAGCAACATTATGGTACAAAGTTGGCTTATTACTAATACTGACTATAGTCCTTCTACTAATACACAACTTTGTTCCTCTTGCAATAGATCAGGGCTGGGTTTAAATAGTGCTTTAAATGTGGTACCCTGATATCACCCTCCTATAGGAAATGAAAACATAAGCTAGAAGTACTATCCAAGTGTTTAGGTGAGTCACTATTTGACTATTTTACTAAAAGTAAAACAATGGCCTGAAGCTGCTTTGCAAGTAAACTTATTCCTTAACCCCCTACACAATTTTATTCTCAAATACATTATTGCTACATTCAACTCAAAAGTTTCAAATAGTATGTTATCTTCAGTGTTAAGAATCAGAGATGTCTACCCAATGTTACATTGTAACAAATGACTGCAGGGTCCATTCTCCCTGAGATAAAACAGTGAAGGTGCAACGTTTGTCCTGAAAAGAGGAAGTCAAACACTTGAAATATTCCCGGTGTGATAAATTAAAAAATGGCATATGCTAGAGTGATAGCAACATTCTAGTTACCAGAAGTGTGTTGCTTTATCTTAGCAATGAGATCACATCCATGAGCAACTGCAATTGGAGTCACTACCCCACTGTGTTTGAGATAATCTAGTAGTCCCCCAAGATCTATCTATCTTCTGTCCAGAATTCGTAAGTCCCAGAATCAATGACTTTGAAGAAGGAAGGGTTTTCTTCTGTAGTCACTTGTTTTTAATATGCAAGAGAAGGTTTTTCTTTTTTTTTTTCCAACTTTTTTATTTGAATTAGAAACAGGATTGTTTTACATGACAATCCCAGTTCCCTTCTCCCTCCTATCCTCCCCTACTGCCCCCCCCAACTAAAACCCTATCTGTCACATATCCTTTCTGCTCCCCCTGGATGGTGAGGCCTTCAATAGGGTGTCATCAGTGTCTATTGTATCCTTTGGGATAGGGCCTAGGCCAACCCCCGTGTGTCTTGGCTCAGGGAGTATTCCTCTATATGGAATGGGCTCCCAAAGTCCACACCTATGCTAAGGGTAAGAACTGAATTTCTAGAGGAGGTCCCGTAGATTTCTGAGGTTTCCTCACAGAAACTCATGTTCCTGGGGTCTGGATCAGTCCCATGCTGATGTTCCAGCTATCAGTCTGGGGAGCAAGAGTTCCCCAATGTTCAGGTCAGCTGTTCCTGTGGGCTTCACCAGCCTGGTCTGGACCCCTGTACTCTTCACTCTTCCTTCTCTGCATCTGGGTTTCAGTTCAGTTCGGTGATTAGTTGTGGGTGTTGCATCTCTGGTCTACAAGATCCAGTTGCTAAAGATGGATAGCCTCCTTCATGGAACACAATGATGTTTTGAAGAGTGCAAGAAAGGGATTCTAATACTATGTGTACTAACACAGTCAACACATAGGTGTGTATGTGTTGACAAAGCTAGTTCTCCTACAGGTCAATCATGTCACTAAAACTGAAGCTTGGACAAGAATAGACTGACCTTAGAATTCTCATTTTTCTTGTTCTTGATACAATTAGTTCTTCTTGACTATCTACCATACAGTATCAAGATATAGCTACTGATGTGATATTTATCCTGCTCAGTTGCACACATTCAGTTCTCTATATTGAATCCCTTATATTTGTTACCCTTGGCTAGCATGCAAGTGACATATCTAATGTTCCTACATGGCTCATTTCTAATACTGATTCCTGGTGCCTTCAACTAAACAATGCTGCCTCCATCACAGTAATTCAAGGTCATCTAACTGGAGAGTGTTGACAGTTAGAGCAGGGTGTTACCTATCACTCTCCTTAAGGAAATGGAGAAATACAGGCTCCATAAAGAGGTCTGAAGCAGAACGATGATTGAATGCCTTGTCCAAAGGTGCAGATTAATGAACTGAAGTCAGCCTACAGGGGAAGTCTCTGGGAGCTTGTCTCATCTCAGGGGCTTCCTTCAACTTTGGCCCACTCAGCACTTTCAGCTGGAAATTGCATAATAAAGAGAGAAGGTGTGTTGATCAAATTTTCAGATGACACAAGGGTGGGCTAGCTAGCAAATATGCTGAGTGATAGAACCAAGAATCCGAAAGATTGGACAGGATGAATAATGAGGTACATCTAACAAGATGAAATTTAGCAGAGACAGAGTCAGTTTCACCCTACTCAGCCTTGTCCTGGAAAGTGGGGCTGGGCCAACAGTTCTCACCACCCTAGAGGATGGTGCTGGCCATCACAGGAACTCCATGTGGCCAGAAGCCTCAGAGGCTTACTTCTCAGTTAAGAAGTCATCTCCACAAAATCGGTTTTCAAAGACTTGGCTTAACAGCATCCTTGCAGGGTGGAGGCACTGGGTTCAGTATTGTGCAACACTGTAACTATGTTTAAGGATTCTTTGGGTGATTGGTCTTTATTATTCAATACAAATTGAAGATAACATTACAGTTTTTCATAGATTGAGAACACATAGTTGAGGCTTGGAGTGTAATACTAAAGACCACACTTTAGTTATAAACTATGGCCTGATGACATATAGAGTCCTATGTAGAACATACTAAAGATAACGATCATGAGAGACACTTTAGAACAGGAAGATAGCTTACTTAATAGAATACTTTCCTTGCAAGTATGAAGACTGGAACTCAATCCCCAGCATCCTGTAAAATTTCCAGGCAAAGTGGGAAGCACTTGTAATCCCAGGACCTGTGACCTGTTGCCCAGTGAATCTAGCCTAAATGGTAAGGCCTGGGCCAATAGAGAACCTGTCTCAAAGGTGGTGAGTTCACATTGCTAGAGGTGATACCAAAGGGTGGCCCTTGCCCTCCACACACATGTGCACATATGAATGGGCATCTGCACACACATGTACTCTCACACACATAAATTTGCATACATAAGTATAAACAGGACAACTTAATAGAATATAAATGCATATATATACATAAATTATATGTACAATAAATATTATATATAAATATGCATAGTTATATATAATGCATAGTTACCTCTGGATTATACAGAACTACCTCTGAGAAAGCTCCTTAAATTTGAGTTCATGATCCACTTCCCAGCATGTGACTTTGAGAGAAAGTTACTCATTCCTTCCCGCCTCATCTCTCTCATGTGCAGAATGAGAAAAGTAAAGATGCCCCCTTGTAGATTTGCCATTGCAATTCTGTTTAGTTAAAATGAATGATGCCTATTTTACCCAGCTGTGAAGATCAATCAAGGCAATATGTACTTATAGAGAATTTAAAAGTCACACACACAAAGGTGAATAAATCTTCCCAGGGGATATGGATAAATATCCCTCAGTGTCATCATTATAAGGCACATTGTGGTGATTAGAAATACCTCCAGAAAGAACACCTTGTGATGCAGCAGATGGCACCCCATGTTTAAATGGTTATTCATTGGTCAGGGATGCTGTAGAGGGTTATTTACATCCAATGCAAATAGTAGTCTTTATGTCTAGTTAAAGTATATATTCTGACTCAGCAGACCAGGATAAGGGTATGCTTTTGTATGTCCCTAAGATACTCTCAAGTAAAATCAAGGCCGCTTTTCTAGGTGCAGCACGCTGAGTGAACAGATTAGTCAGGAGTCGTGCACAGAGTGCCATGGAGGGTCTCACAGTCTCTGCCATGCTAGAGCGCCAAGACTCTGTAATGTTATAAATCTGTGAGTGATACTGATGCTGAAGCAAATTATAACCAAGTACTCTGGAGTAAATGACCTAACCTCTTACATTGCCATGGCAAATTATACAAACCTTATACCTAAGGCTCGGGGAACGTCATGGAAGAGAGGGTGGAATGATTTTACAAGTCAGAGGTCCAGGATTTCTGCTGAAGATAGTCCCTTCTTTATATGGCAGGGAAGCTGCATCCATGAAATCTGGACAACACAGTCACCTATTCAAAGCAAACACATTATCAGCTGACATGCCAGTGTGGATGGAGAAAATCTCTCAGAGCCCCACCTCTAATGGAGAACTATAGACAATTAATAACTGCTAAGAGAGGGACAACCAGTCTTCTCCAGGGACTGAACTCCCTTATAAGCTATCCAATCCCAAGTGGTCAATCTAAATGCATATGCATATGATCAACACTAAGTAGGCTCCACAGGTTGTATTCATATACTCATATATACACCAATAAATTCGTATATGTGTAACAATGATAATTAAAGAAGAGGTCATGAATTGGAAAGGTAGTTGGGGGACATGAGAGGCATTGAAAAGGAAGAAGGTAGGGTGAAAATGATATAAATATAATGCTCATGCATCAATTTTTCAAAAAAAAAGGAAGGAG
Source organism: Cricetulus griseus (assembly GCF_003668045.3). Classification (NCBI taxonomy): domain Eukaryota; kingdom Metazoa; phylum Chordata; class Mammalia; order Rodentia; family Cricetidae; genus Cricetulus; species Cricetulus griseus. The sequence continues at coordinate 18,105,911 of NC_048600.1, forward strand.
GGAAGGGAGAGAGGGAAGGAAGAGGGAGGGAAGGAAGGAAGTAATACACTTTACAACAAAATCCAGAATGCTCAAACAAACTGAACACTTCAACAGATCCAACAGCAGGTTCCTTTCCTAACAGGAGAGGCATCTGCTCTGGTTGTGGGCACAGATTTGTCTTTATCAGGAACTGAATGGTCTCTGGCTCCTGCTGACTGCTGCATCCTGGTGTGACCAGAACAAGGCAAGGCAGCCGTGAGGTGTCAAGAAACCTCTAGAGGAAGGCAGAGAGGAGGCCACAGAGAACCAAGGAAGCACAGATGTGAGACACACTGGTCCCTGGCAGGAAAAACAATATTGAACGTGTATTCAGAGGTTGAGGGAAGCAAACTGCAAACTAGGAAGATTTTCAAAGATCACCCAACCCATTTGTCTCTGTATTCAATTGTGAAACAAAGCTTGTTGAGGGGCCAGAGGCCTGAAAGATTGGGTGCAGGAACTATCAGTCCTTCAAATAAGGCTCCCTGGTGTTGAGGATAGAGCCACAACATACTGCTTGAATGACCTAGAAACCTCCACAGGAAGCTGGAAAGCTAGATGGAACTGATTAACACCTGGACAACCCATTTATTCCAAATCTGGTAGCCTTCTGTGGGATGAGAGCCTGGGTATTCCTGGAAGGAAACTAATTCACCGGTACATAAAAACATGTGATAACCAATGCCGAGGCTTATCCTGAGAGGCTCCTCTGTTGGGTGATCTCTGCCTACCTTTGTTAACTGCTGAACTGTTCTCCTACATGGCTTTCTACATTTCCCTGAAATTGTGTAAACAGATTTTTTTTTCTATTTGTAAATTTTTGCAAGATCTTCAGCATTTAGGAGTGAAATATCTTTCTATGTGACCCAAACATCTGGTCATGTAGCTCCATTTTTCTCTTTATAAATTTATTGGGACACACACACACACACACGATAGCAACCATTCATCACTTTAAAAAGAGAAAACATATTATTTTTGATATAAATAAATTTACAGCAACAGATATATTATACATATTAGCAAAAGAAAAGTCCCTAGCTAATGATGTTCTTGGGAGCCTTCCAAAATCAAGCATTAACTGGCTGCTAAGACACAGAAGTGATGGTCTACGCTCCTGAAAGTTAGAGGAATCCAGAGGCTGCTGGTCCATAGAAAGGTGACATATGGTTTACTACAGTCACTTGATTGGGTGATTTTTCAAAATATGCAGAACTAAAGTATTGCCACTCATTTATCAATCTGCCCAGGTCTATGATAACACATAGTTAGGTTTGAAGTCAACTACAAACCACAAGGACAGTCTGCAGGCTATTCACATTATCATACTGATTATTACCTAGAGAGGGAAGAACATATCGCTCCCCTCTAATGTATGCAGACACATAGCCCCAATATTACTTTAGACTGAAAAGTGCGTACAAGTTTAGACCTATGTGCCAAAGAAGCAGAGTCAATATTTGCCCTACAAGTTTAAAAGTGTTTGGCATTAGAAACTGATCATGTGGACTCTAGAAACCCAAACTAGTAAATCCTGTTGCCAACTTGTCAACCCATCTTTGGCTTCAACATTACAGCAGCAGGCAATGACAGAGCCAATGTCATTGGCTCCCTACAGTGTTACAACTCTTCACAGAGAGGAGAGGTGCCCTGCAGTGTAGGTAAAGACGTATGAATTTCAGAACCACAGCTGCTCTTAATAGGCAGGTGTCTTGGTTTCATTTCCTGTTGCTATGATAAAATACCCTGTCAAAAGCAACTTTAAATGAGAATGTGTTTATTGGACTCACAAATCCAAGTTGTAGTCCAGCACTGCTGAGAAATCAAAGCAGCATCTCATCCTATCCACAGTCAAGAGGAGAGAGAAAATAAATACATAAAATACATACATGCTTATTGTGCTGTTCACTTTCTCAACTCTCATACAGTCCAGAACCCAAATCCAGGCAATGTCCTTGCCTATAGGAATCTGGGTCTTCCCATATAAATCTAACCAAGGTCAATATACAGAGAATACGAGGCTGTGGAGGACTTAACTCTAAATGTGATATCTGGATCACACTCATCCTCATAAGGCTCATTGATCATTATAAGTAGGGGATGAAAAGACTATTGGAGCCAGAGACAGTAGATATCTGCCAAAAAAAAATGCAACGACAAACAACAGTATTTTCCAGACATGATAGGGCCATTGTAAACACAAACTCAGAGCAGCTAGGACAGCATATACAAAATCTATGCAAGATCAAGCCAAATAAAATCCCAGTATGGATGGGGAAGTAGTTTATGAAATCCCATACCAAGTTGAGGAGCTATTGGCAATTGATAAATGCTAGGGGCAAGAGAGTCAGTTTGCTTCAAAGACATGGCCCCTGAGAGGGTACCCATACTCTAGATGTTCCTACACCCTTGCGCATACACCCAAAGCTAAGTGGACTTGGTGGTTTAAGAGCAAAACAAATGAAAACACACAAAGTTTAGAGGAGAAAGTAGTAAGGGGGAGAAGGGATGAATTGGAGGAGAGGGAATCAGGAGTAGACTTGATCAAAACACATTATGTCACTCATGAAAGTTAATAAAAATATATATATTGCTATGCAAAAATCCATTTCTAATGCTAAATCATCAGTTTTTTTGTTCTTGCTTATTGTTTATTGTGTCTGATTTAAAATAAATGCTTGCTGACAAAAGAGACAATCTTCCACAGACATATCCACAGATCAACCTGATCTAGATATTTTTCCCATTTTTATTTGAATTAGAAAAAGATTGTTTTACATATGAATCCCAGTACCTTCTCCCTCCCCTCCTCCCCTACTACTCCCCAACTAAAACCCAGCCTATCACATATCCTTTCTGCTCCCCGAGAGGACGAGGCCTTCCATAGGGGGTCATCAGAGTCTATCATATCCTTTGGGATAGGGCCTAGGCCCACCCCCGTGTGTCTTGGCTCAGGGAGTATCCCTCTATGTGGACTGGGCTCCCAAAGTCCACACCTATGCTAGGGATAAGTCCTAGGAGGTCCCACAGATTTCCGAGGTCTCCTCACTGAAATCCATGTTGCTGGGGTCTGGATCAGTCCCATGCTGGTATCCCAGCTATCAGCCTGGCAACCAAGAGCTCCCCGTTGTTCAGGTCAGCTGTTTCTGGGGGTTTTACCAGCCTGGTCTGGACCCCTTTGCTCATCACTTGTCCTTCTCTGCAACTGGATTCCAGTTCAGTTCAGTGATTAGTTGTGGGTGTCTGCTTCTACTTCCACCAGCTGCTGGATGAAGTCTATAGGATGGCATATAAGTCAGTCATCAATCTCATTATCAGGGGAGGTCATTTAAGGTACCCTGTCCTCTGCTGCTTAGATTGTTAGCTGGTGTCATCTTTGTAGATCTCCAGACCTTTCCCTAGTGCCTGATTTAGATATTTTTTTAATGAAACTCCTTTCTCAAGTGATATTAGATTGTATCAAGTTGACAATCAAAACCAACCCTCAGAGTACACATTCATTCCTTTCTGGGTATTTTTCATAGAGGCCTATGGTATCTTCTTAATCCTTAGTGCTCTCAGGACCTGCCACCTGCAGAATGACAGTAGGAAGAAGAACACATAGAGATGACCTGCAAGTTTTGCTTATAGTTGCAAAGTTAGAACCAAGAGCTCTCTTATCCGTATTTGCATGAAAATTACTCAAATTTACTGAGTTCCCTTTAATGCATATGACATTTCATTAATTCTGATTGTGTACTCAAGCCAACACACATGTAGTTTAGTCCCAATCGCTGACAGAAAATGGAAGCTGAGAAATTCTAAGTCAGAGTAATAACTGAAGGTGTGTAATTACTCATTACCCAATCAGCTAGCAGGTTCAAGGGGCAAGAATGGTTTGGAGATAAATTGCAACTTTTGTGAGTGAATCTGACAGGCTGGGTTACTACGTGTGTTTCTTTTGATTAATGACACAAGGAAGAGAGGTTTAGAAAAGTTGTTCCCACTGATTATGCTACTCCTGGGCTGACCCTTCAAATGTTTCTACCAGTTACCAAGGAAAACATAAATTATGTGAGCAAAGAGTGAATTCTGTAAAAACACACAAAATGTTACAGCCACAATTTCTGTGCTCTAATTAAAAAGAAATTCAAAATGATAGGCCCTAGGATGATGCCAGGTTGGGTGATTCCTTTCTGTGACAGATTTCAGCTTTCTCAGGACATGCATGCACTAAAACAAAGAAACACCAAACAGAGTTGGAGATATTTATCATCAGTTAATATAATAGTCTGTCTCAGCAAAGGTGCTACTTGAGTTATGACATATCCAGCATCTTTCTAATCATTATTTCATACTGGTACAAATATAGTCAATGTAGTTATTCCAATTTATATGTATATGTATTTCCAGAAGTAGAACACTTATATTCTTTGGCTTTTCATCATGAAATAGATCCAAGAAAATTCTTTTCCAAGCCCCTTCCCTCCATCCAAGCCTGCTCAGATGTCATAGTAAAGCAATCACAAAAGAAAAGTTTAAAAGTAACACTACAGAGTAGAACATGACAGTGCCCAGTGAACTGGCACATAATGGGACTGAGATGTAGGGAGCCTTTTGATCATGGGATGATTTGGGAAGCATGGCAGCATGGTGACAGTGAGAGATTCTCTACATAAGGATCAGGTGGCACTCCACTGAAGGAAGGATCATGCTATCCTAGAGGAAAGGGGGGAGAAAGCAGAAGGTCTAAATGTGATATCCATGACATTAATGCAGATGCAGAGACACGGAGGTGACATCTCAGTCATGACACTCTACATGATTTTTAGAAATCTTGGTCCCAATTACATACTGAGAATGATGAAAAGGGAACTCAAACCTGCAGACCTATTATGTATTCATGATGCCAGTCTAAACTAGTTGGATGGTAAAGACAAAGGAGTGGTGGAAGAAAGAAGCCATACTATGGAGTCTTGTCATGATCTATGGATTAGGTGAAAAGGAGAAAATAAGAGAAATAATCTAACTGTATCTAACTCTCACTCTAACCAGAAAGTTGTTGTTCTATAAAGACTGGATGATTTATTTTGTACATGGTTATATTGAAGTCCATATCTGTGAGCCCAGGAAACATAACCATGATGGGACTGCAATACCTGGCTGAAAGCTCCCAGCCAGGAGAGCTAGACTTCTCCAGGAAAAGGAGGATGCCTCAATTCTACTCAACATTACTCCATTCTGGGGTTATGTACTGTGGAATATTATTGAAACTCCTCTTGAAACCCAATAAAAGTATACTCACACACACACACTCACACACACACACACACACACACACACACACACACACACTTAGAGTGGGGCAGGGCAGGAGCTCATCTTCAGAGATGGGAGTTACAAGCACTCTGGTCTTCTTTCCCTCTTCCAATGCCACATTGGAAGGTGACTCCAGGATTTAAAAGATCCCTTGGCTATTTCCAGAGTATCCATAATCCCTCTTCCCATTGCTTATCTGTACTAGGTCTTTCTCAGCAACTGGCTTCCACATAGCTTTTGCATATTTCTCAGAAGATTCCTTATTTCTTGATACCTACTTCAAATTTCATAGCCACAGAATATTCTATAGAGTCTGTCACTGTGCAGCACTGGCTTCAGGGAGAGGTAGCCTGGGGCCTTCTACCTCTTTGAGAATGAAATCAAGAGTCTAATTTGCTATGATGGGACATGAGCAATAAAATGTTCATTAACTTTAATTGTAAACACTTTAAGTCCCAATCATTGTAATGAAAGGATAAATTGAAAAATCAAGAGTTAAGTACCCTTTTAAAATTTCATATCTTCTATCTTCACCTGGCCTCTTAAACCGGACAAAGTCAGATTAAACAATGTGCAAAGTGTTCTCTACCCCTCAATGATCTCACCCAGCCTTCAAGACCTAGTTCAGTTAGCTTCTCCATGCCTATCAATTGCAAGGCATATCCCACCCTGGTACCAAAGTGCTTTTCTCATGTCCTAATAAAAGCACTTATATTTTCATTACAATATGCTTCATTTCTTCCACCCATACTTTTCCAACATCTATGATATCACTATCATTTTAGCCCCAGCAATAGTGATCCCAGCCTAGTAATTGATCCATGATGATTGTAGATGAGTTTGTTACTTTGAATAAAAGCCATGACAATTCCATGAGACTCAAAGATATATAAATAGGTTTATTAAACATTCCAAGCTTGATTGTGTAAATACTGAAGGGTCTTGATGTTATTCCCATCATTTTGCTTTGTACTCAATACTTAATGATACTCTACCTACCTGATAGCTTGATATATACAGACTGCTATGGGGCTCCTGGACTAGATCACCCGATTTTCCACTTTCAGCTCTCTGTCTCCATATAGCATGCTATTATAGTCCTTTATATACTAGGATTTGGGAAATGTCATGTACAATGTCATATCAGGAATGAAATGACTTGAGATAAAGGTTTAAATCTATGTTTCTAACCCAAAAGCATGCACACAAATCATCAAAAAATCATTCTGATCACTTTTCTATGGGCAAAGTTAAGTAGGAATGTACCCAGAAGCCAGGGTCTTAGCCTGTCAGGCAAATCAAATGGCACAAGGCACATAATTCCTGCTTTATTCTCACTGTGATTAGAATGGTAATTGAAAACTGACTCTCCATAGATTGCAATGTCTTCATTTGTGCAAATGATGACTCTGACTTTTTCTGCCCTGAAACTACTAAGATTAATTATCTACACTCCTAAAACTGAATGATCATCCCCCAAAACTCACTTACTTCTGTGCTGTAGTATCTATCTGTTCCTATAATAGTAGATGCAGACATTGGCAGAATGAAAATTCTTCTATTTAAGAAACATTTTAATACAGGTGATGGCTTCCAGGTTTATTAACTGGGGTAGGCTGAGCCACCATTCCCCCAGTCCTCTTTATTACATGTAGCTGAATAGGATAAGTCCAAATAGAGATATTGAGGGGATGGGGGTAAAAAAGAAGGAAATGTCTTTTGCAGTATGCACATATGGTTGTGGGTGTGGTTTGATTTGTGTCTGTGTTGTAAAGCAGAATCAAGAGAACATACATGTTTTCACATCCACAATAAAGGTTCTAGCTACAGGATGATACTTTAACCATAAAGGCGGAGGTCATAGAAACAGTCCCGGTTTTCTTTGTATCATTGTGAAGATGCAGCTTGTGCTTGAAGCATTTCAGCTGTGTGCATGTGATTCCAGCCTGTGTGGACGTTCCTTTCTTATTAGGCTGCCTGTAGACTTCAAGCTTCAGACCCAGATGCAGTGACAGTTTCCTCTGAGAATTGCTTATTCAGTCACATAATTATGTGCCCCCCCATGTTAAATCCACAGATTGGTAACAGAAAGAATGGAAAGACAATCTTCTGTTTTGCTGGTTATGTTTCTGTTTCTGTTCTTGAGCATCTAATTGGCCACTAACACATAATACAGACATCCACGATCATAAGGTCCATAGTTCTTTCTTTGCTTACATCTCATGCTTAATTTATTTTATATGACTGACAAATCTGACATGAGAACAACTAGTGAGCAAAAGAAAACAAAAATTTAAATTTTTCCTTCCTGATTAATACTTAAAAAATATTTTCTTAGGTATTAGGAAGTTGGTTATGGATTCAAATATCAACTCTGCAATTGTTGTTTATTGTACACCTATGATCCATGTCACTTAAAATTCTAATGCTCAATTATCTCTCCTCTGTCTCTGTCTTTGTCTGTCTGTCTGTCTGTCTGTCTGTCTCTCTCTCTCTCTCTCTCTCTCTCTCTCTCTCTCTCTCTCTCTCATGCACACATACACACATATGCACAAAGTCAAACCGTGTAGCCTAGGCTTAGGCAAAACTACAGTTCTCGTTCTTCACATCTCCTAAGTTTCCCAAATCCTTACACTCTGCCAGAGTCATAATTTCTTGTCAATTAGCGCCAACAATACTGAATGCATACATGTATATGTATATGTATATGTCTGTATATAAAGCTCCAAGTGTAGCATCTAGCATGAATGATACTTTCATAACTTTTTTCCCCAACTTGAAATATCACCTACTGTTCCATTTCCTACCTGGAGATAATCCCAACAAAGCCACCCAGAAATGGCCTCCTTTCTCCTACACTACTGTACTGTGAATGTTAACACCTTTATGTTGTCTACATTTGACCAGCTAGATTTAATGTTTTCAGATAATTAACAAGTATTTTGCCTCCAAATTAACAACAACAAAACTGCTTTTGCTTATCACTCATTGTGCCCTGCACCTACATTTCCTTAGTGGATTCCCACAGTGAGCACAGTCAACACTTGTGAGTACAATGGATGGTCACAGTCTATAATCAATTTACATTTTTGAAAAACATTCCTCTTACTATAATTCTTCTATTCAGGAGCAATCTGAGTAGCCAGGGAAAATATTAGAGCTACCAATAAAAGGAATAGTTATTATAAAAGAAACATTGGTGATTTGGTTAACAGCTAACATGCCCCACAAGTTATCACTAATCTGGATTTTAAAGTGAAACAAATAATAGAACTGAGAGGTGAATGTTTAATAAGAGGGTGCTGCAGAATCAACATGATAAGACCTAGGTATGCTAGAGGAAAGATCCGAAAGGCTGTAGAGCAGGCCACCTGCACATCAAGGATTTATTGCCAACTGTTCAAACTGGCAACATTCAAGGAAATATTACCCAGCAAAACACAGGAAAAGGGGGACGGACATGGTCAAGACACATTGCATGAATGTAATGAAATTCTCAAACAGGTTTTTTTCTAAACTTAGAGACAAATATCTCTGGAGAGCAAGATAGCTTTAAGATGTCATAAATGAAACAAATTTTCTCTGTATTTTAATATACTAAATTATACATTTCATTATAACAAGTTTATGAATTGCACAAGTTGTTAAAAGATAATTTAGGTTTTTGAAATCACAAATTAACCAACACGAATTTCAAAACATATTACATGGATGCTCAGGTTATTGCTATTTTTTAATCTGCAGGAAAGGCCAAAAAGGCATCTAGCTTTGCAGATTCCTTGCTTAAGTCCCCAAGTCTTTCCAACGTCTACTGCACTCTCATTGGAAACCAGACCTCCAAAGCAAATTACCCTGACCTGAGGTGAATAAAAAGGAATAAGTAGAAATACATTTCTAAAGCCACTTAGATGTGTTCATATCAAAGGCCATTGAAAATGGATTAACCTTGCATTTGAAAGAATTGTTTGTCAGGAATCAAAGGCTAGATTTAAGAAAGAAACACAGAGTAGGAGTGGACAGACAAAGAGTTTAGCCAAAGAAGTTGTATAGAGTGCAAATCTCTTTTAGCAGCCTATGGATGATAATAGAAGGAATTCAATATTATCCCCATGTTTCATTTGGCAGCAAGTCTTTTGGTTCTAAAGCCAATTTGATTAGAAATAGAAAATACTTGAAAGTTGCAGGAGTAGACACAATACTGACAAGCAAATTCAGCATGAAAACTATTATGGAATACAACTGGAAAACTATCCAAATTTATGTTGGAAATTAATGTATTCTAAAGTTACTGGTCTCAAAAAGGGAGTGTTTTGTTACCATAGTGGGTGCTGGTGATATTTTTATCCTTATGGACAACTCTTGGGAAAAATGATTGACCAAACATTAGGTAGTATCATAAAGGAGCTTAGAATAAAAATAGAAACTAGATCCCTGCTCCTCCAAAGTACCTGAGGCGTTCACCCTTAGACACTCAACATTTGCAATTACCACATTAGACAAACAGTAGCTCTAGAACTCTGACATTGCCAAGTGTTTTTAGTTCCATTTCTGTCACTGTGATAATAAAGACCCTGACAAGAGCAACACAAAGGGAGAATGGGTTTGTTCCAGGTCACAGTCCATCACTATGGGAAGTCAAGGCAGGAACTGAAGCAGCTAGTCACATGCACAGTCCAGAATCGAGAGGAAATGATTGCACAAATGTTTAGTATTTGGTCCACCATCTCTACTTTTTCTTTCAAGACAGGGTTTCTCTGTGTAGCTTTGGAGCCTATCCTGGAATTCGCTCTGGAGACCAGGCTGGCCTTGAACTCACAGAGATTCGCCTGCCTCTGCCTCCCAAGTGCTGGGATTAAAGGCGTGCACCACAAATGCCAGGCAGTTCAAGATGCAAGCCGGGGGAATTGTGCACCACAACATGTGGGTCCTCCCATCTCAAATCTGGCAACCAAGACAATCTGCTATATAGATGCTCATAGGCCAACCTGATGGAGACAAGCCTCCAGGGTGATGCTACAAAGTGTCAATTTAACAATTTAAACTAGTTAACAGATGGAGAAAGAAGCTGAAGGGTTTCAGTTGCCCAGAAAACTCCACATACAAAAAATATTGGTCTTCTATTCCCTTCCCCAACTGGTGTAACAGTTTCATGATGTTACTATGATATCAATATTAATATATGTAAAATGAAGATCCATTCATACTATAAAAGATAAAACCTTTTATAGACTGATTCATGTATGAATTTTCCTATTTAACATGCATGATTGGTTTTTTGCCCTCCTGAGAAGCCTAGACCTCTTGCCAAGCCTCAAACACAAAAGGCAAATCGCAGTTCCCTTCCAGAGAAAAATCTTCATTGGTAAGATTATTTTTAATTCTCTTGAGTCTTAACTTTCTCTTTGGCAAACACCCTTCATCACAGGCAATTGTCTGCCCAGGAAATACATTGTCTGTCATGGCAGACTGAGAACAAGGCCTATTCAGATATGGAAAACAATGTATATTCAAACTCCCATTGAATATAATCAAGAGGGCTTGTTTCACATCACAGACATCACAGAGTGATGATGCTGAAGCGACCAGGAAAGCTCTGGAACATCATCTTAGGCCTACTCAAAATGCACAAGGTCTTGCAAATTCTCATTAGATATCCCAGTTTGACCTCTCAGCATCTTCAGTGCACTTGCCACCATATCTTGATATAGCTGTTGCTTTTGAATGAGCTCAGGATACTCATTGGGAATATAGTATTGTGTGCTAGTGACAGGTTTGGCTTCTCAAACCTCATAATTGAAGAGGATATAATTCAACTCCCATGTGTATATTTCAAAGTATGTCAGGGACTTTAGAGAGGAAATGGAACAAAGGGAGGTAAATATGAGGCAATTACTCATGGGTTTCATGTTTCATGCTCATGAATTGCAAAGTTATCTGTCTATAAAGTCCTCCTCTCAAATGTTTGTTCCCCACCCCCAAGAGTTCTCCAAGCCTCCAAACAGTCCACTTCAAAAATAGTTCGTTAAACAGTTTCACTAAATTTGGAGCCAGATATCACCAGTGCAATAAAATGCTGTCCAAGATAGTTCAATAAAAAAAGTGTGTGGAGGGTCTAAAACACAGCCTAGCAAAGACAGAGCTCAGAAATGTCTGGCAATCATGGCTCAAGAGGGCAGGTGTCACTAGCTTCCTGCATCTTGTCTTTTGGACCACGCTCTAAGGAGAAATACAAGGATAGGTAACACATTCAAAACAGCAACAAACATATCACTTGCCCTGATAACTAATTTCAGGATAATATTCCTTTGGAGAGAACAGAAGTCAATAGTATAATCTGAAGTGACAGAGGGGAGAATGAAATGAGGAAATGAAAAGTAGGAATGTGTGTTTGTCAGAGTCTCACCCAGAAACAGGCAGCACATTCAAGCTAAGTAACAAATGCAGTAATTAAAAAGAAAAAAGAACAAGGATTGGTAAAATGACTCAGTGAGCTGCTATGCCTGATGACCTGAGTTTGCTCCCTGGGGACCATATTGTAGAAGGAGAAAACCAACTCCTGCAAGTTATTCTCTATTACACCCCCATAAATGAATAAATAAACAGTAGTTTTAAATGAGAATGGTTTGCAAGAGAATAGGCACAATGTAGGAATGTAAGGAAGATACACAGGACAATGCAATACCATGGGGTTGGGAATGAGACTTGCTACTCTTAGTCACAATCAGCTAGGTAAAGGGCTTCATGTTTTGGACCCATGAAAAAGAAAAACTCTGTAGGAATAGCTGTTTGTAGGGCTAAGACTTTCTTGCTCAAGATCAACTAACATAAGGAAACCAGACAGATGATATCAAAAACACATATGCACCTTCCTCTTGCAGAAGTCTTCCTGGAACACAGACAAGGGGTGAAGAAGATATTGTACCTGAAGGAACATGGAGAATATTAAGCTCATACATTAAAGATCACCTGGGAAAACCCCTACATCATCATCATCATCATCATCATCATCATCATCATCATCATCACCACCACCACCACCACCATGCAGACAGTCCTAACAATGAGATGAGATAACTAACTATCTGGATTGTCAACTTGATGAGATCTAAATTCATACCTCTGGGCCTGGCTATCTTGGTTTGGCTAATTTAGGTTAGAAAATATGCCCACAGTGGTTGATGGCCCTCCTTTATTGGGCTGGACTGTGAAAAAAGAAGAAAGTAGCCTGAGTATAAGCATTCTTTGTGCTCTTCTTCCTGACTGTAGATGCAATATGCAGCTGCTTCAAATGTCCACACCTTGACATCTCCATCATGATGTACTATGTCTTAGCTTGGGTTACTATTGCTGTGATGAAACAGCATGACAAAAGAAAGTTGGGAAGGAAAGAGTTTATATGGCATTTGCTTCCACATTCATACCTTATTATTGAAGGAAATTAGCACAGGAACTCAAATAGGGCAAGATACCAGATACAGGAGCTAATGGAGAGGCCATGGAGGGGTGCTACTTCCTGGCTTTCTCAGCTTGCTTTCTTATAGAACCCATGATCACCATCCCAGAGATGGCACCACCCACAATGGGCTGGACCCTCCCCACCAATCACTAATTAAGAAAATGCTCTACAGGCTTGCCTACATCCCAATCTTAAGGAGGAATTTTCTCAACTCGGGTTTCCTCCTCTCAGATGACTCTAGTCTGTGTCACGTTGACATAAAATTAGTTAGCATAGACTGCATCATAAGTATGAAGCAAAATAAATATTTTATCTCTTAAGACATTTTTGTCAGAATGTTTTAGATCACAGCAACCAGAAAAGCCACTAAGACACAAGGATAACCCAAGGCTTAAGATAATGTATTGTACACATATTAACTCAATTTCACATGCTCATATGGCTGAGCTTCCACCATCTCCCTAGCAGATTGATTCTTCCCTGAAGTAGATTAGAGCCTTCAACACATGGGACCACATATTTATCAGGCAGAAAAATGCAGCTGCAAATCAGAGGTAAACACTGCATAGAGTGGAATGCCTGAAGTTTAACACACTGCAGTAACCATAGTCCATAACACAAGCTCTAATGCAAAGGATAGCTCTTCAAACTTCAGAGTAACTGCTGTCTTTGTAGATAATATACTTTCTCACTCATGCACAAGAATACTATAATCTAGATCATTCTTTTCAAATTCACAACTGTAAACAATATGTTCTGGGTCACAAAGTCCCAGAGGTCAATGACTGATTGGTTGGTCCTATTGTGTGAATATGGCACCCATGGGACATAACAATGTTTGGAAACCAAGGCCACTGCACTGATGGGAAGTTAATACTAGAACTGCCTTGCAATACTACAGAAATTGATCATGATAGCGTATAACAAGGGCAAAAATAAAGTCCCAGCCTCCTTCAAGGTCATGTGCAGTGCCTAGAAGTCTCTAGAGGATAAGATTGCCAGGTGACGCTAACCTCCAGAACCCAACTGAAGCTCTTCAAGTAGACCAGATGACTCCACTTCATATGCATTTACAGTGAAACCATTGCAGTGAAATAAGCAGGTATCTGAGGGGTGCTGACAAAGAGCTACATGAAATAAGATGTCCAGTATTCTTGTTACTTTTTTCATAAATGTTTTTGGGCTCTAAATCATTCAGAAATGGTACCTACTTGGTGATTAGTGATATGAAAAATTCCTCCAACCTACAACAGAACCTGAGAAAACAGCTCAGAGAGATGCCATTTATATTCTCCCCCAAATCCCTAGGCCATATTTGGTCCTGTGTTCATGAATTTAATAGCCTGCATACTCAATGAGCTACAGCAAATCGTAAACTTCCTTGCAAATGAGAAAGATCATAATTGTTCTCCAAAGCAAATATTCAATTCTGAAATTAGACTGGCTTGACAATTTAGATGGATTTTTCCATTGCCCCATGCTTTCAGTTTCCTTGAAAAGCCTTCTCGTTCAGCCTCCAGAGACTCCCAGCTTTTGCCATATTGCCCCCAAAATTATTAACATTTTAATCTTGCTTTAATTAACTCTCGCTCCAATGGGATAACACTGACAGGATCTGAGATTGCAAACCAGAAGCCGAAAATCTGGCACACTTGATTAGTGGCTCAAAGGAACTGGGGAGACCAGGAGAATGCTCCAGGCAAAGAGAACCACAAAGAGAGATGGTGTGAGAAAACTCCTGCCCCAGTCACCCTCTAACCCACACTAGCACTGTCCCTCATCTCTACTTATTAGAACAAAGTCAAATTCCCAAGTAGGAAATCATGTGATTTTAATCTGACAAGAAAGGACACCCAGATGTCACATGTCTTTTAAAAGCCGACAAAAGTAACACACTGACTCAAAATATGGTGTGACTTGCTCATATCTTTATGAAATGTTAAGCGGAGGACAGGACCGAAAGCAGGTCTGGGCTCTAATCTACAAAGGCCACACCCAATGGCACATGTTTGCCAGTTAGATCCTACATTCCAAATGCCCTACAGCCTCCTAAAGTGGTACCACCATCTTGAGTCCACACACTCTCAAGCATACGTGCCTGTGAGGAACCTGTAATCCAACCCACAATCCTAGGGGTGCAGAAACAACCTCCAAGGTGGAACTCGGGCAGGCCTTCTGGCTTAAACCATAAGCCAGGCATCTTCCCGCAGCTTTAAATCCTCACTTCATCTTCTTGGTTCATCTATTCACCTTCCAGGTGCTTTTCTCCATTGTGTAAAAGTGTACAAAGCCTTCCATGCTGATCAAGTCCACACAGTGAGACTCTTATCTGTCACCAAGTAGTATGCATATGGCAAGAAAAACCTGTAATCTGTGTGTGTGTGTGTGTGTGTGTGTGTGTGTGTGTGTGCACGCACATGTGTATGTACATGCATGTCCATGTTGTGTGCCTCTGTGCTCATGACTTGCTCATTCAAAAGTATCATGTAACTAGCAGGAATTGGTATGCAGTGGGCCCCTAACTGAAAGAGATGGTTAAGAGGCAGTTGACAATGGTGATTTGTATGTTTTGTGTTCAGACAATATAAGAAATCAGTCCTTTGACAGCAAAAGAAAAGGAAAAGAAAAATCTTCATGGTCTGCATAAAAGTGTAACTATTACAGGTGGCCCAATTCCCAGTTACTTTGTTCCTGACACCAGAGACCCGTTTTTCAATCAAACTCACAGCAGCTGAGGAGCTGGAAGGCTGGGCTGGCATCTGGGTCAGAGGTTCCCCATTAGTGCTGGCAGATTTTTCATAATCAAGACACTTCTGAAGGGCTGAACCCTATCCGATGCCAAAGGTTAATGATCCAGTGTGCAGGGACTGCCACACAAGGCAGGGCATCAGACAGCTTGGAGAAAGATGCCGCCAGTGGACCTGTTCTTGCTGCTCCAGTTACATTCTTGAGTCTCTTGGACGTTTGCCTTCTTGCCAAGGAGTCACTCAGCAGAGAAGACTCATTAAGCAGGCTGCATTAATCCTGTTTTTCTAAGCCTGGTTCATGTTGACGCATTTGACAGTCAACATTTTTGAGCAATCCCTCTCTGTACACTACTGAAGCTGATGATGTGCAAGAGAGTTGCCAAGTGAAGGGGTCACCTGTCAAGTTCATGGGAGACTGGGAATTGGGATAATTTTGCATAACTATTACATCTTGCTTTCAGTTGCAAAATATGAGCAATATAGAAAAAGACTGCTTACTCCACTCCACACCATTCCCAGTTGCGTGGGCTGCCCCAGACCACAATTATTGGGCAAAAGAAACTAAAATTGTTTTTGATTAAAATTTGTTGGCATTCCTTAAGAAAACTGTTGTTTCCAAGCTGGAGGGAATTGTTTCATAAAACAAACCACTCTATAATTCATTAGATTTTTATAGCCTACTGATGTTTTCCCCTTTCCAAGAATACTTCTGAGGGCATTAAATGAGCTGCTAGTGACCCTGCTGTGGTTTGAAACTTGACCTGCTCTGAGGAGAACTGGTGAAGTTCTTCCTCCATCTCATACCATTCTCTGTGTTCTCTGGTTCCCATATCTGTCAATAGCAGTCTTCAGCTTAAGGAGCTAACTCCCTTTCCCTGATTTACCAGATCTGGTGTTTACCCAATAAAAGCCTTACAATAAGTCCTACACGTTACACAGAATTTCCTACAGTGTATAGAATATACGAATACTATGAGGATGGTACATTTTTATGTGGTCTAGTATAGGGTTGTCTTGGTTAGGGTTTCTATGGCTACAACAAAACATCATGACAAAAATGGTTATCCATAGAAACAGAATACACACACACACACACACACACACACACACACACACACACACACACACACGGTGGAGTAGGTTGGCTGTGTAATGGCATATACTTTTCTGTATATACTTATATATCCAAAGAAAAATACACAGAGTATGTGAGAAAATGAAAACCACTCAAATGAAGATAAACAAATATCACTTAATAAAAGAACTAAGCCACCATAACTTCACTTGCACCAGCTCACAAAAAGCATACAGGGTAGAATAAAAATTTCATAGTGAGAAAGAAAGCCAAAGCCCATGTAAGCCTCTGTTGGATATGATCAGCCTGGGAGAAGCTGGAAGTGGTCTATCTAGTAGGAGGGTGAAATTTGGCTTTTTCCAGTTGCTTCAAAACTGGAAATGGTTATTGATTATGACCTGACTTTTAGGCCCTGATTGCTACAGATTTTATGGCTTGTCTTCTTAGACTCATTCCCTGTCTCATGAATCGAGTTCTATTTTTGTATGTGGCCTAACCACTGTCCATTTATGAAATCACCCTAGAGAGACAGGGGGAGATGAGACAGAGCAAAGTTCCACTGAGATTAAGATGCTGTTAGATCAATACTTAAATTCCACCCACCCTGTCTCAGAGCCATGAGATGTGAAAGGTCTCCAGGTGCAGTTGGTACCCAGAGGGGACATATCATAACAGATAATGATGCTTTTAGCTGTTATTTAGTCCCAAGCCCTGATCTATGACTCTGGAAAGGAAGGGGACAGAACTCTCACATCAGGTAAACTTTTGAGCCAGAAAAAAAATGCTGTCTTCTCTATTTACCAAACCCAAATCTGGATCTTGCCTCTTAGCACTGCAGTATAATTTAGAGGGTACAAGGCACACTTGTGATATGAAGTCAAAGGACTAAAAGAAAAAGGAGGAAAACATATACCCCAGTGACTAAGGCTTCCGTACTCTCAAACACAGCTTTCTCACATACTCTCACTTTCAAGAGGAGAAAAGTATACAAAGGTATACATTATAAAGGGCTGTTTTAAGTCTAATGGGGTAGAAGCAAGAGTCACTCTCAACTAAACAAGACCTTAAAGTGAGGTGACTATTTTTTACTTTCCAATATATAACTTAATAAAAGTAGCCAGTATATGGCCTGGGAAGATCGCATAGCTCCTAAGTACCTGCCACACAAGCATAAGAGCCTTAGTTTGGATTTCCAGAACCCACATAAAAAGCAGGCATGCTAGTGTGTTCCTGTAAACCCAGCACTGGAGATAAAGGAAAGGACCTTCAGGTACACTGCCTCAAAAAACAAGATAGAGAACATACTGCATGGATCTGTGATCCTCACATACACATGCACATGCACATACACATATGCATACACACAATTCAAATCAAAGTCCAGACATGATGTAGCAGGAGATGTGAGATAAGTTTAAACATCTCAAAATCTAATACATATACCTAGTGGTCTTCTTTAGTCATTTTATTTACAGCATACACTCTCCCTACATTATTCTTCTATGAAAAAGATAGTTTGTTAGGATTTTACAAAATTGCAACATGAGATTAAACTGAAATTTATAAAAACCAATTCCCTGTTATGGGTATCCATGTTGCTTCAAATTTCTACTATAAAAATAATGTCTCTCTGAGTATTCCTGCCTAATAATCATAACACAAATCTCTGGTTATGTCTTAAAGAAAAGCCCTGAGAAGTACAATTAGTTATTTAAAAACTCTAGACACTTTGGAACATGTTGTTTGTTTCTTTATGTTAGGGTTTCAGTAACACAGGCCAGCCTCTAACTCCCTAGGTAGCCCAGAATGCCTTTCAACTTGTAATCTTCCTGCCTCTATTTCCCAAGAGCTAAGATTACCAGTGTGTGACACCATGTCTGGCTCAAGAACGCATATTCATTTTTTAAAGTTTATATTATTATTATTATTATTATTATTATCATCATCATCATCATCATCATCATCATTATTATTGTGTGTATGCATGTGCTCTTGCATGTGCCATACACAAATGGAGGTCAGAGGATAAGTTTCAAGAATCAGTCCTCTCTTTCTACCATGTGAGTCCCAGGGACTCAGGCCCCCAGGATTGGTGGCAAGCACATTTATACACTGATCCAGCTCACCAACCCAAGAACACATAGTCTAAAGGAACTTAATATATAATTCCAAAGTGCCCTTCACACATTCAATGGCAATTCTCATCCTTCGTAGTAGAATAGAAAAGAAACCAATTAGTTACAGCTTCTCCCCACTTCTTTCTCTTTATACAGTATTTAAATGAAAAACATAACCTTTTAATTAATATCCTTGTTATTTATATTTCTTTTAATAATGGCATATGAACTTTACACATTTCAAACTAAAGAATTCAACTCTTTATGTTGATTGACAAGGGAACATTTAACCGAGTTTAATTAAAATAGAATTAATTTTGTTATCTGATATAGAAATCTAACATGATTAGACTTTCTAAAGGTAAATCAATTGTTTTGATTTTAACACTCAAATAATTAACTTTTCTAAGGACCTAAAATACTGTGAATTTATATGTAGCCTATTGATACTGCAAATTTTTTACTTATTTCATTTTTATTTGCTGTTCTATCTTTGACAAATCTTTTTTTCCTTAAAAGTTATTACCTTGGGTTTGTATTTTATATACTTTTACAAATAGTGGAAGTCACAGACATATGTCTTTTTAAACATTGTATAAATGATCTTCTATTGCTAGATAAACTTTGGAGTCATTTCAGCATTGCTTTACATAAACAGTATTATTTCATGTGGAAATGTATTTAATCTATAAATTTACAGAAAGTCCACATTGACTACAGATCAGTCTTTCTCATCTGGGAATATGGTAATCTTTCCATTTATATAAAACATCTTTACATTGGTGATTTGTGCTTTCCTTTCTATAAATCCTGCCATTTCTTGTTAAGATTTATTTTTAAGTGTGAGTGTGTGTGTGTGTGTGTGTGTGTGTGTGTGTGTGTGTCTGTCTGTCTGTCTGTCTGTCTGTCTGTCTATGTATGTCTGTGTGTCTGTGTCTGTGTGTTGCATGCCTGTATGCTGGTGCAGTCAGCCATGTGTATACACATAGAGACCAAAATTGACTGTCAGCTGTCCTCCTCCATGGTGCTCCACCTTCTTTTTTGAGATAGGATCTCTCACTGAACCTAGAACTTGCTGAAGAAGCTAGACAGGCTTTCCAGCAAATGCTGGTATTTCTGCTGCCCAGTACCAGGATCACAGAGGTGCTGCCATTGCCATGCCCTGGTTTGTATGATTGCTGGGAACATAAAGTCAATTCCTCTTGTTTGTGTGTCAGGCTCTTCGCCCACTAAGTCATCTCTTGAGCACTCTTTCTTTCATTACCAAAATTTGTTTTGATATTGCTAATGTGAATGACACTCTCTTCCCTTCCATTTCTGATTATATAATGTAAAAATATAGGAGAGATGGGTACTTTCAAATGATTTACCTTTTGTCTTACACATGTCTAAGGACTCTTACTATTTACACATCATATTCAAGAGAGGACAATTGCTTTGTCAACAGTGATCATGATCTTGCTAGCCTATTTCACTTAAGTCCCTAATTTGACTTACACACACACACACACACACACACACACACACACACACACACACACACACTGTAGTAATAGCGAATATCAATAGTGGTGCACACCTTTTATGCCAGTACTTGGAAGACAGAGGCAGGTAGATCTCTGTTAATTCAAGGTTAACCTGTTTCCAAAAATAACAAGAACAACAAAGAAAACCACAGCTGTATCATAGTCTTGTTTTCAATAGAATATGTCTATGTTTGATCCTTAGCTGTGCCAATCACCATACAATCACAGAATTTCCCATTGTTCTATAGTTGCCTCATTTGCTTAATAATCTCCAAATTGGAAATGTATATAACCAAGAAGCAATAGAGACGTTGTCTCTGTATCATGCTGTAGGCACTTTTCCTCTCACATTTTAAGCTTCCTGGTTTATTAACATACATAGCCTCAAGTCCAGTGATTCTTAATCTTGGCAGCACATTGGATTTACTGAAGGAGATTTTAGCCTGCTTGATCCCTGGGGCCTCTGTCTGACCAACTAAATGAAAATCTCTAGAGTAGAGGCTGGGGCACTGGGTTCCCACCAAAGCTCTGCAGATGGGTCTCATAGGAAGCTAAGTTTGCAATACACTGGCATTAGTTGTCAGACTTTTAGCATAAAAGTCAGCTGGCAAGCTGGTTAAAAATACAGATTCTCACAGCCCCAATGTCTTCCTAGAATCTCTGATTTAATATATCTTGAGTGGGCATCCATCATCTGTATTTTTAACAAGCATCTTGACAAACGTTGCTTTGATTAACATCTATCTAACACAGATAGTAGACTAGAAAATGATTTGATTCTACTGCTTGCCTAAAGGAAATTTTATTACTGGATAATCAGGAACAGTGACTCAAAGCCCTCCTACATGTTAGAAGCTTCTGGCAAGTTTTGGGGGGGATACCTCCAGACCCGAGCTTTTCTTTCAAATATTCTCATATAAACACACATAGTACTCTAACTCCCTCCCTCCCGGGGGAGGGCATTCATTTACCACAACCCCATCCTCTAAAGTTTCTCTTACAAAGGCCTTTCTTGGGCCTGTGTCTGCCCCTCTACCATATGAGATTAGAGTTTGCAACCTTTGAGTAACTGAAGAAAAGAAGGTAGAAACTGGGCTGAAGGAAAAGCAAAAGCAAACAGGGGATTTTTGTTAGGATTTCGCTTTTTGTCTATTTTTTAATTTAAATTAGAAACAAGCTTGTTTTACATGTCAATCCCAGTTCCCTCTCCCCTCCCTCCTCCCCTGGCCCCCACTCCCCTATATGCTCCCCAGGGAGGATGAGGCCTTCCATGGGGATCTTCGAAATCTGTCATATCATTTGGAGCAGGGCCTAGGCCCTCCCCAGTGTGTGTGGGCTGAGAGATCATCCCTCTATGTGGAATGGGCTCCCAAAGTACATTTGTATGCTAGGGATAAATACTGATCCACTACCAGAGGCCCATAGATTACTGAGGTTTCATCACTGACACCCATGTTCAGGGGGACTTGATCAGTAGTATACTGGTTTCCCAGCTATCAGTCTGGGGTCCATGATATACCCCTTGTTCAGGTAATTGATTTCTATGGGTTTAACCAGCCTGATCTTGACCCCTTTGCTAATCATTTCTACGTCTCTGCAACTGGATTCCAAGAGTTCAGTTCAGTGTTTAGCTATGGGTGTCTGCTTCTGCTTCCATCAGCTGCTGGATGAAGGCTCTAGGATGGCATATAAGGTAGTCATCAATCTCATTATCAGGGAAGGGCATTTAAGGTAGCCTCTCCACTATATCTGGACATTTCCCTAGTGTCTGATTTCTCTTTAAACTTATAATGTCCCCTCTATTATGGTATCTCTTATCTTGCTCTCCTCTATTCTTCCCTGACTCAACCTTTCTGCTCCCTTATGTCTTCCTCTCCTCTTCCCTCTCCAACCCTCCCCTCCCCTCCCCTTTCCTCTCCTCTCCTCTTCTCCCCTTGTCTTTCTCCTAGCTCCCTCTCCCCTCCCCCCATGCTTCTAATTTGCTCTGGAGATCTTGTCCCTTTCCTCTTCTCTGGGGGACCATGTATGTCTCTCTTAGGGTCCTCCTTGTTTCCTAGCCTCTCTGGCAGTATGAATTGTAGGCTTGTAATCCTTTGCTCTTTAAGTGTGCATGTGCATGTGTGTGTGCATTCATGAATGCATGCCATGGCTCTCATGTGGAGATCATAATATAGCTTTCTGGAATCAGTTCTCTCGTTGTCCCATGTAGGGTCCCAATTTTCAAACTCAGATCATCTTGCTTGGCAGCAAGCACCTTTACTGGCTGATCTACTTCAGCTGCCCAGCCATCAGTTTATGGCATCCATTTTCCACTGGTGCAGTCATACTCCTCATCGTGTGTCCCTCTATATCTTGCCCCGCGGCTGTAGGAGGCTGGGTCTATAACTGTGATACACAGCATGTATCAGAGTTGTAGACCCAGACTCCACAGTGGTCACAATTTCCACAGAGATACACACTGTGTCAGGAGACAAACCCATCTGAGACGTCAGGCTCATGAGCACTTGGGGCCTATTAGACTTCTAAGCCTTTTTGTCAGAATGAATGGGCATTTTAGTAGGACTTTAGCAAATACCACTTAGTATGTTACGGAGAAATCACAAGTTATTGTCATTGTAGACCTTTACCTAAGGGTTCTCTGTGCCAGACACAGAGTTACATCATCATAATTGTTATCTCATATCAATGAGTCCTATACATTTACTGATGCTGGGACCCTGGCCAAGCTGTATTTCAGCACAGTCGACATATGCCTATGTGGCTTAGGGTATAGTATGTGGAGGGGCAAGGGTCCCCTAATCCATGTTTGGGAGCATGTGGAAACTCTCACCTGCCTACTGCACTAAATCAGGCAAGAAAGAAACCCATATGAGCCTTTCAGACAAAGTGGAATTTGTTTTGCTGCAAATGATTCAAATTATTAAATTCAACAAATACCCATTAAGCCTCTATTATGTGTAAGGCTGTGCAACCCTTTGCAAGTGCCAACTATAAATTAGATTTGGTTTATAGGAAACCTTCTCCTGCTATTGCCAGGCAGTGGTGCTATGTTTTCATTTGGGTTCCACCTGGTCAATTTATTTTTTTAAAAAGAGGATGTGAATACATCCTCTATGTTGGGTTAATATGACCCATCACTGATGAAGCAGCTTTCAAGATGAACTGATGAAGAGAGGAAGAAGACAGGTAGCACACTGCTTGCTCATGTGACAGCAGGAAGATCCATGGGCAAATGACTCTCCACTGCCTACCCAATCCTGTCTATGCTGGTGGGATCACATCCTTCCTAAGCCTCTGCTATCTGGGCATGCCAATTTCTCATCACCCCTACATGGAGTCACCATAGTCCTACTTGTTCAACCTCAGTGCTCTCCATCACTGGTACTGTGTAATGATTTGCAGAATCAGACAGAGAAGGGATTGGAAAGTAAGCTCTGGGCTTCCCAGATCTCTGTGTCTTGCCTGTGGTATGAATGGTCCCTTGAGAAATGCCCACCACTGGAGCTGGTCAGTGCTTTCCCTTTAAAGTGGCAATAATAAGGAGATTAGGGTTTCATTAGATCTGCTGTAATTCCTCTCTTGATCTCCCTTTTGAATATGTTCCATGGAGACCTGGGTTTCAATACTTAATATGCAGAAAGACAATAAGGAGCTTAAGATAGACACATCTCTAAGCCCCATCTGAACCTGGGAAATCAAAATTGCAACAAATGCCTCCCAGTTCTCCAGAGTCTGAGGCATCAGTGGAGCTGCACTGGCAAGGATGATTTGTTCAATATCCTCCTGCATACCTCACAGAGTCTGTAAATAAGGAGAGCTTGCACTCTGCCCCCTTCCGCATCCATGCGATCAAGAAGGCAGATGATGCTGAGGGCATGCTGTATTGGCACCTTCATCTGAGCTCACTTCATCCAGGTGTTAGGAACCAGAGATATGGAATTTGCCTCGGAGAAGCTGATCATTGGGAAAGAAAAAAGAATTCTTGGGATCTGTTAATTTACTACTTCAATAGTTCTGTATATCATCTACACCCTCTTCAGGCAGTTAGGTTGGCTTTCTACAGAGAAAGAAAAATATCAGAGACCACTCATGCCTGTCCAGCGCTTGTCTCCAGAATGGTTAGCAACTGATAGAGAGAGAGGGTCATGTAAAAAGCATCTGGATATTATCACTTCTACAAAGGGGTCAAGACCATGTTGGGGAAACCCACAGCTGACCCGAACAAGTGTGAGCTCACTAACTCCAGACTGACAGCTGGAGAACTGCATGAGACTGAACTAGGCCCTCTAAATGTGGGTGACAGATGGGGGGCTTGGGCAGTTTATAGGGCCTCTGGCAGTGGAACCAATAATTATTGCCAGTGAATGAACTGGCTTTTTTGAGACCATTCCCCATGGAAGGATGCTTTGCTCAACCTAGATACAGGGGGTATGGCTTTGATTCTGCCCCCAGTTGATGTGACAGGGGCAGATTTGATGATTTTCCATGGAAGGTTTCATTCTTTCTGAGGAGTGGATGGGGCATGGGTTGGGGAGATGGAAGGGGTAGGTGGGAGGACAGGAAGAACAGGAAACTGGAATTGGTGTGCAAAATAAGATTGTTTTAAATATTAAAAAAGCATCTGAATAGGCTCAAAAAGCACATTGGAAGGAATTCAAGAGAGAGGTTTGCTGTGCCAGATAAGAATAAAAAGCTACCTGGTGAAGTTTCGTCTGTTATGGAAAGATGGATGAATCAGGTTAACTCACAAGAAAAAGCACCTGGGTAGTTGCTGTGTTACCCAATATGGTGGCCAGACTGAACTTTGTGCTATAGACTGAGAAGGCTAGACTTATGATTTATCATAAAGAGCAAAGGCATTAATTAATTCTGCCCAGAGAAGTAAAGTGCTTTGAAATTAAAAGTACTCACTAAATCTAATTTTGGATCTAAAACATTCATAAAAATATGAGCAATGTAAAATCTTAGGTAAATCGACATAGACATAAGTAGACTTAAAGCAGTGGTACATAAGTAGCACAGCATGTTGGCATCTTGAGAACAACACTAACTGAAAGAGATCTGCCATAAAATGCTGTGCATGGTGTTACTCATTCCAATGCATTGTCCAGAATAGGCAAATACGTGAAAGCAAAGGATAAATGAGTAGATAATAGGATCTGGAGGTAGGGAGAAATATTGAGAGATTCAAATGTGTACAGGTATCTTTTAGGGGGATGAAAATAGTATCTTAAACTCAGGTAGTGATGAGAGCTACAAAACACTGAATATGATTCTTAAAAAATCACTGCATTGTTCATTTTTAATGAGTGAGTTGTGTAGAGGAACCTGTAGCTATGCCTGCTTAGGGGCTGGCTACAGGTCTGCCTGACCACAGCTGCGAGGGCATGGTCAAGATGACATAGAGTGAGAGGTTCAGGGCTGCATTTCATTTTTGGTGTCCCCTTTCAGCTTGCGTACAGACTGGCTAGGTCACTCTGTAAGTAAGGCTTTTCCCTATTAAATACCCTTATATTTATACTTGGCTCCATATTGGTAATATCCCACTTTAGAGTTGCATCATATGAAATGATATACCAAAGCTGCCAACAATAACAACAACAAAAAAAAACATATTGGATGAGAAAAGGAATGTCTTATGGAGTTGGTGTTGAGGATAAAGGCTGAAATTGTAACTTAAAATTTCACATTATACAACTTTAAGAAACAGATTTCAAATAGAATTATTCCACATAGGTGGACAAGGTTACTCCCAGAAGACAGGGTTTATTGAAAGAAAATCAAAATCTTAGGTATGGGATAGCTCTCTGTGAGCTATTTGAGAGAATGCAGAGGTCTGCAAAACAACATGGAGTATCATGATTGCCCTTGGTTACCCAAATAATTATATGTTAAGTCCCTGTTGCCAAGGACACAAAACACCTTGCCTTCAGGGCACAGAGGATCCAATCCCAAACCATATAGGAAACATCCTCCTCATTGACAAGCTTGAGGAAAGTACTTTGGAAGTTCTGAGGGACAAAAGGCATCAGTGGTCTGTGTGATGTAATAGTGAATGTCTAATCAAGATGTGCCCACCAGGATGATAGTGGAATAAATATTGTGAAGTAACTAATTGCTTTCCCACTGTAAGGCTTCTTACACAGGAGGAAATTTCATGCCTGGTACCATAACCCTAATCAAAAACCCATGGCTTGAGAAGTCACAGTATATACTCACTGGCTTTATCAGCTTGACATAAACCTAAACATATCTGGGAAGAAGAAATATTAACTGAGGAAATGCCTCCACAAGATTGACCTATAGGCAAATCTGTTGGGACATTTCTTGGTTAATGATTGATGCAGAAGGGCCCCATCCACTGTGGGTAGTGCCATACCTGAGCAGATGGTCCTGGGGTATATAAGAAAGTAGGCTTAGCAATCTGTTAGAAACAAGTGAATAGGCAGCATTCCTGCACAGCTTCTTCTTCAGTTCCTGCCTTGAGTGCCTTCCCTGACTTTCATCAGTGACAGACTATCAATTGGAAATGTAAAACGAAATAAACCATTTCTTCTCCAAATTACCTTTGCTCATGATGTTTTATCACAGCAATAGAAACCCTAACTAAAGTGGAGGCCCTATGGTAGAACCCACCCGTTGTTATTTTGTTAAAGGTCATGCCACCAAATTGCCTTCTCGATATTTTTGTTTATAGCCATAGTGCTGCTCTCAACCTTGGTCAAAGAAACTTCTTTCTGTAGTGGGTAGCAGTCTGTCTTCAGTCATGTCCTGACTGGTGCCATCACCAGACTCCAATGGTCAGTCCTAATCCAGTGTTCAAACAGATAGCCAGGGTAAACTAAGTGGGTCACAAAACAAACCCAAAGGTTACACATAGGGGAAAGGGTTTGATAGGAAAGGATGCAGAGTTGATAGAAATGGGAAGGAAATAATAGGAAGAATAGGAAGGAGAGAGTAATTAAAATGGATTATACATATGTGTGAAACTGTCAAAGAACAAAATTCATCAATAAAAAAGTCTCAGCAAATGTCAAAGCCATTGATAGTCACTCTAGAGACTCTGAGCATAAAGTAAGTAAGTAATAGTGGTAAAAAATTACCTTGGAAAATGCCTCATAATTGTAACTATAAAAGCATAATCCTAAGGGACTCACATATGAAGTAAATAGTTATTTTATAAATTAAAACATATCTAAAGCCAAGTACTGATGCTAGAATTCTCTTCATTGTGAAATGCTATTAGAACAATACTGATTAAGAAACATGTGACCTCAAGGGCTTGAATTAGAAAAAAGGGGGCTGATGGTAAGGTAATGAGCAGAGCATTTGTCTCAAAAAGTGAAAAAAAAAAAAAAAAGGAGAGACGGGGAGGGGGAAAGATAGGGAACATCAAATTAAACCCAAAGAAAGTAGAAGAGAGAAATAATAAAGATAAGAGAAGAAGAAATTAATAAAACAGAAAAGCAAGCTACAATAGAAAAGATAAAACAAAAGCCAAATTTTGGTACTTTGTAGAAAGTAATAAAATTAACAAACTTCTAGGAAGATTGGCCAGGATAAAAGGCAGAAAATGCATGAATAAACTATACTATGGATAAAACAAGGATTTAATTAAAGATGCTGCAATGAGATAAGGGCAGCTTATAAAGAGTCTTTGCCAATAAATGAGAATTTAGATGAAAATTTACTCACCAAAATAAACAAAAATGTTAAAGTGAGCCCAGAGAGCGTTCCAAGCAGCAAACATTACCAAAGAGGAGAGCTGATAGGAGGTGTAGTGGTGTCTTTGTGGGACAGATTCTGAAAACTCACAAGCAGGCGGTCTAGCCTCTGTATGGGAGACATGGGAGGCCCCTACATGCTACCCTGAAGAACTCACACCTAAATGAGATTCCTAAAGTATCCATATAATATGTGTAGTAAAACACAATTAAAGTGCTCTGGATGTTCACGCAGACATTACTGAAGACTAGGCCAAGTTTGTATGTTGGGATGCAACAAGATGAAGAGGAAAAGTCAGAAAGGAAGATTGGAAGGACCCAGAAGTACAGCAGAGAAATTTGACTCTATTTGGGACTAGATAGGAAATACTGAAGTTTTTGCATGACATGATCAGGCTTTGAGACTTAGGAGACTAATACAGAAATATACATATGATGAGATCTGAGAATATGGAAAAATGAAGCATGGCAACAATTTTAAAGGTTATTATAGCAATGAAGATAAGCTGTGCCCATGCATTCATCAGCGACAAGACTATTAATGTACATAAACAACTGCTTTCTTGATTGGATTTGAGGGCTGCTGTACAGGAACGAATTCATGCCCAGAACTCTTCTCTGATCAAAACTCAGGCCTTGGGGAGTCATAGGCCCTATTTGGGAACTTACTTCTGCTTTCTAACTCATCAAACTGTCAAACTACCTTCAAAATATTTATGTCTATAGCCATGTGTAGGGGAACCTGTAACCACGCCTGCTTAGGGGCTGGCTACAGGTCTGCCTGACCATGCCTGTGAGGTTGTGATCAGTGTGACTTAGAGTAAGAGTTTCAGTTGGCTGGCTCTCACTTTCGAAAATTTTTCCCTTTCGGCTTGCTGTACAGACTGCTGTGCCAGCTGGCTAGGTCGCTCTGTAAGTAAGCCTTTTCCCTATTAAATACCCTTATATTTCTACCTGACTCTGTATTGGTAATTTCCCACTTTAGCCATGGATTTGTGCTGCTCTCAAACTTAGAGAAACTCCATATTGCTGTGGGTAGTGAGACTCACAATTGTTCAAGATACCAAAAATGAACATGTATGAGTGCTAATTTGTAAATAAGTCATATATGTCAGCCTGATTCTCTCATCAGGCTCAGAGAACATCATGTAAGAGGGGGCAGAAAGAATATAAGATCCAGAGTATATTTTGGACTGCTGTGAAATGCTCTCTTCTGGTCATGACATACCTGATGCCCACATCAACTCACAACATCTATGGTTACCAATGCAAGACCAAGCCACTCGAGATTCCAGCATAGATGGAGGAGGGGTCCCTAGACCTCACACATATCTGAGGAGCTATTGGCAACTGATGACTATTGGGAGGTTATCCATGCTCCAGTGTGTGATCCCATACTGATATATACATGAGCAGGATTAATTCAGTTCAGTGAGTTTAAGAAGTTAATGAATTTAAAGAAAATTTGTAAGTTATGAGACAATGCCTCATTAAGGTTGTGGAGATAGATGCAGAGAGAGTAACCAGTATGGAGAACCACCCAGAGGATTAAACACACATTAGATACCAGTTCCAAGACAGAAGTAAGATGAACGAGGTTGCTACAATTAATTATACATATGTATGGAACTGTCCTATTGTCCAGCCTGAGAAAAAACAAATTAGATAAATTAATAATCACTCACTCTACCATTAATTTGTTTGTAAGGAATTACAGGAAAGTAATTAACATTTAAAGAGCCCCAATTTGTCGGTTCTGGTGGCATGTGCCCTAGGGAAATAACAAAGTTGGGTTGGTATAGGATATGGCAAAAATGTCAACTGGATGCTGGGTAAGAAATTTTCCAAACTGCAGGCAGTCAAAACACTCACCCCATGGGCGCTCAAAATGGAGGATATGTGAGAGGAGGATGCTCCAAAATACCTCCTTCTGACCCCCACCAAAGTCCACTGAACAGAACATAGGAATCACAGGTCTCAAATTCTGGGGTCATGGTCCTTAATTCTGGCTTTAACTAGATCATAGCCACAGAAGCAGGTCCTGCCAGGCATGTCACAACAATAACAAATGGCCTCTTGGAGAACCTCACTAAAGAACCTAGGCCTCTGCTTCTCAGATGGAAAGCTGAGGTCCCCACATAGAAGTATCTTTCCCTTAGCCCAGCTTTAGATCACCAACTTATAACCACATCATTCTCTACCAAATGAGCTCCATCAATGCTAGCCACAAAAGCTGCCTCTGAGGAGATGAAGATCCATCCTGCTTAGCCATGGAAACCAATGGATTATGATCATGGAAATCAATGCAGTAACTTTCTTTACTAAGTTGATGTGTGTGGTGGTTCATCATAATTATCAACTTGGTATGCTTTAGAAGCATCACAAAAATATATCTCTAGTATGTTTGTAAGGGATTATCTTGATCAGGTTAGTTGAGGTAGACAGATCTACTCTGAATGTTGGCAGTACCATTGCTTGGACTACAGTCTCAGAATGCATAACATTATGCCTCCTAACTGGGAACAGTGTGACCTGCTGCTTCTTGACACTGACACCATACCTGCCCTGTCATGATATATTAACTTCCTGGTTGCACTTCATTCCTTATGTTGTTTTCATCAACCACTTTATGGCAACCAGACAAGCAAGTAATAGAGTGATATTTCTCACACTTTTTTCTAGCTCTTGCTTGGATCCCAAGGTGGTCTTCATCTCTACAAATTAAACATCAGGTTCATGGCACATAGAGATCTAAAATGGGCCAGGAGTTGTAGCTGTGTATCCTTTAAATGAAGAACAAGATAAGACTCCTGGTTCATGGGGATCAAGAATGAGCCAGAAGTCCCAGCTATGTATCCTTTGAATGAAGAACTAGAGTCACCAAGGTCCCCCTCTGAATCCTAGGTCAGTCACCAATACTCTATGAGATGCAAATGATGGCCACTAGAGTAAGATGAACGAGGTTGCTACAATTAATTAATTACTGACACCATACCTGCCCTGTCATGATATATCTACTTCATTCCTTATGGTGTTTTCATCAACTGCTTTATGGCAACCAGACAAGCAATAGAGTAAAAACTAAGATCTGAGAAGACAGTTAGCCTTAATGTACTTGTGAGCCTGACAAAGCAGATTTTCAGTTACCTAATTCTGAACTGATGTGGAATGAAACATCCCAACTAGTAAAATTGTGCCTGCATTTTATATGAACTACATCTCACCATGCATGACATCCTCCTATTCAGTTCTACTAAAAGAATACAACCTTCCCTTCATGATTCCTGATCACCAAGTTAGACTTCTTTTAAAACAAGTCATGAGTTAATAAAGACAAAGGTTGAAAAATGACAGCTTGTTTCTTAGGCCACAAATAACCCCAGATTGTTACACTCCTTCTGTGTTAATGCCTGCATTTGATGGCCTTCTAGTCTCTTTTTCACCTTGACTTTCAGGTGCCACTTCCTGATGCTCTTCACCTCCCTAGCTACAGGACGAAAACCTGTAGAGATTAAGAGAACATATCATTCACACATTTAAGAGATAATAGAGCTGCCCAAAAGGTACACAGTCACTAAGATAATTTGCATAGGTCAAAGCAGCATTACTCCTCATGATAGGAGGATTTGTGCCAGTGGACCAGAGTGACCCTACATTGCTGTAGGAGGCAATGCTCAAGAAACGGTGGGTTTGGCTCAGTTCAGCATAGAAGAGGCCTGTTCTGGAGATCACAGAACCATGGATTTTTTTGCTTGTTTTGTCTTGCATTTCAAGGTACAAACTGAATTGTTTCTTCACTCATAAATAGATACATGCAGAACGAACATTTTTCCTGGTATAACTGGTATTCTTGATTTATGTACAATATATGATCACTGCTGTATCACAGTTTGATATAGCGACAACACGTCAACTTTCTGGATACACTGATTATTCAGAACAGAATTTTAAATATTAGTCAGAAGAAAGCTACTGGGAGCTGAGTTAGGAAAGACCCAAGCAGTTCATTATGTCTACCAAGCAACTTACATTAGTAAATAAAGACATTAGTGTGCCACAACACTTATCAAGCTCCTACTGTATATCTACACAGAAGATGCTGCCATCTATGAGATACCAAAATGGACTCCCAGGGGGACAATAATTGAATAATAATGGAGAAGAGTTGCATATTATTTCTAAGCACTGTGATAAGCATTTATTGGCTACTAATTCTATATATGTATACCGTTCTCCAAACTACCCCATGGGTAGATTTCTGTTACTATCTGCTGCCTTACCTAACAAAGAAGTTAATGAAAGGTACAGTTGTGGAGATTAAGCTATTAAGCCACAACTTGTACTAAACTAAGTCTACATCTGTGGTGTTCATGAGGGTCATATGGGGGAACTTATTAAAAATAAAGATTTCTTATCTTCCCTTTAGGCTACTGACTGTACATAAAATCCAAGAATTCTAAGACCTAAAATTTGCATCTTAATACAGTACATTGGATATTCAGCTAAAGTTCAACTACTTTTTGTCACTTCAACAATGTAATAATTGGGCCATGAATGGACACATGAGCAACACTGTAGGAAGGCATGAGTAGAAACAGTCTCTATTTTCTCTTTTCCTTTACTTCCATGGCACTCATTGTTGAATAAATGAAATATTTGTTGAATAAATGAACTTATCCCCAGGGGCCCAAAGAGTGTAAAAAGAAGTTTACTTTTAATAAGTTCAAAAACCACTCCATAATCTAAAAACTGACTCACACTATTGAACAACTTCAGCAAATCTTCTACGCTACCTGCCAAGGTCATAGTTTCAATCTCACCTTCAATTATTGATAGATAGCCTGATAACTTGAGAAGAGAGAAACAGACTTTTTTCAAGATTTGGAAAAAGAAAATCCTTTTAATAAGAGATCCCATCCTGATTACATAGCTCTTATCAGGAAATCCCTTGAAAGCTGAATTCCAGAAGGCAACTATTAAAAATGTCATTGAAAAATTGGAAATTATCTGCTTACACAGCTTAGAACAGACCCAGGAGGGATTGTGAATTGGGTGCAGAACAAGAAGTAAAGATTGTTCTTATTGCCAGGCCTCGACTGGGGTTTTTTGAACTACCTTGGCCCCCACAACTGAACTGTTTACGCCATCTTGGCACTAGCTTCCCTTTAACTTCCCACTATGTATGATCCCTGTACAATATATTCAGATGATATGCAAAGTAGAATGTAGATAGGCAGTGTTTCAGACACAACCATGGGAGGTGCACTATTAGGATGAGAATGGGTAACAGCCTAAGGGACCATTGTAAAGTAAACACTCTTGAGACATGAGAGTATACTGTGGACAGAGACCATTGTGTTGACCTATGTATTTAGGTAGGCTTTATACTATTCAGTTTCTGGAATACACAGCATTCCAGAGGGGTGTTTTCCAGTGTGGGTGATTGGCAGGCTCAATGAATTAACTCTTAAGGGAAAGGACACCACCTTAGGTATATCTTTGTTCTTTATGTGGAAGTCTCTGTGCCATGGTAATCTTGCGTTCTTTTTTGTTTGTTTGTTTGTTTGTTTGTTTGTTTTTTTGAGACAGGGTTTCTCTGTGACTTTGGAGGCTGTCCAGGAACTAGCTCTTGTAGACCAGGCTGGTCTCGAACTCACAGAGATCCACCTGCCTCTGCCTGGCAAGTGCTGGGATTAAAGGGGTGCGCCACCAAAGCCCAGCTTAATCTTTCATTCTTTAGGACACTTTAGAATATCATGTCTCCTTCCAGGGCCACAGATACAAATCAAAAACCATATAACAGAGATATTTATAGCATTAAGGAAAAAAAGGAAAAGCTAAATCTATAGAAATGCTTTAAGAGGAAGAAATACCACCCTTAATGAGCCTCAACAAAGCCCTGCTACCTCCACTTCCCTCCTCTTTGTTTACTTTTGTTTATCCTTTCATATGGTGCTCTGGTCTGAAGAGATGCATTGTGATACATCACTGTTTTTCACTTGAAACATCAGTGTTACCAGGGACACAGGCATTGTGGCTGAAAGCTGATAACAAAGGAGGACTCCATACGTGGTGACCTTCAAGTTTGCTAATTTCCAGCTAGCTACCTATTACACGTTATACACTGTATTTCTAATTTGCTTTCCCACTGCTGTGATAAAATATTAACAAAAACTTACTTGGAAAAGAAAGGGTTTATTTCACGTTACACTTACAGGCCACAATCCACCTTTGAGGGATGTCAGGGTAGAAATTCAATCAGAATTGAATCAGAAATGGAGAAACACTGCTTCTTGGCTTGCTCTCTCCACTCATGCTCAGCCCATACCCATCTCTCTAGAGATACACTTTTCAGAGTGGCCTGCACTCTCCTACATCAATTGGCAATGAAGACAATTTCCCAAAACATGCTCATAGGCATGCATGTTCTATGTAATTCTTCAGATGAAGTTCCCTCTTCTTAGAGACTCCAGCTTGTGTCCAGTTAAAAATAAAACCTAACCAGCATAAATAGCAGCATGCCAGATTAGTGCTATCGGTCTTGGTTTTAGAAGGATACTTTACTTAGAATGGGAAGTTGTTACTCCTGAGAATAAGTGACCATTGTTGTTCATGGAAATCCAATGCTCAGAAAAGGATTGTATGCCTATTCCCTCTTCTAATCTCAAGGAACATTGCACACAATGGGGATTGAGTTGGGCTGGAAGATGATAGCATAAAAGGTATTAAGACCTAGAGTGGGGGTCCATGAGCAACCCCTTGTTCAGGTCAGCTGTTTCTGTGGGTTTCTCCAGCCTGAATAGGACTGTTTCAGACCCCCTGAAGGAGGAGGTCAGTTTGGGGGTCTGGACAATCTATGGGGCCACTGGTGGTGGATCAGTATTTATCCCTAGTACACAAATGGACTTTGGGATCCCTCTCAACATAGAGGGTTATTCTCTCTGACTAGACACACTGGGGAGGATCTATGCCCTGCTTCAAATGATATGATAGACTTTAGAGATTCCCCATGGAAGGCCTCACCCTCCTTGGGGAGCAGAAAGTGGTTGGGATGGGGGCCGGTGGATGGGGCAGGGAGGAGGGGTGGGAGAAGGAACTGAGATTGACATTTAAAAGAAGCTTGTTTCTAATTTAATTGTTTTTTAAGGAAAAAAATAACTAGAGTGGGGGCATGTTAGGGTATAAAGTGATTTCCTTTGTATATGGGCATGATGATCTGTCATCACGGAGCACTAATAACCAGGGTCCTGTATCCATGGCAATGAAATAATCAGAGTAATGTAGTAACCTTAGGGAAGCAGTGACAAGTGATGTTATTATCACTCTCTAGTTAGAAGAAAGAGTTCACAGGGTGTCTACCTGGGATCCACCCATTATGTTTTCCAACCCCACAGCTGCACATGACCTTGCAGGGTGTGTGAGTATATAGAAGGTAGAAGGCTAACTGAAGGTTGTCTCAAAAATGTGGTATCTATGATGAGATGGGACTTTTCAATAATACAGATGCTTTTGAAGCATCATGCTTCTGTATGTAACCCCTGATCCATGCCCTTGTAAGTCATTCCAACAATGAGTTATTAGTTATTACACACATACTCACAAAGGAAAGAGGAGCAAGGAAAATTATGTCATCTAAAATTCTCAATCACTTATTCTTGATGTGTGTGAAAACCAAAGGCCAATAGTAAAAGAAGTCCTCAAGTTTCTAACAATCGGGCCAGGCCCATTTAGAGCCTAGTACCCACTGATTGATGATGTCATACAAAGATACCTGGATCCTAACTTCTTATGATCCATGGGATCTTATCCAGACATCCATTCTTAAAGCAAGACGATGTAAGTTAGAAGTTATACTACTCACCAGGATAGTGATAGGCTTTGTCTACCCACACATAGACCCAATACAAATGGCCCAGAAAACAGCAAGTAGCTTCCCCTTTAATGTCTATAGAAGACTTCGCAGTGCATTTTAGCAGTATAGTCCCCTCTGGGAACTCACGCATTGCTCTCTTGCTATAATGATTCCTCTCTGTCCTTTTGTGCCCTTGGCCTTTCACATGTCAGATCACATGCCAGTCTAGACCAAAAAATACTAGTGCACTTCTAGGATTTCAACTGCTGCCCAGCTGTGGTCAATTAGTTTGGCTGTAGCTCAAGTGGTAGTTTGGTTTAGCACTGATTAAACTTCTTCAGTTAACTCTGAACTAGAAGGGGGTAGGGAGGCCTTTCAAATGCAAGAACAATTGTGCACATGATGGGAGACATTTGTCTTTGTTCTTCCATCTTTCCACCCTCTGTCTACCCTTTATGGGGTATTAGATTTTATAACCCTTAACCAATACTTTTGGTGGCATGAGGGGTGAACGCTCTTCCAGGCTTTCAAGCTGGCCTTAGAAACTTACTGTCTCCATAGGGTACATAAGAGACATGGATGGAACAAGTGAAGGTCAATAGAAAAATGACCTTGTTGCTTTCTCTTATCTATCTGACTTGTTATTCAACCACTGCAATTGGGAAAGGCAACCCTAGTAGGACCCACCTGTCACAGAGTCATACTGGTTCTTTCTGCTTCACCTTAGGACATTCTGATGACAAAAATTTGGCAAACTATTTGTCTAATATCTTTAACAAATGGTGAGATTAAGCCATAAGCCAGGAATTACCATAATCCCTTGTTTCTCATTGTTAAACACAGAAACTACAATTTTAATATCTTGTTGAAAGAACCTTTTAAGCTAAATATGAATATGGCTTTATCTGAGATTAATGGACTGAATACCGTTATGTCATCTTATCAGGAAAAACGCTTGCCTCTGGGACACTGAAAAGGAGTCACCTCTCTTGTATCAATAACTGACTGAAAGTAAATTCTATATAATATTACATACACACTGATATTTTCTTTCCACTGAAATATGTATTTATCATATATGTATTCATCAACTCTCATGCCTGCTGTCAGATCTGGAAAATTAGCTTTTGCATTTACTAACTCCTCTGTGGGAAAGGGGTCCCTCGTGTGTTTAGCAAAAGGGAGCTTATTGTTTATGGATTGAAAAATAAAGGTTGCCATGGCTTTAAGATCTGGTGATTGGTAATCGGTTTTCATAAATGACCGTGAATCACTTTTGTGCTAGCCGAGCTTTGTTTGGGATATGAGATAGCTGCTCTGTCTTACAAGGAAGGAATTATTAATGTTCCCTCCCTGGAGGGTTTCAATTTCACCCGTACAAATAGCTGTATATCTACCAAGTGTATGTTCACCGTGCCTATCTATGAAATTTAAAATTATATGCTTTGTGTAAAACAGAATATATAATAGACTCTGAAATTGAATAAAACTTATTGGACTCATTTTTTATCCTTTGTGACATTTTTTTCTAGTAAGAGAGTTCACACAAAAGGCAGCGCCACCAAGGAGCCAGGAATGCAAAGTCCTGTCCAATTTAAATAATCACTCCTTTCTGTCATGTTTTACAAAGAAGTGTATTCAAACATGCTCTTTGAGCATTTCTATATTCTGCTCTTAGTTTTCACAAATATGAGCAGGCAAAGATCCCCTAGCCCTTTTGTAGGTTTTTGTTACTTGGAAAAAATCTGTCTTGGCAATTGTCTTATTATAAAAACGAGAGAGCTTTCTTCTGAGATAAATAGGGCAGAGGCTTGACTCTCATGAGGATGTAATTCAGTTGCAAACTTCACATCCTCCTCTTGTCAACAAATGTGGGAAAGAAGTAAAGTCAAAGATAATAAGGAGTTCGTGGCAAATCTGATCATGTCATTTGCCTTTGTAAAACCTTCTGGTGTCACCCATATTAGCATGCTCCAAACTTCCTAATATGATTTACAGACTGTATAATCTACAGTAATCTACAGTCCTTCCATTTCTTAAACTATGTCTGTTCTTAGATTTCTCTCTCTCTCTCTCTCTCTCTCTCTCTCTCTCTCTCTCTCTCTCTCTCTCTCTCTCTCTCACACACACACACACACACACACATACACACAAACACACAAAACTTCCTCTCTTCCTCTCCCTGTTATCTCCTTCTCTCTCTCTGCCTCTCTTTGTCCCTGTTTGTTTGTCCCTTTATATATCTGTCTTTCTTCTCTGTCTTTCCTTCTCTCCCTCCCTCCTTCTTTTATTCCCCCTCCAACTGGCGGTTTGGCCTAATGCTATATCAAATTTTGAAGAATGTTACAGACTGAAACTCTGCCAACAAAAAGAACATGCTCACACCAGTTATGAGTCTATTCTCCTGAAAGTGAAATTAAGAGGCCAAGTGTTCTCTTAATTTGCCACCAAGAAGCTATTTGATATCTCCAAGGAATCCATAAGGATATTCAGCATTGATCCATTGCTACAGACTGGCCAGTTGGCAGTGATGGTAGACACTTTCAATTTCACTTTCACAAGTGAGACTATATTGTTGAGGCCATGAGCATCATCCAAATCTCAATCTGCCACCATGCCTCCTCTTTTCTGCATCTATCATGACAGCGCTGATGTCAGAGGCTGGCTGACATCATCTGGATGAGCCATTTTGCCTACTTGGTTATTTAGCATTCCTGTGGCAGGCTAAAGTGGTGCTAATAAGTGTTGTAAAACTTCCTGGATCTCAAAGAAACTCCTATTTGTTTATCCATATGTCATTGGCCCAGTTGTCTACTTTTGACCTTCTAATTTGTATTAGTTGTTGCTCCTGAGTCTGTGAATAGAAAATTTAGGAACATTTCTCTTTTCTTTTTATTTTGGTTTTTCAAGACAGGGTTTCTCTGCTTTGGAGCCTATCTTGGCACTCATTCTCGGTGTAGCTTTAGAGTCTATTTGAAGTCTATCCTGGCACTCACTCTATAGACCAGGCTATCCTTGAACTCACAGACCACCTGCCTCTGCCTCCCAAGTGCTGGTATTAAAGGCATATGTACCAACGCCTGGCTCTCTTTTCATACAAAGTATATGGCTCAGTGCAATTTCCAACGCTCTTCCAATGAACAGAATTTTCTCCAATTGATGTTTGTGAAGGCAACCCTAAGACTACATATAGTGTAGTGGTATTTATTTTGGCTTTTGTGAATAAGCTGACAGATATGTAAATAATATGAGGCCTCTTTCTTCTTCATCAACAGTATGAGATCTTCCACACAACTGGCTTGAGCATGTGCTAAGGAAGATTCAAAAATGCAACAGCAGTGAGTGCCACGGGGATTTAAGCTATCTACTCATGAAATGATGAACCAAAGTTCTGTTCATCTGGAACACATTTTCCTTTTGCAATGCTTGTGTGGGTCTATCTATCCAATCTATTAGTGAGATTAGCAGAAGTCAAATAATGATGCAAAGTTCTAGCCACATGTTTATTTGGTACTCCATTGTCAGACATTCTGTTTGTACCAAGCTCTATACCAAATGCTTTATTGGAAACAGTGTTTATTTTGGAACTGCATTATGATTCAGCCACTAGAGCTTGATTCATTTCTCTTGTGGTGTCTTTTCATCCATTGACATACCCAACAACATAAGGTCTCCTGGATATTAACAAGGTTGCAAAGCTACAGAAAACTGTCCTGTTCTGGGCTCTGACAACCTAGTCTATTATTTTATACACGGGCCACAGTAATATCTCCCCATGTAAAATATAGTGCCAATTGTGCTAGAGTAACGGTTCTCAACCTTCCTAATGCTGTGACTAATATAGTTCTTCATGTTGTAGTGACCACAACCATAAAATTATTTTCATTGCTACTTTATAACTATAATTTTGCTACTGTTACAAATCAAACTGTAAATACCTGATATGTAAGTTATCTGATATGCATCCCTCAAAGGGGTCACTACCCACAGGTTGAAAACCACTAAGCTAAAGTTTCTGACCAGCATTGTGTGATAATTTCTCTTTCCTTTGAAGGAATGTTGTGCCAAGCTTCTGGCAACCAGGTTCCTAAAACTTAACTGACCATCATACACCCCAGTATACTTTCAGAATTTCCCTTGTACTTCCTGGAGCAAAGTAGCTTACAAAAACACACTGTACTTGAGCTATCTCTTCCTCATCTAGCTCAGTTAACAACAGTTCATTCATGTATTGGGAAACGTGGTTCTCTGCAATGTTTCCAGAGAATCTTGACCTGTGGTGCCCATTATAGTGGACTCACAAGCTAATTGTAGTTACTAGATGTCAAGTTAATAGCAAAACTGAGAAAAATAGCTTTGAGTTTGAATCAATTTTAATGAATTCAATTTTAAAGAATGAAGCAGAGTCAAAGGAATTCTTGTTAAACTAAGAACTGGTTTTCTAGGACTACATGTCATTCAGAGAATATGACATCACTCCATTATAGAGCATGTATCAAGAACATACATTATTCCTAAAATTATATATTCATATATCTCTTACTGAGTGGATGCCAACAAATTGCAGAAGAATTGTTACAGATAATTAGTGTCACATTGTGTTTATGTGAATATAATAATAATGCCAGCTTGAAATGTAATATATAATTAAATTGAAATAGTCATTGAATTCATAGTTAATTTTTCTAATAAACAGAAATGTGCATTTTGTCAAATCAAAATGAAGGTATCTTAGGGATATAATGGTTAGTGAACATGCAAAAACTAGTGCTATAACTCAAAAGGTAAAGTTAAAAAGAGGTTGAAGTAAGCCTACCATAAAATGTGTAATAATTGGTTTTGAAATTTGCACTAGTAAACAAAAGGAAAAGTACAAAAATACTTAAACTAATAAGGTGAACTTTTGCGGACTGCTGAGATATTTTTCAGCAAATACATAGTGTATTTTATAAACTGTATATAGTAAACTCCTTCCTTTCTCAACAGTGGAAAAGTAATCAATAAAAGTCACCTGATGTTAGAATTAAACATCCATCAATATTTTCGTTAATCTTAACAAGAATTGAGTATTTGCTAAGGCCAGAATGCCTTGAACTAGTACACAAAGTAGAAAATTATTTCTAGATGTGGAGATGATTAAAGAAATCATAGTTTTAGTTGTATTTACCTCATAAAATTGTGTGAAAATACATTTTAAATCACTGCAAAGTGTCCAGTTAAGCAATATAATAATTATCATTAGAATACCAAACATCTTTAACAGTATCAAAAATATATTGGCATAAAATTTGAAACTTTCAATACCTTAGCTTTAGATGAATTATGCAATATTAAGATGTTTGACACAATACTTGGGTATATTTTGTCTCAACTTGACTTCCAAAATTCTGAATAAATTGCAGTTGAAATCCATATACATCACATTTGTTGCAGATATTTTTAAAATTTCTTTACATTTCTCAAAGATAATTTTCACCTTGATGGGGAAAAATAAGCTTAAATTACTATAGATGTTAAGTGAAAATTGAAATTGATGCATTTTAAAACAGGGTTCTGTGTTTTCATTATTTGATTAATTTGTCTGGATATAATACATGTTCATTCTTTTATTTCCTTTAGTTTTTAGGTTTGTTTGTTGCACTACAAAATAGAAACTAGACCTTAACTCTATACTATCCATCCTACCTCTGCCTCCAAAGTGCTGACATAATGGACAAGTGCCACCATGTCCAGCTCCACAGTGGGAATATTTGTATTCAGCCTTCTTGGGAAAATCACCAGCCCTTTACACTCTAAAACCAAATATCTCATCTTAGAGATGACTATTAACATTAGTGGTGTGCTTGAGTGATTTGAAGAGCTAGGGGCCTGTGGTTCCATTTGATTCATGAGTCTGGTTCTTACAAAGATTGGGTAGAATTTGGAGGATGTTGAATTATTGAAAGCTAAGTGAGGTAGTAACCCCAGCCTTACCAGGGATGTTAGTCACAATGGCCTTGGGTACATGGCATGTAGCCATCGACTTGGCAATTGGCTCTGTTCTGACTATGGCCAAGAAGGCTTGGAAATAACTGAACCAGTACAGTCAATAGAAGTAAGATATGTAACATTGGACTGCATACATATTTTAAATTTTTCTGGTAGAAAATTGATATTAAAATGAAGCACTTTTAATTTTAATAACATATTCAAGTTAATATTTCTAAAATATTGCTTCCACATGAAACAATAAATAACCAGAGATACTTTGTGTATAACATTATATGGACCTTTATGTCATATTTAAAGATAATCTCAATTCAGCTGCTAAATTTTCATTGGGATATACCTGATAAAAATTTACTATTGAAGTAGATTCACATTCCCATGTTGTTCCAAACATGCTTTAAAATTCATAGATAATTGAGTCAGTTACCAAAAATAATGTTTGTGTTGAAAGGTGTATCTATTGCTCTGTGACTCTTCCAGGTGTAGGAAGGGCCAAGGCTTCAATGGTCGAAGATGCGGGGCTGGTTTGGGAGTGGGGAGGCTTATCCCAGATTTCTGGGGCTTTGCTGGGTGGGGGCAAGGAATCCACAAGGATGACCCCAGCTAAGAATCTAAGCAATAGTGAACAGGGAACCTTAACAGCCCTTCACCTGTAATCAGGGTGAGGATTACCTTAATCACCATCATAGAGCCTTTATCCAGTAACTGATGGAAAGAGATGCAGAAATTCACAGCTAAGAAGTGGGCTGACCTCC
The DNA here is from genome assembly GCF_003668045.3 of Cricetulus griseus. Taxonomy (NCBI): domain Eukaryota; kingdom Metazoa; phylum Chordata; class Mammalia; order Rodentia; family Cricetidae; genus Cricetulus; species Cricetulus griseus. The sequence continues at coordinate 18,148,470 of NC_048600.1, forward strand.
TGGAGTCCAATTATAAAGAGGGAGAAGAGATAATATGAGCAAGGGAGTCAAGACCATGATGGGGATACCCACCAAAACTCCTGACCCAAGTAAGTGGGAGCTCACTGATTCCAGATTGACATCTGGGGAACCTAGATAATACCGAACTAGGTTCTCTAAATGTGGGTGATATTTGGGGGACTTGGGCAGTTTATGAGGCCACTAGCAGTGGATCCAGTATTTATCCCTACTGTATGAACTGGCTTTTTGGAGCCCATTCCCCAAGGAGAAATACTTTGCTCAGCCTATACAAGAGAGAGGGCCTTAGTCCTGCCTCAAACGATGTTAAGAGACCTTGATGTTTCCCCATGGGAGGCCTCACCCTCTCTAAGGTGGGGAGAAGATGTGAGAATGAGGAGAATGGGAGGGAGAGGAACCTGGGATTGTTATGTAAAATAAGATTGTTTTAAAAATAAAAATTAATTTAAAAGGTGCATCTATATGAACAAAACTGAAGTATTTTTTGAAAGAATTATTGTAGTTTGGAAGTAAATGTGCTTCAGGCTCAAGTTGAGTAAATTAATTAACTTTTTTTATCAAGCTGGTATCATTAAAATTGAATCCAAAGGAGCAGTACATAAATTGGAAAGCAAATTTATCAATATGGAAAGTGTTCTTCAGACTTTTCTCATACATTTTGTAATCAATTTATATAATCCATAACAATACAGGTTACAATTGAAATCCTTTCCACATTGATTCATGTTGGAGACATATGTAACATCATCATTATTAATTTTCATTATGAAAATTTTTAATTCATACAGGAATGTGTGTTCATGTGAACCAAGTCCACAAATGTTACTTTCTTTTGCACTTCAAGTTACTTTATATGCAGTAGGATAATAGTGAGAAATTTTAAATTGTATTGTCATTTTTTTCTTTGATGATTGAATATTTGTTAAATACTTTTCCATTTCAAAAACACTGTTGTCTATTAATATTAGACTGCATAGTTAAGAACAATTTTGAACAACTCTTCTTATGACTCAACAAATAAGAATACAATTGTTATGCCAATTACTTTGCATTTCATCCCAAAGTTCCTTATCTAGATGTTTCCCACATTTTATATGTGTAGGCCATGTAGCTTTTGCAACTGTATTAGACATATTCCTAGGGTATTGAAGTGTAGGGGCAGGTCCATGACTTTACCTAGGTAGTGCAAATCCTATAAACTAATGTGTTACAATAAATCTTTCCACCAAAAGCCACCCGAGCCCTACCACCATGTGAGCAGTCTCTGCTAGTCGCCTGAGTTCTGCCCGCCACGTGGATGGACAAAATAATACAGAGACTTCTATTATGTACAAATGCTGCTTGGCCAATGACTAGGATTCCTCATCTGCTAGCTCAGTCTCAATTATCTTAAATCTATATATTTTATAAGAGATATCTTATCAGATGCTTTCCATTGACATACTCCCTTACCAGTGGATCACATCACGCTCTGGAGGAAGAGCAGAGGGGAAAGCGCCCACTTCCTGTTTGTCCTTCCGTAAATATGAGTCTCCCTGCTATGTCACTTCCTGCCTGGATTACCACTTCTTACTACATTTCCCAGAATCCTCCTTGACTCCTAGTCCTGCCTAACTTTCTGCCTCATAGGCCAAACAGTACTTTATTTATCGTCCAGTAAGACAAACACAGAAGCACTTCCCCCATCACTAATGTATCTCTATTACATTTTGTCAAGGACAAGGATGCATTAAAGAAGGGGAAAATAACCACCAGGCATTTGTCAGAGCCCCAAACATCCTCAGTCTAAAAGGATAACTATGTAATTTAGGTTGTTGCCTATTGGTATCAATTCATATTTTCTATGTTCAATGGTCCTGAGGGTACACACGTATGACCCTTTCCCCAGTGCAGTTATCCATCCATCAAATCTTTCTGGTGAAGGACTTAGGAAGTCATTATTTTGTGACTATGTCCCACTGCCACATGGTCCATCTTCCTAGAAACTTAACTTCCTCTACAGAATGCTGTTTCTTCTGGTTGTTAAGCGTATGCTTATTGTACAAGCTTATGAATTTTATAATGATCTTTTCATCCAACAAAGTCAAGTTCTTTGGATTGGGGAGATGACCCAAAAGTTAAAGCACTTGTGGTTCAAGCAAGAATACTGGAGTTCACATTTGCAGAACCCATGTAGATCTCAAATGTGTGTGGTGGCTCCCTGATAATTCTAGCCTTGGAATGTGGAGATAGGGAATCCCTGGAAAAGGTGTGTAGTGAAACTAACCAAATGGCTCACTGTGTTTGAATAAAAGACCTTGCTGCAAATAATAATGTGAAAGAACCATCATGGAATATTTTAGACATTAACCTGTGTCTTCCACATGCATGTTCACAGAAATGCATGCATATACACTCGTGCATACACACACTACACAATGCATATGCACACATGCACGCATCAGCATGCACACATACACACACATGCATGTATACATGCGCACACATACATGCATGAGCACATACACATGCATGCACACATCATATATACATACACATGAAAAGAAAAGGGGAAAAGAATATGTTCTTTGCCTATAGTCACTCATGTTGCCTATCTTTGTCCTTCCTCCCCTTTTAGCTCCAAACAACTCCCTTATAGTGTGTGTGTGTGTGTGTGTGTGTGTGTGTGTGTGTATGTGTGTGTGTGTGTGTGTGTGTGTGTGTGTTATGTGTGTGTGAACTGAGACTCCACATATAAGAGGTAATTTATGATACTTGTCTTTGTGAGTTTGGCTTATTTCACATAATATGATCATCTCCAATTTCATCCATTTGCCTAAAAATGACATGACTTTATTCTTCTTTATGGCTGAATAAATTTCCCTATGAGAACTGGAGAGTTGGCTCTGTGTGTAAGAGCACTTTCTCTGCATGCATGAGGATTTGAGCTCAAAGCCTCATCACCCACACCCAGAGCTGAGCATGCTTGTATATGGTCCCAACATGGTGGGGCTGGAGATGACATGAAGACAGGCAGATTTCCAAATTTTGCTGTTGCCAGATTAGTTAAAATGGTAAGACTTTCAGTTTAGTGAGAGACTGCCTCCAAGCAATTGAGAGCAATTGACGAAGACACTGTAAGTCCTGCTCTAGCTTCCTCAGGTCATGTGCCTGCAGACTCATGATCATACTCATGCACACAAACATATTCACTAATGCACATACACATACACATACACACACACACACACACACACACACACACACACACACACACACACACACTTGCACCATACACAAATATATACAACAACCCCAAAGTTTCATAGATTTTTAAATGTATGTGTGTGCTCTTGTGTGTGTTGGGGATATGTGTGTATGAATGTAGAGGATAAGAGGGAACTTCAGGTGTCACACAGAAAACTCCCCACCTTCCTTGGCATGAAGTTTTTCATTGACTTGAAGCTAGACTTCCTTCCATCTCTGATGCACAGCACTGGGATAACAAGTTTGAGTTAACACACCATGCATTTTTACTTGAGTTCTGGGATTCAAACTCAGGCCTTCATACTTGAAAGCACTTTGCCAATTGAAGTGACCCCTGGCCCTCCTTGGAAGTTTGAATGGAATGGGGAAATTTAAAGCAATGAGACAATAATTGGCTTTATGGATAATGTATGTTTGATGGATAAATAGTAGAAACTAAGACTGGTTACACAGCAATGGGATCACAAGCATATGCATTAGGGAACAGGAACTTCAGAGCTACAGTTTGAGCAAAACCCACTCAGAGAGCAGCTGAAGGAAACAGAAGGCATGATCATCTGGGGAGGAGGAGAAGCCACACAGTGCCTTGAGGAAGCTGGAGGAGGAGGAGGAGGATTTCATACAGACAGCCTGTCAGCCAGATAAACCCACCACAATTCCCATGAGCTAATTTGTGCAAGTACTACACTGGTACTTAATTTTCCCAATTAACTTTTTATGTTTTTCATTCATTATTTATGACAAATGTTGTTGCCAGATCTTTGATTCTGTCTTCCCTCAAGGTTGGAATTTATTTCTTTAAGTACACAAAAAGAAAAAATAAGAAGGTTCAAGTATATCTTTTCTGATGAAGTCTGTGAAAAAGACATGGTATCCAAAGTCTTCTGAAGCTTTTCTGGTGGCCATAGCAGCATATCTCTATAACTCATAATTATATACTGATTTAAAGGATTGGTAATACAGTTAATGGCTTGTGACCAGGATACAGATCCCTAGTGATGCCTTGTGGAGCTTTACATCCCTCAGCTGCAGCCAGCTATTAGGCCAACTGGCAGCATCACAGAGATGTGGCTCCAGTCCTAAATGCACAAAGTCCACTTAGGGGAACTGGTAGCTTATTATTTTCTCATTGGATAAGAATATTCCCAGGTAGCCCTGTCTAAAACCTCCCACAGGCAATCACCAAGCCCATAGAATCTTTCATATGATGTCTTCTATTCCTTTTGAGCTCAGTTCTATCTTTACTCTCTCCTTTATTGTGCTTAAATGCTACTGCCTTCCACTGATCCTACCCTCACAATGAATGGGCCCACCTATCTTGCCAAAATGCACCCCAGTTCAAGACTCCTTCACTCAGCAGGACTGTGGTAGTGCAGCCCATTAATCCCAGCACTCTGGAGGCAGAGGATGGCAAATCTCTGAGGTCAAGGACAGCCTGGTCTACAAATGTGAACTCCAGAATAGCCAGGACTACACAAGAGTAACCCTGCCTCAGAAACAAACAAACAAAAAGATATCTTTACTCTTTTCTAGACCTAATGAATCAACTAATAAATGGATTGCCTGGCTATCCATGGATTCTCCAGATCTTTAAAACTACAAAAACTGATCATTTTACCTGATTTCTTTGAAAGTTTCAGAAGTACCCCTAGCCTGAGACTGAAGGCAAACCCTTGCTTTGTTTTAGCCATCTCTTTCCCGCTCAAGGTTAATCTCCTCCAAGCTTCTCAACTGTCAAACTCAACTGCTTTCAGTTCTGATAATGCATTCCCTCTCAACCCTCGAATCCATTTCTTTTCCTATCTTTCTCTTTCCCTCCTCTCCCTTCTCAACCCTTCTTTCCTTTCCTCCTCCCTTCCCTTTCTCTTCAGTCACCTCTGTGTTGTTTTCTATAAGAAAGCCCCCTTTCCTGGGAGTGTCCTTCTCTCTGGATGTCTCCTTTTTCTTGTTTATCCTTAAAACTACAGCCCTTGTAGAATGCCTTTCCTGAACTCTGAGTCAGTTGAACTCACCCAGTTAGTTCACATACATTGCTTTAACATTATACAATGTATTGCTCTACTATTCAGGATTCTTCTAGTTAAATGTTATTGTACGTGGCTCATTGTTTGTTCCCACCATCCATCTACTTCCTTGGTTTATCTGGGCCCTTTGGAGAGTGGAGCAAACCACCCTTCTCATCTCATCTTCCATCCTCTTATAAACTGAATTGTTCATATGGACTTACTCCTTCTTGACCATAACCAATCTTTTAATATCCCTCTGCACACCAAATTCTTTGATTCCTTAAGAAATCCTGTCTTCAATTCCCTATCAGGAGACTTCAAACTCAACTTGAAGATCACCAACTCTTACCAAGTCCAGTTCTGCATTCTTATCATTCAACTCAAACTACTTCTGAGCACAGTGCACTATAATTCCCTGTGTGGTGTGGGTGGGTTGGTGTGTGTGTGTGTGTGTGTGTGTGTGTGTGTGTGTGTGTGTGTGTGTGTGTGTGTTCATGTGCGCAAGCACACGTGTGGGTGCACGTGAGTGTGCATATGCACATGTGTCCTACTGAGAAAATGCCTTCAAAAGCAGATCTGTCTATTTCTAATCTTCACATCCTTCAAGCATTGTACATAGAGGACAATAGTCAATAATCACCAGACAAGTGTGCTATGGTTCAAAAACATTTCCTTAATATTTCCATTATTTCCCCAGTTTTCGCTATCATTTTCTATGCCACTTGTCAGTGAATCACCCATTAAAATGTATGCGCCATATATTTTGCTTTAACCAGTCAGTATTTATAGACAGAACTGTCTAAACTGAATTGTTTATGTTTTCATGAGAAACAAGAAATTGCTAAAGGCAAAGTTAGTTGTTTTGACCATACGTTTCCCGTTTTCTCCCACAGGAAGATGATGCTGCTGTTCTATTTTAGACTGACACACAAGCCTAAGTAAGAATTTATTACAAGAAATGTGTTGTTTTGTATATTCAATATTTCTTCTCATCTTACAAAATCTACTACCTTCTGAATGAAAGGTGTGAAAATGGAAGAGAAACAATACAAAAAGGTTATTTTGGTTGTTAGTCTGGAATTTGATTAATGACTAATTGTCTTGAACATGATGCTGTTTCACTGGAATTGCACAAAAGCCTTTGGATTGTTATTTACTGTATCTAAAAGGAAAGCATTTCTATGTTTAGTTTTTTTTCTCTTTCACTGTCATTTTAAGTAAAGCTAGGTTCCCGGAATTGTATCTCATACTGGATAGTAACCAAGTACATATTTGCCAAGGGTCTAACTTGATTCTTCATACTCTGATATCTACATTGAGTCCAGAAAATATTATAGAATAAAGGAAAATATGTTGAATATCAGTAGGTAATTCTGCCTTCCTCTTAAAATTACCTTGAAATTAATGGTCAAATGCAGTAAAGTATGTGTGTTTGTAATCAGTATTTAGCAGGTACTTATGGGGTACAAAGAAATGTACTTAAACAATTGGGATGTGCTGAAAAAGAAGGGAGACAGAATTATTCCCTTCCTAGAGCCTCTAGTCTATAAGTATAGTAGGGCATTTAATAGAAGTTGCAGTTCAGCTTTGTAAGTGCTATTCTAGGGGAAGTATAAGGGTCATAACATTCCCCCTGAAGCACAGAGTCTACTGAGAAGTAGTCAGCATCCTTAAAACAACACAGAATTCTCCAATATACTTTTCTGATGCAGTTGATCCTACAATGCAGTAGACTCCACCTACCAGGGGCAGAGTTTCAGTTCAGCCTCAGTCTCACACAGTGGTTCTCAACCCTTATGCCACGATGCTTTAATACAGTTTCTAATGCTGTAGTGACCCCCAACCATAAAATTGTTTCATGGCTACTTGACAAATGCAATTTTCTACGGCTATGAATTATAATTTAAATATATGATATGCAGGATATCTGATACAAACCCCTCTGTAAAGGTCACTTGACCTCCAAAGGGATGGCAGCCCACAGGTTGAAAACCACTCTCTAACAGTTTGGGTTGCCACAGGTATCTAGAATACCATGACAGTTGTTAGACTATGAAGAGATCTTCTGTTCACGACTGTCAGGTACAAAACAGACATAGAAAAAGAACATCCTTTGGCTTTTAAACCATCAGATACTAATAAATATGGCTAAATTGCTCTTAAGAGTAAAACAATTGGGTTTTTGAGACCCTTTACTGTCTGGCATTTAGTAAGTCTTCAAAATATCTATTGGATAAACTAATGAATAAATTTACAAGCTCTGAGTGAAAGCTCTTAGTCATGTCCTAGGGCCATGGATGACAACACCTGGCGATGGACTCAGTACTGTATTATTATTTAGCACCGAACTTATACCAAGTATTAAACATCAATTGCTTTTTAAGAACTATTTTACTTGCATATGTGATAGTTTGAGTAAGAATGACCCACATAGGCTCATATATTGGAATGCTCAGACATCAGGGAGTGGCACTACTTAAGAAGGATAAGGTGTGGCCTTGCTGGTTTCAAAAGCCAACACCAGACCTAATCTCCTTTCCCACTGCCTGCAATTTCAGATATAGAACTCTTGGTTATTTCTTGAGCACCAAGTCTGCCTGTGTGCTACCATGCCCTCTGCCATGAGGATAACAGACTAAACCTCTGAAACAATAAGCAAGCCCCAATTAAATTATTTCTTTTATAAAAGTTGCCATAGTCATGATATCTTTTTACAGCAACAGAACACTGACTAACACAGCACATGTGTGCATTCATATATGTCTGTGTATGACAATGTCCACAGGGGCATCTGAAGAAGATATCAGTTTATCTGGAGCTGGAGTTGGAGCATTTGTGAACTGCCTGATGCAGATGCTACAAACCAATCTCACCAGTTCCCTAGAAAAGCAACAAATGTTCTTCCACTGAGCCATCTCTCCCCAATTCCACCCTCTCCAGGCAGATTGAGACCCTTATGATGAGCCCCACTGGGACAGGTACAAATGAAAAGTCAATAAGCATCTTGTCTTTAAACTTTCATGAAGAGTTGACCTTGCCAGGTCCCTCAGAATTCTATAACTTATATACAATACTCACTATATTCACTAATAGATTATGATCACAAAGAAGGCAAATGTAGCATCACTGCATTTACTTCATTTCTCAGTAAAATTCATTTTCCCCCAAAGGAAAAATGTCTTAAGAATTCTGAAAAGGACCTACTTTTTAATGCAAATAGAGGGAAAAAAACTGTCAATGATATGATACTTTTCAAATATCCAAATCAGCTTCTCCCTTGGTATAAAACTGTTCCGTTGAAAACTTGAGATGTGTCATTTTCAGTCTTTACTTGGCAAAAAGAATTGTGTTTTTGCCAAACCATTTAACAAGTGTTCGCAGTACTTCAATCTGTCATGGGTTATGTTTAATAAGGTGTGTGATTCCACAGCCACCCCCCACTAGGCTGAGTGGAGTTTGTCACCTGCTGAGTGGTTCCACTAACTCTCTCTAATAAGGAAGGATGGAGAAAGGCTCTGTACCAACAAGCAGGGGCCATTTGCAGTGGGAGGAAGAGAGACTACCGAAGATGGTTCTTCAAGACTAAAATCTCAGTTCAGTGCTACTAAGATACTTAACAGAATGGTTGGGATAGTAAACCATACCCAAAATGCTATCAGACCTCTGTCTTCTCAAGTGCAATGAAAACTAAAGGACCAGTAGTTCATAGATGCTAAAAGGATTATCCGTCATCATGAAGCTTCTGCATAAAATGTTCACCTTTAAGGATAAGGGGACTGAGGTAAAGATAGCTCAGGTGTATTGTCTAACAACCAGTCAAGGAAATAGTTGAGTCTAGAAATTATGTCACTTATCTAAAAAATGTCCTTCCCTAGAGCATTCAAAGTCTCCTGAGTAAAAAAACTTTAATTACAGAACAGGTTACACAATAGCCGCAAGGGGAGGGGTATGACCCAGAGCAGCTGGCCACAAGCATGAAATGTCGGTTAAACCACTGTCTGCAAATCTTTTAAATTTCTGCAGATTTTGTATTCTCCTCTGTGAAACATCTGGTTGGCTTCATATCAAATCAGTTTTCCTCAAAATCGCTAGTCAAAATTGATGCTTCACAGGGATGACATGTTTGTCCTATGTTTTTGCATATCCCCAAAGCTCTGAATTACCCAAATTCAACTAGCATGCCCTCTTGAGTGAGGACACAGTCCCAGGTTCTCTGGATTTCTTCATTATATATTAGAGGAATCTTGTCAAGAGCGTTGCCATACAAACATAGTTACTTTAACTGAGTCATCTAAAAGCATGTCTTTGACAGGTATTCACAATAGAACAATTCAAAAATTAACTACTCTTGTTAAATAACTTAAAATTTTATTAGTGTTTATATATGTGGGGTGTGTGTGTGTGTGTGTGTGTGTGTGTGTGTGTGTGTTTTATGTGTACACAACACCCACATGGAGATCAGGGGATAACTGCAGAAGTAGTTCTCTCCTCCCACATTTATGTGGGTTCTGAAAACCAAGCTCAGGTCATCAAGCTGAGCCACCTTGACAGGCCCTACACAAACCTCTAAATATCAGTGCTCCAACTAAAATGTGTATTCTGCTTACCATGCCATAAATTGTCTGTAACATCTGGTAAGGATGAAGAAAAAGCAAATTCCCTCATGATTGCATCTATAAATACATTGGTTGCTCACCTTTTGAATTTATATATAAGAATTGCAGAAACACCATGGCCCAAGGTGAGGATGAGTTGATCAAGAATACAGAATCAGGTGGCTATTACAGATTCTGGTTCCATTTGATAACTCTAAGCCTATTGCCTTAGGAAAAACAGTATTTTGAAGTAGCAGTCAAATACCTTCTTCCAATATGAATTAATTTATCTCTTTTAAGGAAATTTTCACAACTATACCATGATATATATAATCATTCTAGATATAAAATACTAGATACAAAAATGTACACTAAGTATGATGTCACGTTGCATATGTTATATTCAGTTCAAGAGTTGTTATTCTAAAGCTTCATATAAGTCTTACATACTACTTATACTCCTACAAAGTCAGGTAGGGTCCTCACCTTATCTGAAACACACTAGGATATAACAGCAATGATGGATAATTCCGAATGTCAATTTGACTGGGCCATGAAGTGTCTATACATGTGGTCCAATGTTATCTTGGGAATGTGTCTATGCTGATGTTTCTGGATGAGATTAGCACTGGGACTGAATGACCAAAGCATATGGTTTACTCCAATATATGTGGGTCCCATCCAAAAAGTTAAGACATAAATAAAAGTGACTCTCTCTATTTCTCTCTCTCTCTCTCTCTCTCTCTCTCTCTCTCTCTCTCTCTCTCTCTCTCTCTCTCGTCCCCTACCCCCTCTCTCATCAGACTCCTCTTTAAATCTCAAACTGGCTCCTACATCATCATTTCTTCATTTGTTTCTCAAGTGTTTTACCATAGACAGCAACTGTACAATTGGCTATTCTTGGTGTCCAGCTTATATATTTCACATTCTGAGCCTTCCCAGGTTCCACACTGTCACTGTCCCAGTTGCAATTACACTGTAAATGTATTTATTCCACCCACTTTGAAATGTTTACTTAAAAATAGGAGTACTTACTTCATCTATGTTGACTTTTGTAGCTGTCCCACAGCTGAATTTTATGGTATATCTATTACTAATATACTTGGATCCCACAGAGAAATTTATGCATGTTTCTTACAGTTAATAAAATATTATTCATATGCACTTTTATGTATTGGTAAGATTGACATTACATTGGCTTGGTATAGTTTATGCATTTTTCATTTGCTATTTTCATACAGGCTTGACTCCCTGGGATTTTTACTAGCAATGGTGAAAGACGTGGAGAGGGCTTTTAGAAGTAAAAGTTGTTATTTAAACCCTACTATGATGCATGATTAAATGCATGGCAGTGGAAAATGACATGGTGCATTTAACGGATTAGGGCAATTACAGAGACAAATTCAACAGAAAGGCCTGGAATTCTATTCCTAGTGTTTGGCCCTAGAAGGTCAGCTAATGCTCTACCCTCAATTGTATAACAACACCTGGGAAGCATATTATCTAATAAAGGACTTGATGACCATGGTACCTATTCTCTAATATTCCAATATTAAGAATAACATAATATACCCAGAGAAGTTGGTTAGACTACCAATATCCCTGATAACTAAAGAGGGTGTTTTTATCTGGGTTCCTTTCCATTAGTCTATTTCCTTTGTTTCATTTAGGAGATCGTTCTGCCATCATGTATCCATTGCATAGTCTATACCACCAATCAAGTTTACTGTAATAGGCTGGGTCCACATATACCAAAGTTGTGCTTCTCTCTGTTTAACAGCAGGAATCAAAGACACAGAGGGAAATCCCCACATGCTCTGATACTTGTAGTCTGTAACTCTGAATGCTACATTGTGTTTCCAAAGAAAAGGCTCCTGGCATACTAAGCCTGATCTCATATTACATTCAGCAATTATGTACCAAGTACCTACTATCCCAGGCCCTGAGTCAGGTGCAAGGCAGACTCTGCCTTCTGAAGGCATCCAGTCCTAACTGGATTGATTTTATGCAGTGTCACAGGTTCTGGGAATCATGTGGCCCTGGGAACATACAAGAGAGTCACTAACTCAGGGCTGGAGTTCAGAAATGACTTTCTAGGGAGAAAACTTGTACTAAGTCTGGAGAAGCTGGGAATGTAAATGAGACAAGACAAAGATGTCCTTAATCTATCACCCATGCCATCTTTAACTTAAAATTTACTTTTTAAAAAAAGGTCCCATGATTTAAATGTGTGAGTGTGTGAGTGAGTGAGTGTGTGTGTGTGTGTGTGTGTGTGTGTGTGTGTGTGTGTGTGTGTACACATTACAAGGCATATTATCCTCATTCCTTAGTTCTTGGTTAGGATTACCCTGTGACACAAAACCCAAGGAGCCACCTACTTGATGAAGCTGACCTCCTCAGTCTCTACCCACATGCCCCCAGTGTGTTGCCAGTGGCATCTCACAAGCACACAGAGTTTCCTCAGGGCTGCAAATGACAAACCTGACCAAGGATCTCTCCTCTGGGGCAGGAGGAAATGACATTGGGAAAACATCTAGCTGTCTAAGAAGCAGTTCAGGAAAGATAAAGAAAGTAATACTCAAATGCCTAGATGTGAAAGGTTATCTTCCAAAAAGCCAGGGAATGGTTGCTGAACCCAGCTTGGATTTTCACCAACTATAGCCCATTTTGCATTGAACGAGGGTCCCAATTTCTAGGTTTACAAATATATTCAAAAACCACATATTCTCACTAAAATTGTGGTACACATTTGTGCCCTCATTAAATGTGATTGCTGCAATACTGATATTACCCCAAACTCCTTTAGCTATTAAGAGAAAACTTAGGCTCCTGCAAAACCCCATAGCAAAGCATTAGGATTATCCTCCCCCCTTTTTTTTCTTTTTAGCAAACCAATTACAGTGCTGAAGTGGGTGAAACAGCCCAAGGAATCATTGAGAAGATCATATAGTAATTGGGCCAATTTATAGTAGGTAACTGAGAAATGCCTAAAATTGTCATTTCTCCTGGTTAGGGCTGAATAGGGAAGAATGTGATTAATAAATAGCTTAAGCAGCAAACAGAAGGTACTTACAATGCACGAATGCTCCTGGGAGATGAGGTATTGAGAAAATCATTACGATAAAGTACAGGCAGACGTTTTGCTTAAAGGAGCTGAAACAACTTTTCAAAACATCACATTAAGGAGATATTTGGGATGGAATTGCTTATTAAGATTTTCTTTAAGTGGCCATTCAATTATAAGGTCAAATTCTAGGTACATTAGGTGAAATTCAATCAAGGAGAGTTTTGTGGATTTTTTTCTGGGTGTATGAAAATCCAAGGGCACAGAGCTAGGCTGTTTTAGATCTCTCCTATCATATTCTGTCTAGAAGATAGACAGGACTCTGCACCTTCTGCAATCCCACAAATCAAAGGGGCATTATTTGGTAAAGGGTAGACAGGGGCAGGATATACCATTCTCCTGTTATTAATGTAGGATAGAAACTATGGCACCTACTAGCCTATTTTACACAAGTTTTCCAAGAAACACCCCAGAGTTGTATAGATGGTACCCTTCGGGCTGGTTAGTGAAAGCCATGGAAGGGCCAGACTCTAGCACTGACAAAAGGACCTTCCAATGACTTTGGCTTAATTTGGAAGTGTGGAGATATGTGTCTTGGCTTTTCTCTAATCATTCTTGCTATTTCTTCTTCCTCCTCAATGTAAGTAGGGGATAGCTATTGATTTTGATTGCTAGCATCCTTTTCTCTATTTTCTAGAAGCAGCAACTATTCTTCTCAGGAAACTGGCTTCTCTTCCACCACAGGTTGTCCTGAAGGGCTCCAAAACACAACAGTGCCTTTCCATTCCAGCCTTTGCCATCAGCTGCAGGAAAACATCACAAAGCAAACATTACCGAAATTGGTGCCGCAATGCTCCCAGTTACAGCAGTGGGCCCAGGGAGGATACTATAACCCAAGCCACACCAGACAGACGCTTTCCTTTGGCTCTTAGAGTGGGTGCTTCTGATTAAATGCTATGAAGCATAGATACAAACTTGCCTCTCACCAACTAGAAGTGATCAATCTGCAGTTAGATGCCTGGCCACCATTTCCTCTTCCCTTTCCCTTTCTTGTGTTTCTTTCCTTCAGAGCTTTGCTGTGAATCCCTGCTAGTTAATTCTCACCTAGTTATAAGAATGCCATTGTCATGAGAGCCAGTGTGCTACATGCTAATACAAAAAAGTCTAGAGCAGAGTGAAAATGGAAGCAAGTTTAAAAACCCCAAAACCTACAGAATAGTTGCAGGTATGAAGAATTTTCACCCTCAAATACAAATGGCTGTGATACATGAATGTTGACAGCAAAGAGTTTGTCTTGTTCTGTCCTTACATGTCAGGCTCAGAAAACAGAACAAAAGCAGAACTAACAGTAGAAACAGATTTTAGAAGTCTGATTATTATAATGTAGAATGTTATCTGCAATATATAGGGTGTTTCCTCTTGATGGAAGCACTCAAGGATGCACCAGATGTCAGCAAGGATATATTCAGAGAGTTCTTAACATTGGGGATATGTTGATTCCAGATTCTAAAATCCTAGAAAGAATCAGTCATGGATCTATGAGTAATATGAAGACAAATAATGAACATTCTGTAAATGACCCAAGGCTGCTCCAGTCAATAAGAATGGGGACACACAAAGGGTTCCTTATAATGGAGCCTGTTTGGAGAGAATATCAGAAGCTTCCAGAAGTCTATCTGTATACTGTCAGCCCTGCTTAAAATGCTGGGCTGGACATTCTGGAGGTACAAGTAGCTCACGCTGAAGAAAATTAGAAACAATAGATCAGGTCCTAGATGTTACCTATGCATCAACTTGTTAATGAGTTCTCTGGACTCTCACTTTCAAATCCACTCCCCATATTGCTCCCAGGATGAGTGATCTTTCAAAACTGAAGACATGATCAATTTATTCACCACCACATGGAACCTCCCAATGTCTCATCATAGACATCAAATCATTGTCTATGAATTTTAAATCCACCTAGAAATTTCTCAACAATTTCACATTCATCCTTTACCTTTAATTCGAGTCACTGTGGCCAACCACTGAGATTCATGGAATTTCCTCTGTACTTCTTGTTATTCCTCATCCTCTGTGTCTTAGCTTGAAATTATATATTTCTACCACAAATAACTCTGTAGCACGGGTTAGGTTAATAATTCTTATTTGCCACTCAAGTATCAGCCAATGTGGCATTTGAGGAGTGTTCCTTCTTTCTTACTCTTCTTTCTTTCCCAAGACTAGTAACATAAATATGTGGACAAACTGGCACAAATTCAGATAAAATTCAAATGATAGTATGACGGAGTATTGGCTTTATGTAATGGATACATAATAAGTCCTTTATATTTCACTTTTTCCAATGAAGTGACTACAAACTAAGACATTGGTGGCAAGACCTTGCAGGGGTTATGCCAACGGGAGGATGCATGCCAATTCAGCAAAGAGGCTGAGCTAAGAATGTTAAGGTTCCTGGTTCTCTAGGCTGTCCATCCTTCATAGAAGACCAAAAATTAGTCAACCACAGTGGATGGTAACTGCTACTTCAGAGGGATTGGCTGTCACTAAGGGAGCCAGATGTTCTGAAACCTGAGGCCATGGCACAGTTCACACTGGAATGCTGTTCTCATTGCCACTCAGTCTGGCAGATCTGCCTCTAGCCTCATGAGCTTTGCACATCCATGGCAAAATCCTAGAGAGAACACCTCCAAATAGAGAATTACACCAAAGCTGATCCTCATCTGAATTAGTCTTGAATGGGCACTGTGAATCAATGGGATATAAGGCCAAAACATTTTAAAGAATAAACAAAATTATTTTTTCTCATTTCACAAAAGTTGCTTAATTTCTGGTGACTTGGTAGCTTGGTTGAAAGCCATGTACAAATATTAGACCTCACAGCATCCTGTCTTATTAAGAGTCAATAATGCCAGGATAGGATCCAAAGCTACACAGAGAAAACCTGTCTCAAAAAAACCAAAAAAAAAAAAAAAGTCAATAATGCGGGTAGAGATACTATTGTTCTCATGGCTTTCATTTGAATTGACAAGACCAAGACCAATGAGATCCAAGTCCTGTTCTTTCTGTTTTTTGATGTTTGGATTTTTTCTTTGATTTTTTGTTCATTGGTATCTAGCTGTATAGCCCCAACTGTCTGGAACTTGTTGTGTACACCAGGCTGGCTTCAAATTTCAGCAACCCTCTTAACTCTGGAGCTCATCTTTAACTATATCTCTTTTTGTGGATGAGTTCTAGCTTCAAAGAAAGGATTAGTGAAATACAGGGTCTGATCCAGGTAGGCTGAGTTCTCTAGAGTTACTCAACTACATAAGGTACACAATACATATCCAGCCTTTTGGCAATGTAACATGAGGTTGCCATCTACAAAGTTCATGCTCAAGAAATGCTCAATTGAGTTACAAAAAACCCAAAAACTAAATTTAAAAATTAATTACAGTTACTGGTTACATATGTGTGTCCCCAATGCATATATGGTAATATAAATTCAGCTGGTAGGAGTCATCTCTTTACTTTAGATCTGAGGGATGGAATTCAGGGCATCAGTTTTGTTGGTACATAACTTCACCAGCTGAGCTATCTCACTCGGAGTCCTGTTGCATTCACAGCTATCCTTGGACACATGCAGCATGCAGCCTATAGAATGCATGGTTAACTTGCCTAACCAGGAATACGGGGTTACAAAACAGACAAAGGAAGCAGGTGAGGAAGATAGGAAGAAAGATTATTGTCATAGTTATATGAGTTCCACCCAAGCTCTATTAAGCTTCATGTCCAGTTGGAGAGATGAATAACACACAGAAAATAATCCCAAAGAAAAGAGGAAAGAAAGGCAATCACTGCTTTGCTAAAATCTCGATCATTTTGTTTTATAGCGAAAAAGAAAAAATACATCAAGACTATTTATTTTTAAGCAACAAGTTCCTTTTTTTGTTAAAAAAATGGATGGATGGCAGTTCAATTAGGGAATGTACAATGAACAATATTAGTCTTAACATTGCTACAGAAACATCATTAAAGAAAAATGTAATAGTCACTGCTCATGGAAACAAATCTCATACTATAGTAAAATATTTTGGTTGCCATAGTACAGTGTTGTCTTCAGCCTATGTACTCACTTTACACATGCCAGACTATATTTTTGAAAATTAGGGTTTATGTAAGCCCTCCACAGGTAATGGGAGCCAGAAACCTGGGTATAGATGGTAGGCCCATTTTTGAGAAAATTTTATTATGCTTTAACTGTATACATTTAAGCCAGGCCTTCCATAATGTTCAATAAATGTAATGTTAAAAAATGAAAAGCCTTCAAACAATGAACTCGGGTTAAATCAGGTTCTGAGAGTCATTACAATCACTGTCATAAGGATGAATTAAGAAGGTTGTCTGTTCTCCAATTTAATAACACTTCTGACTGCCTCGTAAATTGTGTGATATATGTTCATTTGGCATCCAGTATTTGATTGGCTTGCTCCTCCAACCCTTCCTCATAAATTAATGTCATCAAGAACATAGACAGGTTCTTTCCTCCTTTTTAAATAGCTATTAACCCTTACTCACCCTCAAGACACTATTAATCTAACAAAATAGGTAATTAAAAGACTCAAAAATCTCTTTAGTAATCAGATTGTCTGGTTGCAAACTTTTCAGAAAACAAGATATGCCTGTTCTATTTTCAAATAACCCCCAAAGAATACAACTTAATATGCATTCTATACACTAGGTCCTGTTGTGGGCCATAGTTACATGAGACAAGTCTGAACATCATGAAGGTTCATAATTAGTTTGATAATCAAATACCTTTCAGGAAAGAATTCCACAGACACCCAGGTTTTAAAGACTATGCTTTATCCATTGTGAGGGAGAGAGAACATTCACACAGCAAGATTAATGTGGTGGTGGAGTAAGAGGGCAAAGGGTACTATGGTAAGAAATTGGTAAGCACCCAATCCAGCCTTTGTGAGGTCAAAATTCAAACTAACACAAAAGAGGAATCACCAGGGTAAAATATGAGGGTTGAATCAGGAACAAGTTGTGTACTTGTGAGCATTGAACATCACTTATCTAAAAAGGGGAACAAGGTTTAGAACAACTTAAGCAAAAAGAACAAGATGAAGAAAATTGAAAGATGTTGCAGGTGAGGTATGAAAAAATTGAAAAAGGAAAAACTTTGTGAATCATTGTTTAGATTTTATCATGATTATTTTCTGAGCATGGGACTTTTATGAACATGACCAGATTCTCATTTTTTTAAGTTTGCTTTAACTGGAGTAGTTAAGAAGTTGTTTGAGGGACTGGAGAGATGGCTCATTAGTTAAAAACACTGGCTATTCTTCCAGAGGACACAGGTTCAAGTTCCAGAACCCACATGGTGGCTCACAACCATCTATAACCCTATTCCAAGGGGACTTGGTGCTGCATTCTGGCCTCCATGTGTACCAGGTTACCAGGTCTTCACATGGTACACAGACATATATGCAGTCAAAAGATTCATATTCATAAAAATGAGATTTTAAAGAAAGATTTTTGGGGGTGTGGAAAAAGCACTGAAATTTGGTAGGTCAGTTCAATTGAAGACAGAGCATGAATAACAAATTATGATTACATGGCTCTGGGAAAATAAATTTTCTTGTCAGATTTCCATCACCACACAAAATACCAAAGATCAATTTTTTTGTTGTTTTTTAAAGCATAAAGGCATATTTTGGCTCCTGGCTTCAGAGGTATCAGGCCACAGTAACCGTTGATTGTGGCCCGTGGTAAGGCAAAATACCATGGTAGCCAAGAAACAGAGAGAAGAAAGAAGCCAAATAACCATAACACCCTTTAAGGGCATGCCTCAGTTATATAACTTCCACCAGGTCCTACATACTAATGTTCCTGCCCCTCCTAATATCTCTACAAGGTGGCATTTAAACCTTTAATATGGAGACTTGTGGAGACTTTCTTCATCCAAACTATAAAATGAAGTACTTGGGAGGTAGATACAATAGAATACAAGGGTTGATTAAATGTGACAAGGGTGAGACTAAAATGTGTCAGTAATAATGCCCACATTATTCACTTGGGCAAATGGACATGGAGGAGTCATTCACTGTGATGGGAGCACTGGAGATAGGATTAGGAGTTCGGGTCTGGCTGTATCAAGGTTGAGAATTTCTCCCATGGAGTTCCCAAGGGGGAAATGTTTAGTATAAAACAGAGCATACATATTTCAAGGCTAAGAAATGTCAGGACCCTGAAGACAGCTTGCTTTTCAGAATATATAATTCTGGAAAAAGAGAGGTACTCTGATGCAATAATTATCAGGGCCTTGAATATGGAAGTAAGACAATGATATCAAATAGTTAGACATGGTATACCCAATGGCTGGAATCTCAAACTGCTTTAGTACCTACTAGAGAAAAAGAGAGCCATTTTAGTTTGGAGATTGTCTAAAGAAATCACAACATGGGAAAAGTTGATGACACAATGTGGAATATGAGGACTGCCATTTGGCTATAGTTTGAGGTCTATTTGTGAATACATCATAGGGGATGTAGCAGGAAAGATGATTAAGATAATATTTTAGAGAAAACTGATTGACAAGTAGAGAGACTTCATTCTGTGATATGGACCACTAGGACACATTTAAACTGGGAAATGTCATGCAATCATTGACTTAAGGTATCTGATGTAACAGAGAGACGAGAAGGTGGAAGGGTGTGTCTGGAGCAGTGTTGCTTGTGGTGGGTACAGTTTTGCTGCCACCTGTCCTTAACTAGCCTAGCCCCCAAGAGGACATGGGAAAAACAGAAAACAGTTCTCATGAAGGAGGCAAGCTGAAATATTCTGATTTTAACATTACAAAACCAGAGAGAGAGCTCTGAAAAGGATATAACCAATAGCTAAATCATCCTATAGCAAGAGCTATAGGAGAACAAGAAAGGCATGATGGAGTAGAATCCATTACTACTTGGTTCTAGGCAGTAGAGAAGTCTCAGAAGGAAGACATAATTTCAGTTATTCATAAGCATCAGCTTGTCCTCATGTGTGTATGTCACACTTATCAGTAAACAACAGAAACAATGATTGGTGATTCACCATCCAAGTGACTTTTACAGGCACAGCTTTATTAGTATCCAGAATTTGTGCATGAGGATGAGACCCAGGAAGCAGAATTTCATTAAGATACTGGATTACTTCCAGATATGTGATGATGTCATAATACTGAAAAATCCAAGCCCACACATCAAAGACTCGATACATCTACAGGAATAAATGAGACAATGCTTATCTCTGTAGCCTGATAAAGAACTCCTGGTATGGTGATGTTATGCCTGGTGTTATTTCTCAGAGGTCAATGACGTAGTCATCCCCTGAGATCTTGAGAATAAAGAAGATTTCTATTCAGACAGGACCAAGAGGATATGACAAGACAGGACTGACAGCATATGACAACTTGGTGCAATAAAATTCCATGTGCCAATAATAAGAATCATATCTTCAAAACAAAAGGATGGAAAGAGAACCATGGTATTACTATTATATCAGAGTCTATGAAGGGTCTAAATATTACCCAACTCACAAGCTAATAAGTTAACTTGGCACAGTTTCACATGTGCTTGCTTAAATTAGGGTCAAAAGGACTTTGCTACTCAAAATGGAAGCTGTAGCCAGAGCACTCTCCAATCCCATATCACCTTAGGGCAGTTCAAGGAAATCTAGATGGACACTCACTAAATAGGTTGCATTTAAGGAGAAACATGCTGAGCCTCAGAAGCCTGTATGTCTGGAGCAGGGAGTGAAGAAAGCCAGTTCTCTCTTAGAGGAGGCATGGCTTCATCCTTCAGAGTTGCTTATTGCAAACAAACCTGGAGACATAGCCCAAATAAAGAGTAGCCAGGGTCTTGCAACTGGCAAATCTAGCAAGAGCTTTAGGAGCACAAGAAATGAATGATAGAGTGTAACCCAATAGTAAGCCATGTTCTACTAGGGATAGCCTCTAGCTGTGTAACACTGCAACTTAGTGTATTTTTTCCTCCTTTAAAACAAGGAGGTCTTGTTCCAATGACTATGGGGGACAGTTTAGACTGACTACTGTTCACAGATGCCATTCCTGAGGTGCCTTTATTAAATAAATCTCTTTAATGTGTCCTTAGTGACTCTGCCATAATAAGTAGGTCAAACCTGAGAGAGAGAGAGAGAGAGAGAGAGAGAGAGAGAGAGAGATATGATTTAGCTATTTTTTATATCCTTTTCAGAGCTCTCTCTGGTTTTGTAATGTTAAAATCAGAATATTCCAGCCCGAGGAAGAAACTTCTGCTAATTCTCAAAGAGTTCACAATCTGCCACATAAATCAGAGTAATGTGGTGAATTGTGATAAGCACAGCCACACATGTGCAGTTCCATTAAGTCCTTTGTCCTCCCAGGGAGAAGAGGAAAGGCGGCTTTATGTCATCTTGCAATATCAAATTATCTGCTATTTTTTAATATTGCACATCTTCAAGTCATATCTAGGATTGTTTTGTGAAAAGTGAGCTGATGAATAATTTAGAATGGTATCTTTGCACCTTTCCCTGCATATAAAAATGTAATCTGACTTAATTGTATGTTGCCATGATAACATTAAGGAAGTCCCCAAGGGATAACTGGGACATGCCCAGCTTAATGAAAAGTCAAAGGACATTACTTGAATTTATATGCCCTCAAATTTATATGCCCTCAGTTCTCATGTCCATGCTGCATATTTTCTAGGCTCTGGTGCTGTCCTCCCTCTCTGGGGAGTATGGAGTGCCTCATGGTGTCTTTGGTGCCTTTCCTTTGCTCATATAGCTAATTAACTGCTTATCATAAATCTCTCATTTGGAAATCAAGAGGCTTATAGAAATCTATTGGAACCACAAGTTGGGATCCATGCAACTTCATTATTCATTGATGTCAGAATCCTTTTGATAGTGACAGTTTTGCTTTGTTTTGTTTTCAGTTCCAGTGTGTGTGTGTGTGTGTGTGTGTGTGTGTGTGTGTGTGTGTGTGTGCATGCATGCGCACGCGCGCGTGGGTATGTCCACACTCCTAGAGCATCCATAACATTGAAAGCCGTCCTAGGCATTGAAATGATATGCTACATAACAACAAAGTAAGAGCCTAGAGGAAAGCCATTCAGCATACAAGAGAATTACCAAGGCAAAATATGTCTGTATCCATGTGATGAAAAACTCCACTCAGGGCTGGCAGACTTAGACAGAGGAAGTCACCATTGCCATTTGTAGACAGAGAGATGGGGGCTGTAGAAGACAATCAGAGTCAGAAATCTAGGCATGAACTAGTGTCATGGCTAGTGTCAGCCAGTCCATGTCATGAGGGTTCAATGAACAAACAAGGAAAAGGCTGAGGGTGCACATTCAACATGTCAAGAGAGGTGGTTGAATAGTACCCGAGCAATGGAAACCTCCTACATTTCCCCAATTCCAAAACTAATCCCAAGAATGTATGGTTTTGTTCCCAGGGTATACATACCTTATGAAGCAATGAGCCAGTGATTTTGACCAGGTCCCTTACTGACAGGTCATTAAATTTGAAGACTGTTCTACTTGCCTTCAGTTCTTTCTCTCACTTTCCCCTCCCTTTGAAACACACCTACCTCACATGCTATGCTCTCCTCTCTGTTCCCATCTGTAGCCATGTCCTGGCTCTGTCCTCTCCTCCTCTAGTCCAGCTACTTTCTACATGCCTTTCTTTTCTGTGTGTACCCTAAATCTGCCTGTTCATTAGGAACAACTCAATTGCTAGCTCCTGTAGAATGTTTCTAGTAATTCCTGATTGCTTTCTACGCTACAAGAATTATTTTTCCTTCATCTTTGCTCTCATGGGTTTTCTCATTGCTTGTATTATAATATCTATAATGTTTTCACTCTGTGTTTAAGTATTCATGTTAATTTCTCCCTAGTTTACTAGGTTAAAGATATTCTTTGTGCTCAGGACCCATCTTTTCCTTCTTCTTTGGACAAGGCTGAAGACCATGCCCTAAATTCAGCACATTCCTCATCCTCATAAAACTATATTAAAAGTAAGGTCTGAGAAATTCAAATATCAAACTCCAGAGAGGCAGATTCCTCATAAGGTGTGAGAAACTGATACGAGAAACTGTCACTGGCCACAGTTCATCACCCACACTTCATACTGAGAATATATATATATATATATATATATATATATATATATATAGAGAGAGAGAGAGAGAGAGAGAGAGTCAGTGCTGATTTTCACTTCTGCTCCTCTTTGTGCTTGGGACGTGTAAATGTCTCATCTTTTCCAGGTGGCAATCTCATCTTAGTCTCCACAAATGATGGGGAGAGGTCTTAGATTGAACAAATGAATATATAAAACACTAAGACAAATGGCATTGTGCCACCCAATTGTACAAAAGACCCTGTACCCAAAGTTTTATTTCCCTGTAGCATCTGGTTGGTTGAGTTACTGACTATTTTTAATGTGCCCTCTGAGAGTAGCACTGTCACAGGGAGAAGATAGTGTGTCAAACTCAGAAGAGTAAAGCTGTCCCCTTGCATCTGAGGTACCCATCTGAGAATCTCTGATACGGATGGCATAATTGAGGTAAAATGACTTGTGTGCACTCAAGATGGACTTGGTTTGATTCAAAGAGAGACACTATCAGTAAGCTCCACTAATACCATAAAGGCAAGTTCAGTTCCAGAGAGGAGTAAGGAAAAAAAAGAATGTAGAGAGACAGCTGGGAAATCCTAAGTTGAGTTTTATGTTTTCTAGAAATTATGAAGATCTTGATGTTGAAGAAAGCAGCAACCAGTTCTGCAGGCAGTAATGGGTAAAGACAAGATACAGAAATAAAAGAATGAACAGCAATCATGAATCAGGAGATGGGAAAAATAAGGAAGAGATACCAGACCCTAGGAACCACCATGTCACCATATGCAAATACAATGCCTTTGAGAAGTGCCAAATGTTTGAACATTTCTTCTTGTCATGTGCATTCCATGGCATGTAGGTAGAGACCAGAGATAAAGTCAGTTCTCTCCATCCAACCATGTGGGTACCAGGAATCCTAACTGAGACCTTCAAGCTAAGCAGCAGGAGGTAAGCAACTTCACCTACTGAGTCAAATCACCAGCCCGAAGGTCAGACTTTTCAATGACATCAGGAACTAAAATTCAGGAGAAAACCTACTTTCATATTGATTTTGATAGTAGTATTAGACTAGGGGTTAAGAAATGGGAGTTTGGAAGAGAGCCTGATGTCTAGGGTATATAGGGTACACTTGGGTAAGATGCAGTCTAGAAAGAAGCAGGCATAGTCCTTTACCAAGGGGGTAAAAGGAAGGAAGAAGACTGGTCTGGGAAGATAGAATGCATTTGAATGGTACTATCTGAGTGAGACAGAAGCAAGACAAACCTGTCCCTTGAGGTTCTATAAAGACAGAAATAATGAATTGGTTCTCTGAAGTCAACATGTCCCACAAGAGCCAATTTCTGTCCAGAGCCTTAAGCAAAAGCCACAGCATTCAAATGTTGAGTAGTACATGCTGCTGATTTTCCATGCAAGTTATGATGTGACAAGCAGCCAGGAGCCACTGTTAATTATATCCTGACTAAAGACAAGGCGCTGTATCGCTAGGTCAACAGCCTCAAGGAAAATCCAGTGCAGAAGTCCAGCCCTCAAGCACCATCTGATTTCCAGTAATTAAACATTAGGATCACAACAAATCTGAGATGTTTCTGACTCTCCTGCATGCCATTGGACAATCCTAGCTATGATGAAACCATGGGTACCTGCCCACTATGGACACCTACTTCAGGAACATTTCATTGGTCACTCAGTCCCAGAGAAAATTGAGCTCGATATCAAGCCTTTGTGGTCAACATACTTTGTGACAAAGAAATGAACTTCCAACTTGTTTCCCTTGAGTATGAAGGCACTTAATTTGCTTACAATATGAAATGCCCCCCATAGGGTATGTTTTTAAATACTAACCATTGGTACCCACCTGGCAGTATTTGGGAAGGACATGGAAACCTTTGAGGGGTGGAGCTCCACTGGAGAAAGTAGATCACTGGGGGTGGGCCTTGAGGATTTACTTCCTGTTCAGCCTTACTTCTTGTTCCAACACCACTCACTGACTGCACATGTAATGTGACTAGCTGCCTCCCATTCCTGTCATCATGACTCTCCACCATGATGGACTCTATCACCACAAACTGAAAGCTAGCCCCTCCTCTCTTAAGTGACTCTTTGCCAGGTGTTTGGTCACAGAGGTGACAGCCTCAGCCTTCTCTCCCTACCTGTCTGCTCTAGTGATACCAGTGGAAACAGTAAGGAAGAACATAGGTCTTAATGGAGGTCTCTATGTGGAAACTCCAGGTCCCAAATTTTGTTGTCTGTCTACCCTCATGGATGAGTTCCTTTGTTGACTAATTTCTCTTCAACTGCAGCTAATTATGCTTCGGAGATGTCCCTGAAGCTTAATAAAGACAGATCATTCCTCAGACCTTCCGATTGAGAGCTCTTTTCACTACTACCTTTTTGTTCATTCAAAATAGCATTGCATCTTAAAAAAAAAAACACATGCCCATTTACTTCTGTAATCATCCCTCCATATTTTCTCTCTGCTTCTAAACAATCAGTGTAATAGAGGTCCCATTACTGCACACAAGCAAACCATAAGCACTGCACCTCTTTTCCCAACAAATATCAAAATGGATAAAATGAAATTCCTAAAGGATTTTTTGAGTTCATGGCAAGACTAACTTCCCCTTCAAAGCCTTGCTGTTTTAACAGGGAGCCTCCATTTATAATGTGAAAAAATGGAGGAATCAGGCACTTTGCATGTCAAGTTCTAATGAGTTTGTGATGACAGAGGGAAAAAAGTAGTATTATCTGGAGTCCCAAGAAGACTTCATTTCTTCCTGGCACCTCAAGTCATCTAAGAATTAGAGACAGCAAAACTGGCTGCACTGAGCACCGGTTCAGAAAAATAACAGTGAAGACTAACAGTATTACCATATATTTACTTGTATAACCCTCCATCAACAAACTCATAGAGTGGATGTCATAATTTTTCTCATTTCTGGATGAGGAAATGGGCTTGAGGGATCAGGCAGTTTTTGCAGATTTTCACATTGGTGGATAGGTCCACCTTACATTAGAAACCACACCTCTGATATCCAAGGTCTACTTCCCCTCCCAGGATACAATCCTATCTCTTATATGTGACCTCCAACTAAAAGTCAAATCGTGCAGCTTAACAATTGCCAGCAACTGCTCAACTTCTCAATAGGGCTAGTTTGACCATTGAGGGGAGCACACCTAGTGGCAAGTCATATTATTCCCTTTGTACAGATCTTCATTTTTGAAGAGCATTGACATGTGTTCTAAGCAATAACCCAAACCAGGATCTTCTGCTGCACAGGAAATGCTTAATTGTGGAATTAAAATTTGTTTATTTCAGTTACTGTTGTGTAGGTATGGACCCAGGAGCAAATAAAGCAGCTCTTAAATAGAGTCTGTGAAAGTGGAACTTAGCTGAAAGCACTACCGAAGCTAACAAAGCAGAGATAAAGGGTTCCAGATTGTCTCAAAGGCCCACGTGTTACAGGGATGATCCCAAGCCCATAGCATACCAGGAGACATTCAGAATTTAGGAGGTGGGACTGAATGAGCATTTTGGGCATTGGTAGTATGTCCTTGGAGAAGGTATGGGGCCCTGACTCCTCTTTCCATGTTGCATTTTGAGTGGCTTTGCGTGACCATGGATTTCATGCCATGATGGGTTGCCACTCCAGAGGCTCAAACATTTGAACACATTTATAAATGGATTGTCTTGGGTATTTGTTATAGTAATAGGATACTGGCTAACACATCTACTTTATTGTAACAGAGTTACAATAAACTTCCTTACTTAGGAATTGAACAGACTATAGTATCTCTCTACCTGCATTCTTTTTTTCCTTTTCTTTTTTAAAATTGAGCTATACATTTCCCCACTTCCTTTCATCCTTCCCTCTCCCCTTCCGCCATCCCCCCTGCCCCCATATTCTCAATTTACTCAGGAGATCATGTCATTTTCCCCTTCCTAGGAGGGTCCATGTATGTCTCTCTTATGGTGGAAGTGCAAACTTGTACAACCATTTTGGAAATCAGTATGGTGGTTTCTCAGAAAACTGGGAATCAATCTACCTCAAGATCCAACAATATCACTTTTAGGCATATACACAAAGAATGCACACTCATACCACAAGGACATTTGCTCAACAATGTTCATGGCAGCATTATTCAAATGTCTTCCATTAAAGTCTGTGTTTGGAGAAAGGGTCCCATGTATCCCAAGCTAGTGGCAAACCCATGCAGCAAAAGATAACTTTGGACTTTTGATCTTACTACTTCTACTTTACAAATTCTGGGATTGTAGGGTTCAGTGTCTCCAGTGATTGGGATCAAATACCAGATTTCATGCATGCTAGGCAATCACTCTACAGATGGAGCTATATCTCCAGACCTGTTCTGTCTTATAAAAGAATATTTTCCAGGTATTCAAAACCGAAAGTCCTGAAATACAAGGCCACCTGAAACAGGTCCACAAATAGTAGGATAACATTGAAACCATGCTCCAAGGAAGTCTCTTTTGTACCCTATACCTGGGTCTAGAATGATGACCAAAAAGTGTAAAAGGAAAATCAATTACAATATAATAAGTATCATCTATAATAGAATTATATAAAATATACTTTTTAAAAGACCACTTAGCATCCCTACTCAGCAAAGCTATTGCTTTTCAATGTGATTAATGTCCAAGAATATACGTATGTATGTATGTATGTATGTATGCATGTATGTATCTATAGATAGTCATGTCCATTCAATGGTACCATCAAATCTATTTCATACTATAAGACCCAGCCAAATGTGATTCGTGCCACCACTTGTGATATTATCCTAAGCCTCCAGATTCAATAGAAAGTTCCAGAAATCTTTAGGATGGTCTGGGAGAAGCTCCTGATAGCACTTTGTATATTTAGTTGTTTGGCCATGAGAATCAAGTTCAGCTTATCACCCATGATGTTCTCATCACTCATCTGAGTCCTACCCACAGATGCAGTCCAACCAGAGACAAAGTTCTCTCTGGTCACAGAATTGGGAAACTGGAGCTGTCAAAGCATGGATGGTTTAAACTCTTGTGCTTGCTAGATCTTCAGGAACTTGGTCGTGAATCCAACCAAACCTGTTGCCCTTCCAAGGGCCTCAAGCCAACAACACAAGGCTGGGGAAAGAGGAGGTGAGGAAGACATCTTAGCGGTAAATCCTGTTCATCTTCTCCAGATTACTTGTTTGATTGAATCAAGCAGTATCCTTTCTTCTTACACACATTTCCAGTCCTTTGGATAAAAGAGCTGCTGAGTTGTGGTTTTACTCCCAGATACTCACAAATGTTTTGTTTCCTTTAGCTCTTATACATACTTGTTTGCTACCTCTCCCTCTGAAATCTGGTGTGGAAAACACCGTGTGTATGCTTTGCTCTTCATTTTGTCCTCGAAGTAATATATATGCATATGTTGTTTCTCCCTAATGGGCGTGCTATTTCCTGGACTCATTATAATTTGACTGGTTGTGGTTACAGTTGTAGGGAGAAGGTCGAAGAGAGACTATCAAATCAGACAGATAGCATGCTAGAGTAATCAAGGCTTCTAAGAAAAAACAATTTTGACACATTGGAGACTGTATATCTGTTTGGACACTGCTTGCCTGCCAAGCCCTCTTCCCACAGTGACAGCAGCCTCCCCCCAACCTCGGGGATGCCCTGTCTTCCTGTCACATTGTGAAAAGCCGGCCCAGAGCTGTATTTTGGTATTTCTGTTGGAGAAGACTTAAGAGAGAAAGGGAGACTCCCCCCACACACACCTGAGTTGCCAGCATTCTTAATGATGCTTCTGGTTATACCATAGAGGCCCCATTTCACAGATGGAAACTGAGGTCTGGGGTGAGTGCCAGCTTCTCCTACCCCATCTGAGGAACAGCTCTGTGATCTTCATGGGAATATTGTTGATGTATTTGTGCCCCAAATTTGTCTCAATTTAGAAAACCAACTGTCTTTATATGAGATGAGAAATAAGCAAGGAGTAAAATCTCTCTGTGCAAGCAGGAAAGCTAACTCCAGAGCTAGTGAAGATGTGGGAAGGCAAATCCATTTAGCCTTTCTTCTGTGCATTAGGGACCCTTGTGGGAAACTTGCAAGCAACCGAGAGAGAGAGAGAGAGAGAGAGAGAGAGAGAGAGAGAGAGAGAGAGAGAGAGAGAGAGCAGACAGCAGGGAGTGAACAAAGCAGATACTTAGTGCATATAGATAATATCCAACTCTAGTATTGGGGAGTGTGTGGCCAGGGAGGGCATCTCCTAGGAAACCATCAGATTATACCGGGAGAGACAGGCTTTAACATAAAAAGAGCTACAGGGGAAACAACGTGCTTCGGCTAGGAATAAACTGTGTTCCACAACGCTCCAGTCATTTCTTGTACAACAAATAGGCCTGCATTGCTCATGTGGGTACAACTGCACCCAGGGCGGAGACTCCAGTGCTCCAAGTTCTCTGCAATGGTAGCATCTTCACCTACTAGGTGAATCACAAGAAGCAGAGAGCTGACCACTCACCTTACCAGCCCACCTTGGGACTCGGGCAGTATCTGTAATTATAGCACTATAGGAAAATCATGAAATGTAGAAGGGGATTTCTTGGAGGCTGAGCTGTTGGTAGCATGGGGGGTCCTGGTAGCTGCTGACAGACACAAATACTCCTGGGGATTGAAGGACTGATCAGTAGTTAAGAGCATTTGCTGCTCTTCCAGAGGAACTGGGTTGGGTTCCCAGTACACACACTAGGCAGCTCATAACTACCTGCTACTTCAGCTCCAGGTGATAAACACCCTCTCCTAGCACCCTCAATAACATCCCCAACACACTTGTATCCGAACATGAATAAATCTTGGAAAAAAAACTGTAACTCTTTCTCTACTCCCTTCCTCATTGGCTTTCCTTTGTCTCACTTCCTTCAAACACACACACACACACACACACACACACACACACACACACACACACACAAACACACACACAACTCACCATACACATACATAAACATACACAGATACACATATAACACACATATAAGCACACACACTCACCATACACATACACACAACACACATACAGACACAACACACACATATAGGCACACACAGCACACATACACACACACAACATACACATACACAAACCACACAGATACACAAACACATACAGATACACATACAACACACACCTATAGGCACACACAGAACACACACTATACACATACACACACCATACACATACACACACCACTCACAAACAACACACAGATACATATACAACACACACATATAGGCACACACAGCACACACACACACACACACACACACACCATACACATACACACACCACATACATACACATACACATACAACACACAGATACTCATACACATACAACATATAAGCACATACACTCACCATACACACAAAACACACATACACATGCAACACACATATAGGCACACACAGCAGACAAACACACATACCATATACAAACCACAAAGATACACAAACACATACAGATACACATACAACACACATATACAGGCACACACAGCACACATATATACACCATACACATACACACAACACACACATACAACACACAGATACACATACAACACACACACACTCACTGTACACATGCACACAACACACACATACAACACACAGACATATACAACACACACATATAGGCACACACAGCACACATACAAACACACACACACACTCACATACACACAACACACACATACACATACAACACACACATATAGGCACACACAGCACACACACACACACACACACACACACACACACACACACACCATACACATACACAAACTACACACATACACAAGTATATACAGATACACAAACACATACAAATACACATAAAACACACACATATAGCACACACAGCACATATACTGTTAGACCCCCGGAAAACTCAGGTATCTGGGGTCCCAGGCCACAACCACAGTCACCCCAATCACCAGGCAGATTTGAGAGCTTGCTGCAAACTGTATGAGGCTTTATTGTAACTTAACGAGCTAACCCCATGTTAGCTCGGGTCTTTTGTCCACCCACCATGGCGGTTGGCTACAAAAGACAGCTCTTAGGGGATCCCGAGAGATCTTATAGGGCAGTGTAAGGGGCAGTGTAAGGGGAGTGTCTAGCGGTGCACACAGGCTCATGATTGGTGTGCCTCCAGGCTTGGAAGGCTTGCCCTGTGTTGATTGGTTAACTAGTTGTTATGGCCCATAGGCCCTCCCAGGGTGGTTACTATACTCTGTGTGTCATTGCTGTGTGCTTGTCTGTAAAGTACACCCAGGGTCGTAAAGAATAGCACCACCAGCTAACTTCTGATTGGTACCTTGTCATGAGGCAGGCGTCTGACCTCTAAGTGACCAAGACAAGGTTATGGCAAGCATGTGTTACTGTCATGGCTGCCGAAATGGGGAGCTGGTCCCTTCAATACAAGCACACACACACTCACCATACACATACACACACCACACACATACACATACAACACACATATATAGGCACACACATAGCACACATACACACATTCTCACCATACACATACACACACCACACACATACACATACAACACACATATATAGGAAAACACACACACACACACACACACACACACACACACACACATACATACCACACAAACACAGGATGGAGGACATCTGTTCTTTTCTTCTTTGTAAAATTACTTCCAGAATTCATTAGATTTAAATTTTTTAAAAAGCTTTAAAAAGTAAAATAAAATACAACTAAAGGCTTGAGAGGTGACTCAAGGGTTAAGAGCACAGACTATACTTTCAGAGAACCTGGGTTCAATTCCCAGCATTCACAGGGTGACTAATAACCACCTGTAACTCCAGTTACAGGGCATTTGATATCCTTTCCTGACCTTTTCAGACAAAAAAGCATACTTGCCTGTAATGCACAGATACATATGTATACAAAACATTTATACACATAAAATAAAATTTAAAAATAAATCAAAACAAAAACCAAGTTCCATTTAGGATTCTCCTTCATTCTTCCATCTGCCTACATGGCCGGGAAGGCGTGGATAGAAGGGCCTGTCATTTCCAAGCAGAGGTCCACTGGAATGAGCAGGCCCCATGCATAGCACCAAGTCCCACACTGATGGCCAAGGCTCACACAGAGAACCTAACATGTTAGTACTCTCACTGATAACTGGAAACTCTTGGTTGCCTAGCAACAGATAGGGATAGCACAATCATAAATAAATATACTTCAGAATAATTTTCTGAATCTTGTCATTTGGCCATTTAACAAATAAAAGCTTCCCAGGATAATGAGATTCCAAGGTTGTTTCGATGTTGCTGTCCCCTTCCTGAACATGTTACTTCTATCTGATTAGAGACATATTTTATCCCAATGTTTCTCTTGCCCAAAAGTGTCCCTTGAGAATGTACATGCAGTCCTGCATGGGTAATGGAACACAGCAAGCTGTCCTAGCCATGAGCAGCTACACAGATTTTAGGTCCAGAGCTGACCTGTGTTCTGTTGACAAGAATTCTCTGGATTCACATGATATCCCTTCAGGACAAGAGATGCTTTGCTAAGTGATGGGGAGGGAATTAAAAGGAAAATTCCTTGCCTTGAACAGTAAGAGGAACATTAAAAAATGTGACTGGGAGGGGGGATTGCTCAGTGGGTGAAATGCAGTCTGTGCAAGTGTGGGGAGCTGAGCTGAGATTCCCAGAAGCCACAGAAAACCAGCCCGGGCCGGCGATGGTTATGCACGCCTTTAGTCCCAGAACTCAGGAGGCAGAGGCAGGTGAATCTCTGTGAGTTCGAGACCAGCCTGGTCTACAAGAGCTAGTTCCAGGACAGCCTCCAAAACCACAGAGAAACCCGTCTTGAAAAACCAAAAACAAAAAAAAAAGAAAAGGAAAGAAAACCAGACAGACAGACAGACAGACAGAAACAAAGAAAGAAAGAAAGAAAGAAAGAAAGAAAGAAAGAAAGAAAGAAAGAAAGAAAGAAAGATCCAGCCCAGACACAGACAGGGTACCATGAATATTTCCAGCACATGCACAGGGTGATGGGAGGCAGAGAGAGGTAAGTCCTTGGAAGCTTGCCAGTTACCTAGTGTCACCTAGTCTGGCACACACAGTTGTGAACAAGACCCTGTCTCTAGGAAGATAGAAAGTGAGACTACCTTGTGATCTCTACGTGTGCACTGCAGGACATGGACAGCGACAATCTCATATTCACACAAGCATGTGTGAGCACGCACGAGCAGACACACACACACACACACACACACACACACACACACACACACACACACACACACAGAACTGTGAATGACAGGCAGACAGGGGGACAAACAAGGGCACAGACAATTACAGCTGGGAGAGACAGGCAGACACAGCTGTGGGAAACAGACAGGCAGACAGCAGACTGGTTAGACAACAAACAGAGACAGAGAGAGATTTTTTTATATATAAAGAATGTGGTTTTCTTAAAGGAAGAGACTAGACTTACAAACCAACAAAGCACATTGTGGTGAGAATAAGGTGTATTTGTTTATGGACATTCATTTCCATTCGTCCCAAGAATGGGAAGTGTTTAAGCTTAAGATGGGACACATCTAGCCAAGTCCTAGAGTAGTGGCCTAGCATCTGAAAGTCAAGTCTCAACTTAATCTGTCATTCCAAAAATAGAGGATTATGCTGAAAGCTGTTGCCTCAAATTATTGCCAGGAATATGAAAGCTAAGCAATGGGGTATGTGTAACCCAGTGAAGGTATGCAATAGGTACTCAATAAGTAGGCTCTCCCCTGCCCTGCATTACACTAGGCAGAAAAGCCCTTGGTTGGGCTCCAGACAAAGCAGTTTTAAGGGCTGCAACATGCATCTGCCCACAGTATTGAAGGAGAGCTCTAATTTGGCTTCCTTGAAAATACAAACCAATGGTCCCATTATCATTGATGCTCCAGGTGCCAGCAGGGAGGGAGCTGGAGCTGTGCTCAGTATTTGATATCTCTGCAAACTTTAAAAAGCTCTCTCTCTCTCTCTCTCTCTCTCTCTCTCTCTCTCTCTCTCTCTCTCTCTCTCTCTCTCTTTCTCTCTCTCTCGCTCTCTTTCTTTCTCTCTCCCTCTTTCCTTCCCTCTCTCCCTTAGCCTCTTCCTTTCTCCCTTGCACCCTCCCTCTCTCTCTCCCTCGCTGTGGCTGCTGAAGCTACTTCTGACTCAAAATCCCTCCCCTCATGCATTCTCCACCCTAACCACTCACTCCCTCACATGTCCACTGTCTCTTATTCAGCTTCCACCTTCAGCCTTCGCCCCAGACACTCTGACCTCCCCTTCCCCTCCTTTTGCTAAATTTAGAGGAGAGCTGTCTCCCTGGTGTGAGAGGTTGGGGGCTGTGGCAGCAGGGTACTGAGCTCATCTTGAGTTGGCTGTTGGCAGTGAGGGAAGGACAAATGTCAGGAAGACCTGCTGGCTGGTCGCCCTCCCTCGCATCCACCCCCCCCATGTCAGCTCCTCAACAGAGTCTCCTGACAGTCAGGGTAAGAGGAAGAGGGCACCCGGGCCTTTGAAGTTTGGCTGCCTGTCACCAGAGCTCAAAGAAACTGAGGGCTTGTCAGAGCACAAGTCACTAGGGCTCATCCCCTTTCCCAATTAATTCAGTTGGCTCCAGAAGGAAAAGATTGTGATCTGCCCAGAGCTGAGGTACAGGCTCAGCTCACTGGTGCGACTCGGCAGCATCTTAAACCCTCAAGTACTGGACCACAGCCAAGGCCCAAAAGTTTACTCAGTGAGCATCCACTTGCTCGGGTCAGCTGTTTCTGCAAGACCATGATAGAGATAGCCACAGAAACAGCTGACCTGATCAAGTAGGAGCTCACTAAAGGAGCTCACTGACTCCAGACTGACAGCTGGAAAACCTGCATGAAACAAAACTGGGCCCTCTGAATGTAGGTGACAGTTGAGGGCTTGGGCAGTTTATGGGGTCTGCTGGCAGTGGAACTGATAATTATCCCCAGTGCATGAACTTGCTTTTTGGAGCTCATTCCCCATAAAGGGATGCGTTGCTCAGCTTAGATACAGGGGGGAGGGTCTTGGTCCTGCCCAAAATGATATGATAAACTTTGATGATTTCCCATGGGAGGCCTCATCCTCTCAGAGGCGTCATTGGGGAGGTGGTGGGGGGGTGGGGGGATGGAGGGAGAGAGAACTAAGATTGTTATGAAAAATAAGATCACTTTTAAAATATAAATACATGGAAGAAAAGGGGAAAAATGTTTACTCAGCCCTCTTAGGGTAACCTCCCATGAACACCAGCCCCAAAGGAAGCATGCAAAGATTTCCTTCTCTTGGTCTGATCTGTGGCCTATGTGCTTGCAGGTAAAAAAAAATCAAGAACCCTGGCCCTAGATCTTCCTCCTTTGGGTTTACGTTTTCTCACCTCCCAAGGCTGCCTGAAACCCATACTTCAGTCATTTATAATATGGTAATCAATCTCATATATATATATATATATATATATATATATATATATATATATGGGAAACAGAAGCATAGCTCCTCTGAATGTTGGGTTAAAAAAAAAAAACACAGTGTGGAATGGACATGAGCAAAGTAAAAGGTATGCATTTGAAAATGCCATAAAGAACTCAATTGCTTTATGTGCTGCCCTCATTGCTTTCCTTGTTGCTGCCACCAATTGCCTGACAAAGGTGACTTAAGGGTTTGTTCTGAGTCACAATTTGAGGCTCTAGAATATTTTTTCAGGAAAGCCATGGCTGCAGGAGCCTGAAGCAAGTGTTCATGTGGCATCTACAACTAAGAAGCAGGAATAGAAGAACAGTATGGCTCATTCACTTCCTCCTTTTCATTCAGTCAGTTCAGGACTCCAGACCATGGAATGGTACCACTCCAACTCTGCTTAGGACCGTCCCTCTCAATTACCCAATCTAAAAACTTCCTCAGAGACATGGCCAAAGGTTTGTTTCTATAGTGATTTCAAATACCTTCAAGTTGACAATCAAGACCAACCATCACACATGCCAAATGAAAACAGCCCTGGTATGGGAACCCAAAAGCAAATACCGATGCCATTTTGCCCATTCTTCACCTTCATAATTATCCATTTTGATTCTTAAGCTAACATTGAACTGATGCTAATTTTGTTTCCCTGCCATCCAGTCCAGGGCATATGCACATTCATCAGCATCTGCCCTACTCTCTGCCACCCCTGTTAGAGCTGCCTCGGATTACCCACAAGCCCCCAATGCCCTAGCCTGCATATTTCCAGAGTCTTCTCAATGAACATGTAGCAGAATGGAATTGGGTTGTGGCAGGGGTGGGAAGGGGCATCAGGAACAACCCTGCTCTTGATGCAGGAATGGTATCAAGTGGGCATCCCAAAATGGGTGAGAAATCAGAAAGGATGCCTTCAACACTAAGGAAAGATTCATGGGACAGACTTAAGGCAGCATGTCTGTGGGAAGAATATGACATTTCTGCTCAAAAGACTGTTATCATTTTAAGGGTAACAGCCTGCTGGGCTGGGCAGATGGTACTGGTGTAGAATTCAGAAGTCCCGAGTTCCGCTGTGTGCTCTGTCGCCAGTTAGCTGGACAGCTCTTAGTGAGTCCCTTTACCTCTGTGAGACTTGGTCTCTCGATCTGTAAAAATGAGGACCATGTATGCCAAGTGCATCTCAGAGGAATGATATGGGGACCAAGTTCAGTGGCAGATGGAGAAGCACTTTGTAAGGTGTGATTTGGAAGCTGTGGCTGTACAGATTGTATTGGCAAGACAACATAAGGCCACACAGAAGGATTTTGGAGAAGTAAGCCCTTAAAGTCATAGGCTGAAAGATAATGTGAAGTCAAGGAGCCAGGTACGTTTTGGATGGGTGATACAGGATATGTGAGACTTTCGTGGGATGACTATACATGGAGTCAGTTGGCCACTTTCTGGAGTCTAGCCTGGTGTCATGAGAATTATTTCATTTAAATTTGGAGTAGTCTACTGGAGGACCATTTGTTTGTGCACTGTGTGTGTCCAACTCCTTTAAAGAAACAACATATACAGGGAATTATAGAAGCCATGAATTGCTGAGTGATATACAGCACATGTCAACATCCTATAGACCCAAATCTAAGGCCCCAATCTTAACCATGACTATCCTTGGTTAGCTTGACTTCCAATGAGCTGTAAGGGGATGTTATTCTAAAAAAATCATATGTAGAATCAAAAGGTGATAAGTTAAGTGTTTGTTTTAAGTGTCCCTTAGAGCCCTAGGTCCTGATAAGGTTTCTGACCCTTGTCCATAAATAGTGACTATGTATGGACCTAAAATTATTCAACTGGACTGATGAATTTATAACATGTCCAGGTACCAGGTAATTGGAGAAGCTGGGGACTACCATGGGATAAATAATTGTATATTCATCCAACAGAGTCAATGCCCCCTAAAGACAGTGTGCTCACAGAGGGCATTCAGTTGACACTGCAGTTCAGTCACCTGTGCCAGAACTAAATGAAGGACTGTCTAAGGATCTGAGTCATTCCTCTGGACCAAAGGTCTCACCTCCAGCTTGAGAGCCAGGCTAGGAGCTGGCAAAGTAGTGATAGGTAACTTTGTTCTTCTCCCTGTTCTAGTGGCTTCTTTATCTGGTCATCCAAACATATATTTTATTTCAACCTGGTGTGACTTATGTGTGAAAGACAGGCTGAAGAACCAGCTCTTACATGGAAGAATCATTCACTGGTTCATTATGGCTGAACATGCAGCATGCTTTAGTCAGAACAAGACCTAGGGTTATGAGGAAGGGCATATAAGTTTCACCTGGTAAGGCGGGTGACTCCTGTTCACAGAAACATATAAAAAATCCATCAACCAGGTCTTGGAGCAGAAGAGAAAGAGTATGTAGAGACGACCTCAACGGAGGACGCTGGCGACAGGTTCCATTGTGTCACCCTCAGTGGGGTAGAAGCTGCCAGGCCAACTGTTTTGGGCTGGAGTTATTGTCATACTGTCATGAAGAGGTGGAGACTGTCCTTAACACTCAGACTATGGGGATCTGTACCCTCCAGGACATGTAGAAGCACACTCTAACTTTATGTCCTCATGGAGTGCAAAGGAAATGAATATTTAAAGGTATGGTGTCATAAAACTGTGGGATCTGAGGGAAACACAAGCCTTTGGGGCCTGCTAGCTACAGATTTCACCAGAATATGCACATTTACTGCTCCCCAACTGCTTTGTAACTCATTCACAGAAATGCCACACCCACACACTGCCACTGTGCCCTTCACCCTTGAAATTTGAAAGTCACAAAGAGGACTTCTAAATGGTAGCAATGAGTGAAGTCAAATCTTCGCCACCACTGCTGGACTAGAGGGAGCCCCGGGGAACCAGCATTGCTCAGATGTCTGAGGCTGCAATGAGGCATGCACTCCAGAACAGAAAAAGGATCAGGCAATGGGTGGACAGGGACTAGGCACAAGGACATTTCCTATTTCATTCTCTTATTTATTTCTCATTGCAGGATGGAGGAAAATAGTCTCAACTAGAGTTGTGTCAATAATGCTCAGGATCTATTTCTAGATGTGTGTATTAAAGTAACAATCTTCTGACTCCAGTATTTGATAGTATAAACAGACATACACAACCGCCCCCCCCCACACACACACATGCACTCTCCTCTGACACTCTGACACCTGCTATGTGAGCTCCTAGAGGAAAGCCTTGGCTCCTATAACCTTCCCAGGACCATAATCCTGGGCACTTCTGCTGTGAGTCAATGGCCATAGTATTCTCTGGTCCCTGAAACCTAAATCAAGAGGACATGCCCAGAATCTAGATTTAGAACAGACTTATGAACAAGTACATTTTGCAGAGGTACTGAGAATTTGAAATCTCATCTCCCCCCTCAGCAGCCATCAGGCTGACAGAGAGCATCACCCTTGGCCATGCAGTAGAAAGGCCCATTCTCCAGCCTCAGAATCTTTCCAGGATACAAGGTTCGAGGATAAAAACATGGACCTTGTCATTCCCTGGTGGTGAGATCAAGAATGGCCCAAAGGCAGAAAGGAAAGCCAAAATTATCACCCCAAAGGTCTTGTTCAGGGGACCAGGAACATCAGTGAATACTGATTCTGAGATGCTTGGAAAGGGGCAAGAGTCATCTCAGAGCAGGTGCTACACCCATTGTTCAATTCAGCTAAAACAGACTGGGACACATTGAACAATCAAGCCCGTTCTATCCCCTGGAAATGGGCTCTCTCCTAGTGAGGGGTCAGATATGCAGGCCAAAAAAAGAAAAACTTAAAGACAGAGGTATTGAAGTTCCCAAAATGGATAGGTAGGCAGAAACTTGACTCATCTTCAAGATGACAATTCTAACCTGGATGCACATGGCTCTAACTCTAGGGAACCCTCACAATACAACTGTGCTAGCAGAAGGAGAATGGTGAATTTTTGCCCGTCTTTTGAGTTGTTCATCCTCACCCACAACCTTCTAGGAGGACAGAAGTACAGGACCAGTGTCACCAAGCTACTGTGGAAATTGCCATCCCCTTAAGGATCACAAACTTCCCATGTCAGGAAAACCATGCTGTTATATCCACAACAACAAAAATTGTGATGGTGCTGATGAGGCAGCAGAGGAAGACTCTGGATGGATGTCATTATCTTTGGGAGCCTCCCTCAGTTGCATGCAACAGTTGTCTTTGAGGGAGGACATAATGGAGCAAATGAGCAGGGAGATGAGAGAAGTACTAATTTTCTTACCTTCTAGGATCATCACAGCTTTCTCAGTCTAGATGTGAATCTCCTGGCTTCCCATTCTGTGACTGTAGGGGGGACATGTCCCTTAGCATATTCCAACACCAGGAAAGGCTGCGGTCAGGTATCTGGAGTCTTTTCATATCACAGATACATACATGCCCCTCTCCCCATGACTACAGAAGTCTAGGGGTTATTCCCTTTCTTTGCTTTGCTCCACAAGTCAAGAGTATCACCTTCTATCACCTTCTGTTGTCCACAACTACACAGAATCTAAGCAGAAAAGCTGGCTTCTGAGTCACTCTCCTAACCAAACTGCATGCAGGGGGCTTTGAGGTCTTCCCTCATCATCTTCTTCCTCCCTCTTGGTTTGGCATCATCAAGATGCTCACTAATGCTTCTTCAAAGGTGTGGTCTGCAGACACCAACCCAAGGCTTGCAGAACAACTGTCTGGGCTTGGTCTGTATACCTGCCAGGCATCTATAGAGGAACAGAAATGCAGACAGAGAGAAAAAGCCTTGAGAGCAGGCAGGCATACGCCAGTATTGCAGGCCCAGGCTTCTGTGAGCCGTCATTGTCCTCTGCCACCCTTCAGTGTCCCTGTCCTTTCTCTGCCCTGCTCAGTGCACAGGCCTAGAAAGGAGAACTGTCAAAGTAGACAGGCCTGGGCAGTGGGGAGGCAGCCACAAAACCATCTCCCTGCTACTGACATCTTAATAATCGCCAAGTTTTCAAAGAAACTTCCAACCACAAGCAAACTTCCAGACAAAATTGACTTACAGTGAAAAGCATTTACCTTGTAGTTCTTCTCCACGTGTACTTCATGACAGCATCGTGAGCCTCCTGCCTTAAGTTGAAATCTTGTCAGCTTGTAAAGCAGCATGGAAGAGTTACTGCTCAGGAAAAAAAAATGTCAGTCAGCCTTCTAATTAACTCAGAACTTGCTAAGTAGTTACATGGATCATAGCCTGAACCCCAGAAATGCCTAGTAGATCCCTTGATCTCTCAAAATGGCCAAGCAGGGGTCTCTCTGCCACCAGAGAATTGTCCAAGAGCTCTGAGCTGCTCTGTGGAACCATTGACCCCATGGGGGTATGGGCCCTCCCTCCATAATCATGGTCCCCTCGGGATCTGGAAGGAAGGCATCTGCAGTCATTTATACTTGAGCAAGATGAGGGACATATTTTAGTGTGAGGACACTTGGGGACTGCTTTGTCATCTCACTGACAATAGCAAGAGGACATGGGTGGACTAGGAAAAAAAAAAACAGAGTTATGCTTCCATCCTTGGAAACTCTTTAACCACAGCTTTCCTCTACCAATTCCTTTTCCGAGTCTGTCCCTCAGTACCAAAGGTTCCTCAGAGTTCTGTTTATACCCATTGCCCAGAAAATATCCCTGGTTCTCCCTTTTCCTGAATTGAATTTCTGAGGCTCAGGTTCTAGCCCAGGATGGCCTTTGGCCAGAAAGCGAACACACAGGCAAACCATTGCTTCTGACCTGAACAGTACAGAGGATGTTTGGCTGGTATTACCCTCTCTGAGGAGTGGATGGGAGTAGAGTGGAGGATAGGGTAAGGGAGGGGGAATGAGAGGGAGTGGGAACTGGGATTGGTATGTAAAATAAGAAAAGATTGTTTTAAAGAATGATAAATACTGATAAAAAGACCTCCCTCCCTCTGCCTAAGACTTGCTCAGTACTATCCATGGAGCCTGGTACCACTGTGACATCCCCATCTCCTGGTCTGCTAGTTCTTAAAGTGCACAGCTTGCTGGCAGTGACTTGGGACAGGACCAAGGTATTTTTCCTCAACATCAGATCTACAACTAGGACCCAGTGAGTAAAGAGTGTAGTACACAGGCATGAGGAGCTAGTTCAAATCCCTAGAAGCCATGCAAAGCCAGGCATCAACAATATGTTCTACATCCCAGGTGTTTCTACAGAGAAAGAGAACCTGGGAAGTTCAGGAGTACACAGAACTGAACAAAAGCCCAGAGACCCTATCTCAAACAAGGTAAGAGTGGGGAGACCAACATCTGAGGTTGCTGTCTGGCTTCTACTAGGGTAGTTGTATACCTGTACTCTGAATGTGCACACATATGTGTATATGCACATAACTCCCCAACACTCACCCCTATACTGAGGGCAGAGCACTAAAACATGCCACTGGCAAGGCAGTAGCTCTTGCACCCAGGTGATGCTGCATCCTAGGAACCTGGTGGGGTGGGGTGGGGGGTGACATTGGGCACAAGACTCCAGTTGGGGCTAATTCTAAAGCTTAGAGGAATGCTGGTCTATGAGGAAATTGGACAGTTACTAGCCAACAATGCTAGATCACTGGAAGTGGACATGTAGCTCTTGCCACAACATGGGTCGGGGCAAAATGTAGACACCCAGAGGTCTACACCAGAGTGGCACCTCAGAGCACCTGCTTCTCTGTCTTTGCTTTTGAATGAGGAAGCAACTAGACACACATCAGGGGAAAACATCAACATGCAGTGTGCAAGAGACCATTGTCCAGACCTGGGATGGGTTTAATAGGCTGTCACAGCCTGGACACCCCAATTCAAAGCATAAAACATCACAAAGTTAGAGGCTCAGGAGTCACAAATGAAGGGGAGGGGACCGGGCAGGATAGCTATAAAGTGGCGAGGCGGGGGGGGGGGGAAGATATCCCCTAGACTAGACACACGGAAGTGTGGAGTCATAACTTAGGTAAAGAGTGTGCAATGGAGAACAGAGAACCACGGAGATCATGGTAGGTAATTGGTTAGATCCAACTACGGGTTATCTTTTCCCAACCCTGGATTCGGTGACTTTATGGAAAGAAATTACCAAAGATCAGCATGCAGGGGGAGCAGTGCACCATTCAGCCCATGAAAAACTGAAGATTAACAGGCCCTTCTTTTCCAGAAGCTGTGCTAAAAGCTCTTACCTGCCTAAGAGCATAATAAGGAAACGTCAGAGTTCTTCTATAAATATGGTCTACAGCCAAACTCCTATGTGTGGCTGTTTCCTCCAAGCAGTAATGCTAGGAGAGGTGAATGGTGAGGGGTAGGGATGTCTGAGCAATAAGGGTGGAGCCATCATGAGTGGATTAATGATTTACTTGTAGGAATGGGCTGCAAGTTCTCCTCTACAGATGCCTCCTTCCCTTTGCTTCCTGCCTG
Organism: Cricetulus griseus; assembly: GCF_003668045.3. Lineage (NCBI taxonomy): Eukaryota > Metazoa > Chordata > Mammalia > Rodentia > Cricetidae > Cricetulus > Cricetulus griseus. Next base: position 18,191,506 of record NC_048600.1, read on the forward strand.
AGGCCTTCAACAGAGAATCTGGTTCTTAAAACTTCCAAAACCATGAGGCAAATTAACTTCTTTTATTCATAAGCCCCTCAGTCTTGGGTATATAACAACAATATCAGAGAAAGAGAAAGTCCAAGAAAGGAAACAATATTTGCTAGCTTCAGAGGTGCAGGAGCAAGACTGGAGAGATAATTTAGCTGGCAAACATTTGCCTGACCAGTGTAAAGGGCTAAGTTTGGATCCCTGGAACCTATTTCAAAAAGCTGGGCCCCACAGTGCATGCTATCATCCAAGACATGGTATATTAGGAAGTGGAGACAGGCAGCTTATTCTCTGGGCTAGCTATACTGACTTGGCAGGCAAAGTTCCAGAGCCTGTCTCAAAGAAAAAGGTAGAAGATGCCAATATTAGTTACTTTTGCTGTGGTAAAATACCATGGCGATGGCAACTCATAGAAGAAGGAGTTTCTTTGGGGGTAATGGCTACAGAGTTAAGAGGCCATCATGTCAGGGAAGCCTAGCAGCAAGCAGCAGGCATAGCATGTGAGGCAGTAAGCTAGGGGCTCACATCTTGAACTGCATGCATGAAGCAGAGAGAACAAATCAGGAGTAGTTTGAGTCTTCAAACTGTCAAACCCACTCACAGTGACATATTTTCTCCAGAAGGCCACTAAATCTCTCACAAGGTACTGACAACTGGGGACCAAGTGTACAAATGCCCAAGATTATGGAGGCACCTCATTCAAACTACCATAACACCTAAGGACCAACCTCTGAGGTTGTAGTCTGTTGATGAGAATAGCCTCATAGCCTGATGTATTTGAATGCTTGGTCCTCAGCTGCTGAGCTGTTTGGGAAGGATTAAGAGGTGTAAACTTTTTGGAAGAGTGTAGTCATTGGGTGTAGGCTTTGAGGTTTCAAAAGCCCAGTCCATTCCATTTCTTCCCACCTCTCTCTCTCTCTCTCTCTCTCTCTCTCTCTCTCTCTCTCTCTCTCTCTATCTATCTGCTTCATGCCATGCCCCCACCATGACAACCATGGACTCACCCTCTGAAACCGTAAAAAATAGCCCCAATTAAATGTTTTATTTTATAAGTTTTTTTATAATTTGCTTTTGTATCTGTATTAGCTGGTATTCTCTATAATAACAGAATAGATAGATAGATAGATAGATAGATAGATAGATAGATAGATAGATAGATAGATAGATGGGGTCTATTAGAATGGCTTACAGGCTGTTGTCTAGCTAGTCCAACAATGGTTGTCTAACATCTGGTGGTCCAAGAATCCAGTAGTTATTCAGTCCACAAGGCTAGTTGGCTCAGCTAGTCTTCAGTATACTCCAGAATCTGGAAGAAGCAGGCTTTAATGCCTATGAAGGAATGGACTTACCATCAAGAGTGAGAGCCAGCAGGCAAAGAGAGAAATCTTCCTTCCATGTCCTTACGTAGACTGCCAGCAGAAGGTGTGGCCCAGATTAAAGGTAGATCCTCCTACTTCAAAAGATCCAGATTGAAAGTTGGTCTTCTCACTTGAAATTATTTAAGAAAAACATCCCCCCACAGGAGTGGGAACTGTATGCATGAAGCAGAGAGAGGAAATTGAAAGTGGCTTAAGTCTTGAAACTCTTGAGACCACGCCCAGTGATAGTACCCAGTATATTCCTGATGTAGCTGACAACCAAGAACAGCCAACACAGTATCTACTCAACAGCAACAGAAAAGTCAGTAGGCATCCTCTGACTCCCACCATACACACCACAACTGTACCCACGTGGTTACCCATCTGTACAGGAACTCGCAAACCAAGAAGGAGGGAGACTCTAGATATAAAGCAGGAAAGATGGCTAAGGTGTAAGGCTCTTGAAAACACATGTTACATTTGACTTCACCACTCACAATCTCTTGCTAATGTACTCTGACTTCAGTCACATGCTTTCTGGAAAGCTGGATACAGAGTTGACCTTGGTGAGTATATCTGTGTCAACACACCCTGATCAGACAACACCACTGGCTTTGGCATCATAGTGTGATCCATGGACTTTCTGCTATCATTTTTTTCTAAACTTCTAGTTCTTCAGGAAAACAAAAGCACAACCCCAAAGCTATTTTCTTGAGAACTAAATTCTCAACAGATATCCTTGAGCCAGACGTGGTAGAAAAACCTCACCCTCCTGACACACAGAGTGAAGGCCTTGTTTCTGGCCAGATTTTACCCATACTCCCTCAGACATCCACCACCCCTGGCTGGCACCTCTTGTAATGCTGCAAACCTAGACTCTTCCCTGAGCTTGAGGCTCATTCTCTGCAGAGCACTGGCAGGCACCAGTTACTTTATGTATCTGCTCAGCGTTCAGGCAAGAAACCATTATGTTCACGGATCATTATTGACATCCTGACATTTGTCACCTCCTTTCATAGCAGTTAAATCTTGCTTTATCTGTAAATGTCACCATGTCATTTATTCATGAAAGGGGTCACATTCCTGAAATAGCATGCTTCAGTTTAAAAGGGGAGCCTGGCTTTATTCTCAGCAGGTAATCCTCAAACAAACTTTACTGCTGATAAATGCGTTTTTATTGGAGTTTGTTGGCCTTAAATGACATCCTCCAATGTAGAATGCAGCTCTGTGTTTGTGGAAATGAAATCTGAATGTTGAACAAGAGAGAAAACTGTTGAGACTAGGAAACATGGAGCTATTCGGTGGCCATATGTACTGAGTTGGATATAAGCAGATTTGAACATCTTGAGAGCAAGCCATGATTTTAATAAAATCGTTACGCTTCTGGAAACATGGCCTTTTTGAATCATTTATGTCACCAAAACTTCAATGAGATCAGGGGGTTTTAACCTCCCTGAGTGGGAGGATCCTAAGGATCCCTTCATTAGGAACCTTAAAGGAGAAAATGATGAAGCCTCCAGGTGCTTTTCCCTCTTGCCCTCAGATTCCAAGGGCACTAGCTGGGAAAGACAATTCACTTATCTCCAAAGCTTAAGTTTGTGGCCGGGGGAGCATTTCCTCCCTTTGTAAGGATTGCCCAAATTTCACTTTCAAGCAGGGTAACTGCATAATTTATAGTCCAACACATTGGCTTTTCTGAGAGGAGGGGAAAGAGGCATTAAAGGTAATTAACGGGTATTAATTGACCTATATCTACCAGGAAGCTACACAAAACAGGACATGTTTCCACCCAAACTTTTGAGGCTCTGTTGGCTGCATCATTGCAAAACTTTATCGTCTTCAGAGGCTAATTAAGAATTACCTGGAAAAGGCTTTTCTTCGTGCACAGTGGAGGCCACTTCAGCTATCCGGCTGGAATTCATTTTTTCTAACCCAGTAGTTCTAAAAGTGAGACCATGAACTGAAATGGCCTGAAGAAGGTTGTTAAAAATGTAACTGCTCCCTCCCCACTTTGGATCTTGGAGTCAGAATCAGGCACCTGCATTTTAATACACCTCCCAGGTGCTTTGTTTTTACACATGCTGAAATTTTAGAGCCAACAGCTCTGTTCCAAATCTTTGTTCTCTCTAGCTACCTGTGTGTTCTGGTCACACTGTGGGTAATAAGATGTGGGTGGGTAAATTCTGGTCCCTTTGCCTAAAAATATAACTTACAGAGGGTGGGGTATGAGCAGAAAATAGATTCTTCACCATGCACAGATACAGAGGCTCTGACACTTCTAGCGTAATGCTGCTCATCATTATCTTACCACCACCCCCAACTTGAACCATTTGTTTAGCCATTTCACACCTCCTAGGAGTGGTCTACACATGCAGATATGTAATACAAATGAGCCCGTGGAAGAAAATAGTAATATGACATCAAGGTCCTTGCAAAAGGTGATCAAATGCAATTAAAACTGCTCATTCTTAGGAGGGGAAAAGCTGGGAGGAAGATTTCCCCAGGTGCTAATGAGATCCATTGTGAGTGTGATAGAGGTGGCAGCTTCAAATGTCACAGACCACAGAAAAACCTGAACTCCCATTTGTAAGCATAGGGCAGGGCCAAAGTCCTATGCCTAGCACCAGCTCAGACAATGCCCTCATTAGCTTGAAGGTGTGGTTACTGCCCTCCCTGGCAATAGTGGAATGACTTCGTACTATTGTCAGCCACTAAGAAAGACTGGACTGTTGACCAGCAAAATACAAGCCTTACGTACCCATTATGCTCTGTTCCAGAAGTCCACATTACCTACATGATATATATAATATACACACATATTACATAATAAATATATAATATATAATATATACACATATTATATATGTACATCTATATAGATATAATAATCTGGATGAATTCCTTTACCTCACTAAGCCTGTTTCTTAATAAATGAAGAGGACATTGGACCTATCCAACTCAACACAAAAATTAATGGCAATATGCACACCAAGCACTACACATACTGGGACCAGCACACAGTAGGTATGCATGTGAATAACCTTTCTTCTGTTTGCCCCTGGGAGGAGGATTTTCCTAACTGCAAACTGGAACTTCCACTGACTTGCTCCGAGCCCAGGATAGAGCAGATTAACCTCTGACTGCCTCGGGTTCCCCATCTGTGGACAGTAATTGCTGTCCCTCCAGCTACCTAGCTCTAGTTATCATTGAAAGCAAAGCACACAGAACGTTTCATGATGTCTGGGAGCTGGTGGGAAGACAGTTTCTTGAGAGGTTCAGGGTGGGGGGTACTATTATGGCCACAGGATTGAAAAGACAGCTCTATTTTCTACTCTGTCTTTCTATTAGATTGAACTTCAGCCCTGGAAATTAATATCCCTGCTGCATTTTAGTGAGGTGGCTCTATTTTTACAAGCACCACACACTCAAGCCCTAACCCGTTATGCTGTGGCCTTTCTCTGGGCCTGTGCATGAGGGAATCGTAATTCAGGGCCAGCCTCAGCTATGGAACCCTCCATAGGCCTTTTATGACATGAGTGCTATTGAATATTCTATAACGTCTCCTTGGAAAACTGGCCCACATTTCTTTATAGTCTCCCCAGACTGTTTCTGAAGTCTCTCTATAGATTTTTTTACTCTGAAAATCCATAGTGTTTCTTAATAAGGATTCAGGGATCTTGGAGAGGCTAAGGCTGGATTTGGTCTCCAGGGGAGGCTGAGGTGGGGCAGCCAAAGCTGTTCTGTTATTGCTAAGCCTGTGGATGAGGAGCCTGAGCCCAGGAGCCTGTCAGCAGGATGGAGTCACTTCCATCCAGTGGAGATGAAAGGAGGGATTTAGGAGCTGAGTGGCACCCGCCCCTTCTCACCACTGGATTCCAAGTCTCCTAACCTTGAGAAAGAAAAGACCAGTATTTAGGACACTGAACCTGCTGCCTTTTTCAAATACCTTTAATTCTAATTTCCTCTCTTTCTCTTGATTGGGACCCTCCCCACTGCCTACATTCCTACATGACATCTAAGCTTGCATTAAGAGCAGCATCATGGGGTAGAGAATCTGCTCATTTGAATAGCATGACGGACTAGGATTTCTCTCACAGTGTGTAACCTTGTTGAAAAACGGCAGAGAACTCAGCAGATAAAGACTCACCTTTCTCCCTAGCATGGAGAAAAGGTACTTCAAGGTCTGGTTTGTTTTCCTTGATAGCATTCCCAAGATGTCTGGTGCGCCAAGTGGCTTTTCCCACTGAGGTTCTTTCTTTTCTGTATAACATAAGCTCAGCATAAACCTCTGACCAGCAGAGCTGTAGAAAGCACTGCCCCATGTTGTGTCTTTCCTTGTCTGGCTCCCTTCTTCCTGCCTCTACCTCTATGAGCTTGGATTACATCTTCTAATTATAGTGGCAATGCTCCCATTCCATCCAAGGGACCTAGGTTCTCAAACTTGTTGTTTTGCCCAAAGCAATGAACAGTTAAATTAGTAATATACCCATCAGAAGCATCGATGACTCCGATGTAGAACTTCTGTAAGCTTTATTCCTATGTGATAATGTCCACCTTTACCACAGAGGTTGGTATACTTACAGGGATGCTGTGTGGTGTAGTAATTTACCACACTGAATTGGGTATTTTACAACCAGAAATGGACCTGTAACTACTTCTCTGTCCCTACCTCCTGAAACCAGTTGTCATTTTCTTTTCCATAGAGTGATCTGAGAGTTTTTGCCAGCACCGTCTCCTATAGTAACCACATTTAAAAAACCCTATAAAGGGTCAAGCATCATACACCATCCTTCAAACTTTTACAATTTCAAAACTCTTTCACAGGCTGTACTTCAGATGTTTCTCATAACAAGTCTCCAAAGCAAGAAGGTGGACAGGATTTCATTCTAGTGGATGTTTAACACATAGGGTCTTGGCCAAGGTGCACAAAAAGTCTGTTCTTTGACTGTGGCACTTTCTCAGCTAAATCAGGCAGGTCATCTAGCCAGGAACTCAATGACATAAGAGCTGGGTGATAACTACTCAGTAAAAGAGACTCTTCTTAACTAGCTGATATTTGCTTCCTATACACAGACCACAGGCAGTAGCCATAGTCCAATATTATCAATGGATCACTTTTCTGGGAATGAAGAAACATGGCCATGCCTGAAATGAAAAGATGAGGCAAGACAGTTTTGTTAACAGTCACAAGGGTTAAGTTTATGAGGTATCCCTAATTCCAGCTCCATGAATTGCTAGCTGTATCCTAGAGAGCCGCCAAGGCAGGAACCAGAAAGAATGGAAGAAATCACATATCTCTCATTCAAGAAAACTGCAGTGTTGGGGGGTGGGGTGGGATGGGGTATCACAGATGCTTTCTGGAGGAATCACTGCAGGAAACTAAGGAGATGGGAGAGATGGGAAGGAGATCAGTGGAAGTGTGATGCTCATTTGCACTTCTCCACATCTTCATGTCAGATCAGTATGCACACCTGTGAGGAATGAGTTCCCTCATTTCATAAAACACCTAGCATTACCGCCGGTCAAGCCCCGGGGATGTCTCTCAACACAGCAGAGATTCGGAGTCCTTCCTCAGAGCTTTCTCCTCCTTTACCACTTGGGGAGGATTCTGGAGTTAGTCAAAGCAGGGCAAAGGAGAAATGGCTGGAGGAAAAGCCAGCAAGGCGGACTGAAAGAGGTCTAAATGCACTTCACCTAACTATAAAGAGATTCCCTTCCCCACCCAACCACAAGCCAAAATCAGGACCTGGGAAGCAGATTCAGAAATATTCTCCACAGCACTTCTTATAACCACCACCCCCTATATTCTCCCATCCCCACCAAGTTCATGTTTGATCTCAAAGAGCCATCAGGGTTCCAAGCAGGGTCCTTTTCTTTGGATGGTTACCATGGGCAAAGGGAGATTCACAGCACAAGACACAGATTAGAACTGTCCTCCTCCATTATCCCACAGATCTGATCTCAAGAATGGGTCCAAGGTGAAGAGGGGGTCCTTGGCATCTCCCTTACATGCTCTCTGCCCTCCTTCAATGGAGACTTAGAGTCTCCATGTGAATTACAGTATTAATCACCAAACATGCAGCTACTCTTCCTAGATTTTGTCCCATGTATCCTTCCCCCTTCCTAGGGCCCTTTAAAGAGATCTAGTCTCACAAGAAGAGGTGCATGAGTAAGTCTCCAAAAGGCCATGTGACAATAAAAGCAAGAACGGTAACTTGGAAGAGAGTAACTAACCCTGTCTAGAAGACTTGGGCTAAGACTACAGAGGAGCCAGCAAAGAACAGACAGGAGTTTGCTGCAGAGAAGAGTGTCCAAGGGCAGTGTTCGTACAAAGCATACAAGTAGGAAGGACCAGTATGCAAGGTGGCAGCTAGAAATTCAGACAACAAGATGAGGGTGTGAGAAGCATGATCTAATGCTAGATCAGAAGCAGAGGTCACACTATCTTTTCGGGCCATGGCCTTTAAAGCTCCACCCCTCTAGGTGACATTATCTACCTAATCTAGAAATGATACATTCTCTCTCTCTTTCTCTTGCTCTCCCTCCCTGTCTCAGGCCAATTGAACCTTTTAAAGAACAAAGTGACTCAAGGCTTTGAGTAAAAAAAAAAAATCAAGATTCATCAATTAAAAAAAAAAAAAACTCCCCTACCACCCCTGCAGGAAGCAAGTGCTGCATAAATGGGTCTTGGCAGAAGGATGGAGAATGGAGAGCAAACTTATGCTAAGGCACGCTCACATACACACATGACCTATGTGCCCCCATTAGCTTCCAAGACCATTTCCCATGCCTAATTAACAAATGGGTGGCTATGTGCCTTAAATTCCTGTCTAAGTCTGGAATAGAGACAGAAAAAAAAGACAGACAGGCAGGCAGGCAGACAGACAGACTGACTGACAGCCAAGACAGACAGACCAACTACAAAGATAAAAGAAAGAGGGCCAGAAGACATGGAAAAGGAGAGCAAGAAGCAGACAGAGAAGAAAAAGGCCAGTGACTAGCCATCAAAGACAGACAAGGAAACAGAGAAATGAGCAGAATTATTTTCCATTTTTCATTGATTTTTATACTTCATTTAGCATGCAAAATAATGAGTTTGACATTTTCACGCATACATCTTCATACCTTGCTCTTATTCATCCCTCAAGTTCCCTCCCCCATCTTCTTCCTTATTTAACATGGTGCTCTCTCACTCAAAATGGTTCCCCTTTCCCTCTCATCTCTCTCTCCTCTCTTTCTCTCTCTCACACACACAAAGAGAGAGACAGAGTTAAATTTAGACCCCATGTGTGAGAGGAAGCATGCAATGCTTTCTCTTTGCTCTTCAGTTATCCCCAATTGTTCCCCCTCCCTGACTTTAGAACTTTTCCTCCATCACCATAGTCCCCCTAGTTCCATGTCACATGTATATGATAAATATATCAGAATATATAACATATGCATATCTGAGAATTACTGAAAACTATAGAGTAGCATATTCCAACACGACAGAAATGTTTGAATATTTTAGCTCATGAAATAAATACAGAAGTGAAAGAAACATTAGGAAGAAGGTTGTTTCATATCAAAGTTTTGACAACCAAAGGAAAATACAAAATGAAAGTGAGGGAGATGCTGTTGGTGCTCCTAAGTAACCTAGCCCCTCTATCCACCATCCCTTTTCTCACCATCCCTGATACAAGTGGTATCAGGCTCTGAAACCAATGACTTGACAAGCCTGATCCATACTCCCAGAAAGCCTTGGAAGGGTCCTGGTATTCTTATTGGAAGGTTAGAGAGGACAAGGACCCATGCCCATGGAAGGCTCTCATTACCTTGAAAAACTGCATGCTTGCACTTTTCTGCTGTCAGAAATTCCTATCTGGCTTGCCAATGTGACAAGTGAGAACTTTTTCATCACATACTCTTCTTAATGTTCCTTCTTCAAAGGCTGAGCTCTCTGCAGCCCTAATGTCTGGGGGGTTCATCCCCACACTCCCTCTGCACCTGTAGGCACAGACTCGCAGGCCACATTCCGTCACATCAGTATCCTGTGGACGGGCCTTTCACCGAATGATCCTTGCACGCGCCAGTGGCTGAAACCCAGAGATCCTGAATGAACTGCCCTTTTTCTTCCCAGCAGGGCTTTTGAGAGACACAAGGATCAAAAGAAAGAAAAATAAACACAGTGGCATGAGGACAGCAAAGGACAGAAGACCTCATATTTTCACTAACAAACACATTGCTCCCCCAAACGGTAGATGTGTATCTTACTTTTGCTTCTGTTTCTGTGATAAAATATCCTAACAGCAACTCAGTAGAAGAAAGTATTTATGTGGCTTATATTTTCCAGTTATGGTCCATCATTTCAATGAAGTCAAGGCAAGAACTCAAGTGGCTAGTAACAACACATCCTAAGTCAAGAGCAGAGAAAAAAATATGGACCCTTGCTGCCTGCTTATTGCTGCTTATAGTTTTCTCCTGTCCTGTATAGTTGAGCCTCCCCCAACCCCTACCTCCTACCCCCACCCCCCTACCCCCACCCCCCACCTAGAGGATGGTGCCACCCTCTGTGGTCTGGGACTTCTTATTTAAGTTACCAATCAAGACAATCTTCCCATAGATGTGCCCATAGGTCAATTTTATCTAGGTTCTCTTCTCAGGTGATTCTAGATGGTGGCAATTTGACATTTAACCAGTACAGTGTGTTTAGATCAATTGCCTTTTATTGTTTCAGCATGATTCTCGAGTGCACTTGTGTGTGTGTGTGTGTGTGTGTGTGTGTGTGTGTGTGTGCATTTGGAACACAAACTTAAACCCAGAACCATGTGAAACTTAAAATAGCAGTCAAGTCCATACCCTATAGAATAAAGAAGGAATGGTTCCATTTTGTTGTTTAACTTTCTTGTTGTTTGACTTTTCCCAGGGAGACATGAACAGACATCTATTTGCTCCAGTTAGAGCACTAACAACTGACCAAAGAAACAACCCTCTAGTCTAGCTTAGTAAGCAGCCAGTTTATTGCAATTACTGAGAGAAGCAATGGTGACTCAAGCACAGCTAGATCACTGAAAAGTCCATGCCAGCACAGAGCACAGCTCATGGAAGCAGCATCCCTGATGCTCCCAGTGGTGCTTTCAGGTAGATGCACCTACTGAAGAGTCTCATCCCCCAGCATTGCTACTGCTGATACAACCTTAGGGAGGGACCTTCTGACCTTTTAAAACTTAAAGAGTGCCTTGGTCCTCGTTAATTTTCCTGATTTTCTGGACCTTGAGTGTTCCATTTATTTCCAGAGTCTAATGAGCTTCAGTGTTTTGGTTTGGAAGAATAGTCTATCCAACATACTTCGTGTCATTCTCCACTGATTTACCATGGTGTTTAAAAGTAAAGTCACACTGGGTGTTTTACCCGGTTCTACAAATAATTAGCAATTGTAAATCCAAAAACAAGAAGAATCATATAAAGAAACAACAACAAGAAGGGAACCTCACAGGGGTGATACAGTGGTTTGACTGAGAAATGTCCCCATGGGTTCTGTTATTTCAATACTTGGTGCCAAGTGAGTGATACCATGGCACAGCTTGGGAAAGTTTAGGAGGTGTGGCCTTACTGGAGGAAGTATGTCACTATGTGTGGGCTTTGAGTGTATAAAGCTTCACCCTATTCCCAATTTGCTAGACTCTCTGCTTGGTGCCTGCTGTTGAGGATATGAACTGTCAACTTCCTGCTGAATGTGCTATGCTTACCTGCCACCATGAGTCCCCGCCATGATGGATTCCTATTGCTCTGGAATCATAAGCCAAAATAAACTTGTCCTTCTGTAGGCTGCCTTGGGCATGGTATTATCTCACAGCAATGGAAAAAGTAACTAATGAGGCAGTTCAGGGTAGAAGCTGGAGCCTCTGACTTCAGGATAAAAGGTCCTACTGAAGACCAAGAGCTTCTAGAGTAGAAGGGGAGTCAAGCACAAGTTCTGTGTTACAGGTAGGAATATGGAAGCTCGAGGAAGCCATAAAACTAAGAATAGAGGCAAGCATTGCAGCTACCATCCCCACTGTTCATTCCAGCAGAGAGACTACAGCTACAATGGTGTGCTGACTGCTCTTTGGGAAGTAGAGGTGAGAATAATACATGTCTCTTCAAGATTCCTAGAAAGGACATGTGCACAGAGCCAACTGTGCTCTGTGACTGGGAACACACCTCCACAGGGTAACTCCTTCCCCCAAAGGCATCAGAGAGGCAGGGTATCCTGGCACCTGTGGGAGAGGAGAATAGACAAAGAGCTGTGCAGAAAGCAGGCAGGCACCCCCAGCACCAAGTGATCCCTGCCTGCAGCCTCAGCTTCACCTGCCTAAGATCTGGCCTCCCATCTCTGGAGACCTAAAGAACTAAAACTCACGTATGGCCAGAGGCAGGAAATCACCCAGCAAGCCTTGGGCATGCTACTGGATTTGGGCAGCTCCTCTGCTGAATTTTAATGAAGTAATTAAAAGCTAGATAATAGCGATGGGGCTCTGCTGAGCAACACTCATGGACCTAACCTCTTTGATATGTTCCTGCATCAGGAAGCAACTCTGTCACTAGATGGCTTCATTAATATTCCAGCCAGCTCCTGGCTCTTAAAGTGATCTATGCCAAAGTTTGTTAGTCTTTTAAATTACCTGCTGAGGCCCCCTGGAACAGAGAATGAGGAAGAGATACATTCCATGCAAAAGACAATGTCAAAGAGGGTGCAGAAAAGACAGCCTCAATCCCTATGTGTATTTCCTATCCAAAAGTTAGCCCAGGTTATTTTTTAAAAGGAATTTTTATAGGGTCACTGATATAGAGACATGGACTTAGGTAGAAACATCCATTGCATGGCAACCCACGTTTCCCATGTTTTCAAAGACACCTCCCTTTAAGAGTTGGTGCTTGCTGGGGATGAAGTAGTGGTACACATCTTTAATCCCAACACTAGAGAGGCAGATGCATGTGGATCTCTGTGAGTTCAAGACCAACTTGGTCTACAGAGATAGTTCCAGAACAGTTAGTTAGGACTGTTGCATAGGGAAACTGTGTCTCAAAAAAGTGAATATTCTATAATATTTGTGACTGGGCAGTTTAGTGGTTAGTACCTTGACTTAAATTAGCAAGAAAAATCTGATATTGGGGCTCCATATGACATAAAGTCTTTTGTCTTTTGCTCTGAGCCCTAATCTTAGCCCACAGAGGTTCATTTTGTCCTTGGGGGGCAGGGTTCAGAGAAGGGCTGGCTCTTCTTGTTGAGCACCTGTTGTGTTCACCTTCATCCCTGCTGCCTCCCTGTCCTCTGGGGCCCCTTTGAAATCTCACCAGTTCCAGGGCTTCCTATCTAATATCACTCACTCAGAGTTGAAAGCATGGGATTTAACCTTACCCATCTTTCCCCCACTTCCAACATTATCATCTTGAAGAATCCTTGATAATGGAGATCTGGCTTCTTTTTGAATGCTTCTAAGGACTATAAGCTCATTGCTGCACAAGTTCAGGACCAGACATTTCTTATTCTAAAAACATTCTTTGACTGGGGAAGAATTCTATGCTTGACCACTTACAGTCATTGAAAATGAGGGGTAGTGTGAGAGAGAATTAAAAAACAACTTTCAAGTTGTGAATTTTCATTATGATAGTTTATAGGAAGCTGTGCATGGCTACACACATAACATAAATATGGACACATACAAACACACACAAGCACACACACACACATACACATGTACACATGCACATACATACACATATATACACATATACAAACACACACATATATACACATACAAATACACACATACATATATACAAATACACACACAAACACATGCACACACACATATGTAGGTATACATAAACACCTACACACATATGTACAACACATATATGCAATACACACATACACAGGAATATATTTACATACATAACACACTCACAAGAACATGTATAAAGTGATAAAATTTGAACAATCAGTGAATGAACTAATGTCAGTTTCCTTCTTCAGTTACTGAACACTACCTATGCCAGATATTAACATACCTAGAGTTTAGACAAAGAAGTCATGGGGTCTCCCTATATCTTTCTATCCTAAAAAAATCAGTGATTATTTTAAAATAAGACCTTAAGAATATAATATTCAGCCGGGCGTTGGTGGCGCACGCCTTTAATCCCAATACTCGGGAGGCAGAGGCTAGGTGGATCTCTGTGAGTTCAGGACCAGCCTGGTCTACAAGAGCTAGCTCCAGGACAGCCTCCAAAACCACAGAGAAACCCTGTCTAGAAAAACCAAAAAAAAAAAAGAATATAATATTCATCTCTTGAAAATTTAGTATTGCCAAGAACTATTTCAACACTTTTAAATGTGTTAACTAAGTTAACCTAACAATTGCCATGGAGAGTACCCAGTACATTTCTCATTCTACAGAAAGTGAAATTGAAGTGCAGGCAGGCTATAATAGCTGTCCCAGATTACACAGCTAGCAGGTAATAGGGTTGAGACTAGTACCCAAGCTTTTGGTATGAGTGAGATAGCAGCACTCTGCTTGGGTATTACTTTGCCTTATGATGCAATATTTGGCAGGAGGAGGAGGAAGAAGACCTATCTGCAGTAGACATTATAACTGTTCTCTAATTACTATCTATGCAGGATTCTGCCACTAGGTGCTTTTCCACACTATGTCTCCTTAGAGCTTTAAGACAACTCTGTGACAGATTTATTTCTTACAGTTCCCAGATGAGCATACTGGGATCCTGACCCCTAGACCCCAAATCATAGGCTACTCACCCCTGGCATTCCAAGTACTCCAGGGTTATCCTAGATGTACCAGGAACTGTCCCAGTTCTAGGGTGCTGAATCTTTGTTACTTCCAAAGAGCTTTTCCCTGAGGCTGAAATATGCATCCACTTAGGAGGCTGTCTAGAAGAAGATGGGTTCAGTCCCTTTAGCCATCAGCATAGGCTCCACACAGGAGCAGCAGGAAGCAATGTCCAGACCCCACCACCTGGAGAAACCCAGGGAAGCTGCTTACTTCTAATAGTGTGTGCCAGAATGAGCAGGCTCTTATACAATCACATATGCCCTGAGGCCTCCTGTAAAGTTAAAGGGAAGTAGCTCACACTGTTCATTGCCTGCCTCTATCTCATCCCAAACAGAGGGCAACAAATAATGCATGGAGATGAGTAGGTCTCATCCTAATTTAGGAGGATGTTGGAAGCCTACAGGGAACTCACAAAACTTTCTACCTGGCAACAGTGACAGCTTCACAGTGTTGATACTCTATCATCAGACTTTCCTTTTGTTGCCAAGAGAAGATTTTCTCAATTCCTAGCTTTTACTTTAAAAATACAAATGTCTAGGAAGGGGTCATTTCTTGTGTCGTTGTGAAATCAGGTAAATGGATTTGCTGATAGCCAGGGTTGGCTGGATGAAATATCACAGTGGTCCTCTATTCCCTGGGTGGTGAGAAAGTGAAGCACACATAAAAATCCAGGCATTTAATTACACAGTCAGACTTGTTTCCAGAGAGGAAAATTCTATGAAATGAATGCTCATATCTCCCTGGTCTCAGTGAATTCATGTATTGCGACACTGGTCCTTAATGTATCTGGAGTTGGGGAATTTATGGGAAAGTGGGATGATGGGTGTGGAATCCCCCTAGTGGTATTAGGGACAAAAGAGAGTTTGCCTTTCGTTATTGGAGTTTTCTTTGGGACACCAACCAGCTTCCAAATAAAGACATGGAGACTTATTATTAATTATGAATGTTTAGCCTTAGATTAACCTTGACCCAGTAGATCTTTTAACTTAATTCATTTACATTTTGGTTTAAAACTTTATCTTTGTTTTCATTCTGTATTCCTACTTTCTTGTTTCCTCCATGTCTATCTGACTGGCCCCTGGCATCTCCTTATCATTCCTTCTCTTTCTTTCCCAATCTAAATTCCTTCTCCTATTTACCCTCCCTTTCTGAAAGTTCTGCCTATACCTCCTCCCTCACTATTGGTCATTCAGCTTTTTATTAGACAAATCAGGTGCCTTAAGCAGGCAAGGTAAAACAGCAACACATCTTTATATAATTAAACAAATGCAAAGTATCTTTACATAGTTAAATAGTTCACAACATAAATAGATGCAAAACATCTTTACATAGTTAAACAAATGCAACGCATCTTTGCATAGTTAAACAAATATTCTGCAACAACCTCTGTGTGCTGTTCATGAACAGACAAATGACTAAGGACATCTGCAAGCCAGGAAGAGTCCCCACAAGAACTGGTCACGCTGGCACCCTGATTTTAAATGTTCTTGTCTCGAACTCCTGAGAACTATTTTTGCTGTGATTGTTATTTTAACTATCTAGGCTATGGTACTGTATTACAGCTGCCTAGACACACTGAGTAAGTCACTGATGTCCTCCTAGGTAAACTCTCTAAGAACCACATTGCTAAGTGTCAGAACATCTATAAAATCCCTCTTTGACTTGATCATGCCCTGGGCTGGTCTAGGCCCTTGACTGTTTCTCTACTCTGAAACTTCAGTGCTCCAAAAACCAACCAACCAAACAAACAAAATCCTCCAGTATCTGGAAATAGGAGGTGAATTGTCTTCTGTCCCTTCTTAGGAGGTTAGTAACCCTATCAAGAGATCTCCAACCATAACATCATCTTCTATATTCAGTTTACCTATATTTTTATTTCAATTCAATAAGATATAACATACATTTATCAACTACCTACTCAGAGCAAGTAAAAAATCTAGTGAAAAGGAGTAGATCAGGGGCAGCTAGTTCTCTGAAGTTTCTTCTAGGGAAATAGGTAATTGAGTATTTGGTATACACCAGCCTGCCATCATCTATCAAATTTCCCTGCTTATTTCCTCTTCTCAACAGTCTATATTGATGTACCAGTCAGCTACTGCTTCTAAAGAATACTACTTAACAGCTAGTCCCCAAATTTCATAAATTGCAACATTTTTTTCTCCCTCATCATCCAGCAATAGGTCTGGATTCAGCAGATCTCACCCAAGCTCATCTGGGGTTTAGTCTAGATTGAGAACTGAGTTCAGACATGTCTTATATACTTCCTGATTCTCCACAGTACTGGAGTTATCCAGGGCATGTTACTGACATGAAACATGGAAGAAATGCAAGAAGCTGGACCAAACAACTCAAGTACATTCAAAGCTTCTTGTCAAGTCACATAGCCCAACACCCTTTTGATTAAAGTCAAGTATAACACCAATGAGTTCATACGCTATTAACATGGGCTACGATAGCCATTATCAGCATCAGTGGGATGTATACTCTATTAACACAAGATATAACAGCCATGCTCAGCATCAGTGGAATATACACTCTATTAACATGGCATATAATATCCATGCCCAGAACCACTAGGTCATATGGCCTCTTAAGATGGTAGACAATAACTATCTTCAGCATCAATCGGGTATATATTCTATTGAAAAGGGATAAGATAGCTGTGCCCAGACAATTAGATCATATACTATCTTAATAGAGTAGATAATAGCCATGTCAACATCAGTGGGATACACACTGTATTGTTAGGATATAATAGCCATGCCAGCATAAGTGGGGCATATGCCCCTCCTCCAGTTGGAGGGACTCCAAGTCACATTGATATTTAATTTTGTTGTAGAAAAAGAAAATAATTAAAATCAGTTATTGGTCTGTCGGTTAGTAGTAACTAATTTACTACTTGCGACAAGGCTCTGAAACCTTAGATGCCCCTGACAGAGCAGGGCCTGAGTATAGGACATGAATGTGAATGAATTGGCCAATAAGCACCACTTCTCTTCTATTGTGGCCTGGCACAACAAAGGACCATTGTGACTAGAAAGCAGCTGTGGGCACAAAGAGAAGCATCCTTCATTGTGTCTTGCTGGCTGTCTTCCAGGACCCAGTGTAACACACAGTGTAATCTGAACTAAGGTGAATCATCTGTGTTGTAGCTTGGCAGTAGGGTAATTGGGGCAAGGACCATGGAGCCAGTCCTCCCTGTTCGTTCTCTCCACTATCCGTTAGGAAAGGCTAGACTCACTTGGTCCTCGTGATCAAAGTCTGGAAGTCTTATCTGCCATTTCTTTTGTGTGTATTTAATTTTTATTCCACGTTTATGAGTGTTTTGCCTGCTTCTATGTATGTGTACCATATGCCTGGTAGCTGCAGAGGCCAGACTAGGGCATCTGAACTCCCCAAACTGGAGTGATAGACAGTCATGAGTCACCATATGGGTGCTCAGAACCAGATCTGGGCCCTCTGGAAGAGCCCTCAGTGCTCTAACCACTGAGCTATCTGACTAGCCCTGATACCTGCCTTTTCTGGAGGGCTCCATATATTGCCAACCACGGAGCAAAATGTTCTGGGTTCCCACACTCTGAAGATCCCGTGAGATGGGCATTCAGCTCCTGTAATTTTCTCTTGGCTATATAGTGTGTGACCTTGCAGGTGGTAGGAAATAAAGGTAAATGAGACGTGGCTCTTCTGTTAGTCTCCACACCCCTAGTCCCAATGCTGGGGTCTGGGATTCACCACTTGGAAGTACTTGCTAGGACTGCAGTGAAAACTGAGCAAGAGCTCTTTGCAGAGCTGCGTTTTCTATGCCCAGGGGAAACAAACGCGAGACCTTGACGTATGGTTTCAGATCCTGCGGGTGTCTCTGATGGTCTGCATTTGTAGCTACATCTCTGAGCTACAGAGAGCCTCAGAGGCAGAACTCAAGCCTGTGTTATCTGGGTCACATGGAGAATTCAACCTTGAGCCTGACACTGAGGTCCTTTGACCAGTAGAGGTCAGTCTGAATTCCTCTAACCCCTTGCCCCAGGAAGAGAAGGGGGGGGGGCGCTGGTGAGTGTATAAGATGCACGCTTGAGTAATGTGGAGGTGGTCTGCTGCAGTCACAACAGCATTAAGGAAAGATGCTGGCTCATTCCCCACATATACCTCAGTATGCAATTCAGAGTCTGGGGAGCCAACTCCTACAAGACTAGAGGGCTTAAAAGGGGCTCCAGTGACAAGACCCTGGCCTTCTCTGATGGCCTATCTTCCATTCCTGACTTTACAACTGTCTGTTTCTCCCGTTTCGGGGAACTGGAACGAGTCGGTTATCCAACTCACACACAGGCAGTGTTCTAACAACCTCCAAGAACCGCGGAATGGAAAAGCTGTCCTGAGGCACTCTTCTGCCCTCTGGTGTTAATACTGATGATAGCGTCTTTTTATGAATAATGTTGGAGAATGGGAATGGTTGCTATTAGGCGAGATGGGAAGTGTCCAGAAAAGACATAGGATCTCAGCGGGCAAGGAGAACAAAGGGAACTGGATCCCAGGTGAGGTCAAGGTTTTCTTGAGGGTGTTCCCCCTTCCTAGCTCGTTCTAAATCCTGTGTGTCATCCAGCAGAGCACCTACGCTGAGGCAGGGAGAACGGCTTGGTACTGCTAGGAAAAAAAAAAAAAAAAAAAAAAAAAAAAAAAAAAAAAAAAAAAAAAAAAAAAAAAAGAGTTATTTTGGAAAATGGCTGCAGTCACATAAACCCTGGAGGGCTGCCTGGGATGATGCATCTGATTTCCCTTTTTCAAATGTTTCCTGCAGTACGAGATGAGTGACGCTAGAGGGAGCCCCAAAAGTTTCCTTCTCAAGAAATGCCTCACTGTAGCCTATTTCAAAATCCTACTTTGGAAAACAAAGTAAGAAAGACTTTCAGGGACTGTGCACAGTTCTTTCCAGCCTGCTTGCAGACGTTCTTTGTAATGCATTGGCAGGGGAAAGTGTCTCTCTCTGTTTTTCATGCATCTGCCTCTTCGATGTCTGGAAACTTCACCACCTCTAGCTTTTCTCTGGACCTCTACCCCCATAGAGGAAAAGCGTCTTTGGTGTTTTTTGTTGTTGTTGTTTTGTTTTGTTTGTTTGTTTGTTTGTTTGTTTTGTTTTTCAGAAAATTCACTGGTGAATAAAGCTCTGTTTTGTTTACAAGCCTTCTCTGATACTCCTGGTAGTCCTTCCTACCTCTTCCTATGACCAAAGATTTCCTTCTCCTTAGGTCTTGGTCAGCCACAGTCAGTGAGAGTGGATCAAGATTTAGTCCTTCCTAGTCCCTTTAACAATGTATGGTATTCCTGGCACGTGCTTAGTCAGCTTTGTTCAATAGTGTCACACCATCTCCCAGGCTCACCCCAACACAGAGCACCAAAGCCAGGATCACCAGAACCATACCTCCCATCAAATGCCCTGCACAGAAGCTCTAGAAAACACATCCTGCCCATCTCTCTGCAGTCTATCCAAGGTAAGGTAACCTATGAAACAGTCACCATGTAAGGGGGCAGAGGAAGTGGAGAAGGAGAAGAAGAGTGAGTGTGTTCAGAATAAAAGACACAGTCCTGGTGTACAATAAAGAAAGCCATAACATCTTGGAAATGAGAGCCATTGGCATAGATTCACACTCAGCTGGCCCCACTTGATGCTCCCAGCCTCTCCAGCCTCTTCCCCAAGTTCCATACAATGTATTTCATCACAGAAGATGAATGTATACAATGTATGGCATCTCAGAAGACAACAATTGCCTCAAGGGAACCAGAAGGCCCAAGTGTCTGAGCAGTATTCCTTCAAGGCACTCAGTGGCATGAGAAGGTGTCTAAATCAGGAATGGAGAATAGCCTATGCTCTTGCACATACCAGGCTCCCTCCGGTTGGATCAACCAGCAATTACTCTAACAAATAGCTTAACCCATACTCTGTCTTCATGAAGCATCCATTTTGAATGGGATAGCAAGACTTGCACTGAAGAATTAAGCCAAGAATGATATGCTGTCATGGAGTAGAATGAATGGTTACAAGCGTCCATAGGAATTTCCATGAAGGAAAAACATCACCTGTGGCCAGAGGCTTCTAAAGCTAGCAAAGCCTTCAGATACTCTTAAGTGAGAAAAACATCCATTTGAGAGAAGGATTGGGAAATCGTAAATGTGCAATACCACATATGGATGGGGACAGTGATAGGATCTGCAAGCCATAGGTTTGAAGCAATGGCAGAATGGGCCATTCAATCCTCCCGTATGAAACGGCGCTGTCTACTTAGGCTTGATATTAGTTTAAAATAAAATAAAACCATTTCCCGCTTGATTACAGTTAGAATCGGAGCAGGATTTTCAGTGTGACCCTCAGTAGTGTTTAAAATAGTGGAAAAGAGCAGAGAAGGCATTGCATAAAATAAATGTTTCCGATCTCAGTCCAGTTACTGCTGAATGCAGCAGCCGATTGGAAAGGTAGGGTCGCCCCTGGCATTCTCAGTCATAAGAAATTTAACGATGGATGAAAATGGATAGAATCAAGATGCTCTGATAGGAGTAGGAGGCTTCAATATCTCAGAAAATTGGGATCCTCATAACGGGTTTTACACTGGCTGGATTATAGCTAAATAGGATTTTAAGTCTATTGTAAATGAAAGGAAATCTAATTTAACTGGGCCACATCATTTTTACTAAGATGCGATAAATGCTAATTTCCTTCCTCGGGCACCAGTGGCTTGGCTTGTGGTAGCTGTTTGCAGGGTGCTCAAGTCTGACGGATCTCAAATTGGCCTTTTCCAGTCCTGAGGCCAAGCAGGAATCCACATTTTCAGGATGAAGAGGACAATGAAAGGAAACAATCAAAGATTTTCCCAGTTTGTCTCTGGACCTCATCACTATAGGCCCAGGGGCATTTAGCCAAGGTTTAGACATTGTTTAGACTCCAACTTTACCACAACCAGCGCTGCAAAATCGGACCCCAAAAGCTGGCACTCAAAGTATCTCCCTCTTGATATTTTTATTATATACATGTATGCTACATGCAAATGAAAATATTCAAAATTGAATGTAGCAGGAATAAAACCTAGAGACAGATATTGGGATTCAAGCTGAAGATCAGAATAGCAAAGCAGCCAACCACTAGAGGTTCTAACCTCTACCAAGGCTGAGGCAATCCTGTCCTCAGTCTGCACTCCTGTCTCCACCAACCTTATATTCTTCTCAGTGCTGGGATTAAAGGCATGCACCACCATCACCCAGCTTCTATAGCTAACTAGTGTGGCTGCTGGGATTAAAGATGTGTACCACTACTGCCTGGCCTGTATGGTTGACTTGTGTGGCTAGCTTAGCACTCTGATCTTCAAGCACTCTGTATTTGTTAGAGCATAAACAAAATATCACCACAGGTGAATTTCTAATTCATAGATGGCAATAAATGGAAGGAGGAAAGAGAACATGGTGGACAGCAAGAAGTGATGATGGTTGTTGCTTATGCTACAGCAAGCAGTGAGAATGGGTGCTTGTGCTACATATAGAAAGCCAGGCATTACTCTGTTGGTGAAATGCCCTCAAGCTCTCCAATTCTAGACTCATTCTTTTCTTTCATTTAACATCCAAATAAAATAATTGGAGTCTCTATTTCATTACCCTACCAAACCACTTCCCTGGGAACAAAAGCATGTTGTGGTTTGCCTCTGGTCCCAGGGTACTTGCCAGCCACAAATGATGCTAGATTGTAGCAGTTGGCCAACTTTCCTGAACACTCCAGGCTATGTCAAGAAATTAGAATACTAAGAAAGAAAACTTGATGCATTTATGTTCCCCCAAATCTAATCCCTGCAAGTCATGTGTATGGATACCAATCTCTTCTCTCCCTGGCCTTGCCTCTGAAACCTGCCTTGTCTTGCTTACAGCAGAATGTTTCCAGCTGATTTAACTTGTATTTATCTATTTCACTGGTCCTCAACTCATCTACTACTGACCTAACTATGGTTATAACTACAGCTAACATTTAGTGAGCACTCTTGTTGGATGCTTTTCTCCTTGCATATTTTAATCTTACCAGGAATCACTGATATAGCCACAAAGCTCAAAGAACCCCCATGAATGAACCTACTTAAGGAACTGTTAAGTGAGGAACTTTTAACATAGACTAACATCTCACATTTATGCACATCAGCTTGTGACTTCCATATCTTCTATTCCCATTTTCCTTTCTTCCTCATTCTTGAGGTTGGCATAGGATCTAGCATAACTTTTAGAAAGTTTGAAAAAAGTTCAAAGAACCCATCTCAAATATTCATAGGTATTTTATAGATGCATTGGGGGATATTTGACTTGGATGTAATGTTAACTCATTCCTAACCCTAGACATGAAAGGTCTCTTCATTAGTTCAGATGTTTGTGTCTTGTA
Source organism: Cricetulus griseus (assembly GCF_003668045.3). NCBI lineage: Eukaryota > Metazoa > Chordata > Mammalia > Rodentia > Cricetidae > Cricetulus > Cricetulus griseus. The sequence continues at coordinate 18,214,104 of NC_048600.1, forward strand.
TCTTGTCTTAACTTTTTTGTAAAGCATTTCTACCGTTCATTGGGTTAATTTCTCGGTATTTTATGTATTTATGGCTATCATCTAATCTTAGTGTCTAATATTGTTTCCTAGTTCATTGCTGCTAAAGTAGAGGCACATTGTTGGCTTACATTACACACTTGTTCTTGGACCTAGGAACACTGCTCAGATGTCTTACCAGTTCTAATACCAATCATGGAGTAATTTAACAAATTTTTCATTTGAAAAAAATAATCATACCCTGTACATATGTTGACAGTTGACTTTTCTGCCTTTCCATTGTAGTCATGTCATTTATATTTCATCTTATGATTTTTAACCTTTCTTTTCAAAATCTAACACCTGAATCATGATTACGGGTCTGTGTGTAGGTTATAACTGGCATGCATAGTTTTCCAACTTCCCTCTGTGATTCTGATGTGTTCGCTCAGCTCTCCCCCATGATGGACCACTGCTCTATTTAGCACCGCCTGTGGGCTCAGCTAAGAAAACAAAGAACTAGTGTAACGCACAGGCTTTGCCTCTGAATCACTTACTGTCTCAGTGGGGAGACAAAACATATACTGGAAACCATCAGAATATTAAGTACTAAATTTTCTGGGAAATTATACACATGGAAGAACATTAAGATAAGCGCTGTAGGAGACAGTGGGAAACAAAGAACAACTTGGTCATGTGTGAAGGATTCCTTGTGATTATTAGACCTGATTTTTATAGAGGACAGTAAATTAGAGGGAGTTTGGCTTAGTGCCTTTGAAAGTGGGTTGAAGTAGGCAGGCACTTCCACTGGGCTTCTAGGTTGTATTTCAGCTAAGTGCCTACAAGTGAAAAAAAAAAAAAAAAAAAACGAACCATGTGGATAGAGAAAGCAAAAGCAGCGTAAGAGCTTCTAATTATAATCAATTATTCAAACTCAAGTGGCTCTGATATGATTTTCAAAATTAAAATACATGACTCATTCCATGTATCCTTTATGGGTACCCACATGCAAGCGTGTGTGCTTGTGCGTATGTATGTGCGTGTGCAGAAGCATGTAAGCTTGTGCGTATATGTGCTTATGTGTGCATATGTATGAGTATGTACATGCGTGCATGCATGCATGTGCATGTGTTTACATGTATGTGTTGGCTTGTGTGCATTTATGTGTGTGTGTGCGCGCGCGTGTGTGTGTGTGTGTGTGTGTGTGTGTGTGTGTGTGTGTGTGTGTGTGTGTGTGTGTGTTTGTACGGTGTGAATGTGTCCAGCTTCTTGAAAGGTGTAGTGGCACCATATTCATCCCTAGGAAGCCGCTACTTAAGGATTCTTCCCTGAACAGACATGGTGGATGTGTTAGTGGCTCCCTTCCAGGTGCTTTGGGTGATTTCAATAAAAACATGTGACCTTTCTGCACTTCTTAAAAAACCATCACTAAGGCCGGGCATTGGTGGCGCAGGCCTTTAATCCCAGCACTCGGGAGGCAGAGGCAGGAGGATTTCTGTGAGTTCGAGACCAGCCTGGTCTACAAGAGCTAGTTCCAGGACAGCCTCCAAAGCCACAGAGAAACTGTCTCAAAAAACAAAAACAAAACAAAACAAAACAAAACAAAACAAAACAAAAAACAGCACTATATTTGTGCTACATTTCTGTCTTAGGCTCATTGCTGGCTTGGTATTTCTTTTCAATTTTTAAAAATTTCATATATATGCACTGTATTCACATCATTTCTTTCTCCATTCTTTCTCCTATACCTTCTTGCTGTCTCACAGCCTCTTGGTATATAGATATAATATATGGATGGATGGATAGATAGATAGATAGATAGATAGATATAGAGGTAGATATACATACATGTATATTATATATGAATACATAAATAGGAACTACTGAATTCATTTAGTGTTGATCACATATATATCATTTTCAAGACTGGCCATTTTTACTCTGCCTTCAAAAGCATATAACTTTATTAAAATTCATAATTGGATAAGACAAGGGTCAATGCGTTGATTTCTAGAATCTTTTACATGACTCTCTGAGTGATCTATCATCAGGCCCTACATTCAGCAGTGGTATTAATAGGGGCTGAGCTGGATAGATTATTTGAGCCATCTTTGGAACATTTTGAGTAATTCAATTTATGGTGCCACTTCTGATGATGATACAGTGAGTAACCCCCCACAGATCATGAAGCTATGTTGAAATGCCAGCTTTTAAATGAGACTGATGAGGCTTGCTGACTTTATTTCCACCAGGAGTCTCTTAGGTCACATTTCTGGAAATGCCACAGAGTGTCCATGTCTCCCACTGGTCATGGTTGTTATTGTCAGTTGACAGGATCAACAGCCACCTAGGAGGAAAATGCTAGGCGTGTCTATTGGGTTTCTAGACTGAGGTTAACTGAGATGGGAAGATCCACTCTCACTGTGGGTAGTATCATTTCATAAGCTGGATCCTAGCCTGATGGAAAAAGAAGTGAATGACCCCTTCATCATTGCTCTCTGCCTACTGACTGCAGATGCAACCTGATGAGCTGTCCCATGCTCCAACCACCATGCCTTCACTGCCATGATGGAGCATAAGCTGTCTTAAATTGTAAGCCAGAACAACCGTTTCCTTCTTAAAATGTGTCTGACAGGTATTTTTGTCACAGCAAGGAGAGAGAGAGAGAGAGAGAGAGAGAGAGAGAGAGAGAGAGAATTTCCAGTCAAGTTTTGATAGCAAAAATACCTCACAATCCACATTCATCACTAACATACCTTTACTTTGTTAAATTGAAACTGAAATAACATTAATATACATAATTTAAAATAATGAAATGTTCTACTGGCAATATAAAGAAAAAAGTTTAAATGAATATAATTTCTAACAAAATAACATATTTAAGTCACTGTTTGGGCAGGCCTACTCAGGGACACACAAGACATTTAGATGCTGTCTGCAAATAGAACCTCCACAAGTGCATGTTAATATAAGTGAACTCTACTGCCCATTTTCATGTATTGTCATTTACTGCTAGCTGTACTTCTATGAATGTTTCCAAAACAGAGGACAACACTGGTAAAATTCTGACAATAAAAATAATAATAATGCTTCTTGATTGACATAGTGCTTATATTCTTGAAAAACTCAATGATTGTTAAAACATAGTGAAATGTACTTTGAGTACTTATTATGAATGACCTTTGCCTCCAGACTCAAATAATGATTAAAAAATACATTTTCCTCTGCCTGAGTATGTAGTATGTTATTCCAGAAGCTCACAGAAACCACAGTATTACTGGTATTTCAGACTATTTCATCCTCTGAAGACTATCTAATATATGTAGTTCATGTCTAGTACATACTGATGACTCTTATGCAGTTATCTTGATAATCAAAACTTCTGTATCTTAAGTTTCCAAGACACCCCTTAAAAATACAGCAATGACTGTTATAAACAAAAATAAGTCTTACCATTTGTTTACCATTTACTAAATGGCCCATAGTGTTAGTAAGTTTCCACTGAAGTAATTAGTGTTGGCTAATGTATGGTATCACCCAGGCTACATTCTGTCAGGACCCATGGGACACAGATGACCATCAATAGACAACATTATATGTAGAGGATTCTACATGTAAAGGGGATTTAAGCTACAAGAGCTTGTTGGATGAACACATCACTTCTATGAAGCATTAGAAAAGACATCCAAGAAAGCATACTTTTGGAATTCAAAGGTGTGTGGTATGCAAACAAATGGTGACAGCAAAGGGTGGTTCAGGAAGAGGTCATGTTTAAAGAAAATCAAAATGCCTGTGGTCTGTTTGAGAAAAAATACAATTGTAATCTCAGGCGTCTCTGTCCTTTTTTTTTTTTATTCCATGTTAAATGTCCCTGAACACTCTATGGGCCTTTCTTTTCTTATTACTACAGACAAGGAGACATTGTAAATCTACTTATCATTCAGATCATGATGATGTACATTTCTCAGATTCTTTCATACAAAGAGTTTCCTAAGCCATCATACTTTTAGGTACATTCTGATGACAAATGGACCTCAAGCTCTCTAAGTGTATAGACTTTTCATCACAGGAACCAAAGGTCATCTGGGGCCTTTCAGTCTTGTTTGGTCTTCAGTGGAATTTTATTTATCCTACACACTGCCTGCTTTCAACCTTCTGTGACACTGTGGTTCTCAATCTCCTAATGCTATGACCCTTTAATACAGTCCCTCAAGTTGTAGTGACCCCTCCAACCATAGTTATTTTAGTTGTTACTTCATAACTGTAATCTTGCTACTTTTATGAATCATAAGGTAAATATTTTTGGAGATAGAGTTTTGTCAAAAGTGTTGCGACCCATAAGTTGAGAACCACTGCTCTAACAGGTTATAACGTTCCTTCCTCTGAGTCTCCATAGTTCTCTTCACATTCCATACTGCACAATAAATAGCTTCCTCCCTTTCCCCCATAGAATATAGGGAACCCATAAGACAGGGTGACGTGCAATCATTTCTCTCTAGATTCACAAACTTGTTTTGCCCCACATAAACTTTACCCACTAATGTCAGAGGGCTGCCTTAGACATGTCCCATAAGTGTGGAAGGCTTTACCTACCAAAGAAAGCAAGATGAAATTCACACCTATTGATGAAGGAGCATGGTAAAAGAATGTCTGAGCAAAAGCTGAGTATAGGTGAGATAGGTAGCATGTGTTTGGGATTTAGAACCCCAACAGTCTTTCAAAAAGCCAGGCTAGCCTATTTCCACAGGAGAACTGATGCACAAAGAAATTATGTTTTCTGTCAGCTAGTAGAATTGCTGTACTCCTACCCAGTGCTTTCAGGAAAAATTTTTACTTCCTAAATGTTAGGGGGAGAGGAGAAAATGAATTGATTACTGAAACAGGAACTTTTAATTATGTGTTTGTGTGTATGGGTATGTGTGTGTATAGGTGTGTGTGTATGGATGCATGTGTGTACGTGTGTGTGTGTGTGTGTGTGTGTGTGTGTGTGTGTGTGTGTGTGTGTATGTGTGTGTATGTCCTATGGCATGTTCGTGGAGGTCAGAGGGAAACTTGCAGGGGTTGGTACTTTACTACTACATGAGTCCTGGGGATTGAACTTGGGTTATCAGTCTTGGTAATAACAGCCTTTACCTGCTGAAGCATCTCATTAGCTCAGAAATAGGAACTCAGAGGCTGGATATATAGATCTTAAGGAACCAATAGGCAGTGGGTACATTCAGGAAACTAGCATGCAGCCTACTGCACCCTCAAGAAGAAGCAATTCTTCTAGTCCAAGGTGGTCAAGGGCAGGAAACAGATTGGATTCTAGAGCACACATATGTATATTTTTATTGGGAATTGTTTACAATCACTTCACATACATTTCAGGAAGATTCCACAGGGGATATACAGGTAAACTAAACAGCTTCCTCCAGCTAAAAGTTGGCCCTTATTATACAGTACAGTTAATCTTATTGTCATCCTCATGGGATTTAAAGTGACCTACAGGGCAAAACTCAGGGTCTGTCTGTGAAGTTTAAGTAAGATAAGAAGATCCACCTTGAAGCTGGGCAGTGAGATCCCATGAGCTGGCGACCCTGACCAAATGAAAAGCAGCCAGAGCAAGCAGCAGTGTTCATTTTTGTCTGCTTTCTGAACACAGACCCAATAAGACTATCTCCCTTACTCTCCTGCACTATGCCTCCCATGCTGTGAGGGACAATACTCTCAACCTATAAAGCAAGTAAGCCCCGCCCCCACCCCTTAAGCGGTTTTCCCCTGGTATTTTTTGTCAGCAGTAGGAAAAGTAACTAGCACTATATCAAGTTGAGTTGTGGGGTGCCAGGTTCCTAGTGTTAGCAAGCTTGTCCTAATTAATCACATCTGTGGCTCTCAGTGTCTGTCCCTAAGGAAATAATCAGCAAGGGAGGACTGAGAACTGGAAAAAAATAAAAAAAAGTTTCTCAGTCCACAGTTAAGAGTGCTTATTGCTCTTCCAAAGGACAGTTGTTCAGTTCTCAGCATCCATATGGTGAGCCACAGCACGCACTGTAACTCTGGATCCTGGGGTCAGATGCCCTCTTCTGGCCTCTGCAGGTACTAGGCATGCAAGTGGTGCATAAACATACATTCAGGCAAAACATGCACAATTGTAAAATAAAATTTGATTTCATGCTTAATTGCTAGAATACATTGTTGGACTTACAAAGCTGATGATATGCTGCTGAATACAGCGTTCATATATAAGTGGTTAATATGGATTTGTAACATCAGTTTTAAAAGGGAGAGTTTAAGATTAAAATCTTTATCTGGTTATATTTTATTTTATCATGTTTGGTTGTTACCTCTTAGAAGCCTGTTCTTTTCTAATGAGAGACAGGGAAGGAATGGATCAAGATGGCAGGGGAGGGGGAGAAGAGCTGGGAGGAGTAACTATAATCAGGATATATTGTATGAGTAAAGAATGTATTTTCAATAAAGGAAAGAAAACAAAATAAAATAGTTAAAAAATACTGGGCTAGGTATCCTATAAAGTCAGAAAATATGTACAGAAGAAAATTATGTCCGCCAAGCAAATTATGTTGAGATGGGATCTTGCTATCTACTCCAATGTGGCCTTGAATTCAGTGTCCTCCTGCCTCAGCATCCAGAGTGCTAAAATGATACATGTGCATCTCCACACCTGCCTCTCAAATGAGTGTTATAGATTTTTATGGCTTTATGACTTAATATTTTTACTGTATTAACATTTTAGTTAGGATGTCAATAGGATTCATCCTGACATGTCCACACACACACACACACACACACACACACACACACACACACACACACACACGATACTTTGTTCTTATTCGCTTTAACTGCCTGGCTCCAACCCTGCTCATCCTTTCTTCTCTAGTTTTCCAAAACAGTCCTTCAGTGCTTTCTTCTACTTTCATATCACATATATTTCAGTATCCTTTTTCTACCAGCTTCACTTCCTACCGTCAATTAGTTCTTCTCTCTGCCCCCTCTGATATATAGCAATTTATCCCTAGATTCCTCATGATGAAAAGCATGACATGTTTATCTTGAGTCTGGCTCATTTTGCTTAACATGACTCCACTTGCCTTAATTGTCTTGCAAATGTCACAATATCATTTCTCTTGACATCTAAATAAAACCCCATTGCATACATGTTCCATATCCCTTCATCCCTTCATCTGTTGATGGACACTGAGGCTATCCACAGCTTAGTAATAGTAAGTAGTTGCTCAGTTAACACAGAAGAGGAGATGTCTCTGTAGCATGCTAAGATTCTGTTAGATCATGTGGTAATTTTATGGTTAGGTTTTTATGTTGTTTTCCTTAAATTTCCTTATTTATGTGATGGGAAAGGGAAGCATGCCCATACTATGCAGATGTGTGGACATCCCAGGACAGCTTGCGCATAAGTTGGTTCACCCCTTTCAGCATATGGGTTCTGGATATTCAACTCAGCTCATCTTCCTTGGCAACAAACACCCTTACTTGCTGTGCCATCATGTAAAGCCTACTATAGGTTGTTTTGCATGAAAGCCTCCAAAAAGGCCCCACTAGCTTATATTCCCACCTATAATGTATAAGAGTTTCTATTTACACAAACCAATCCCAGAATTTATTGTTTATTTCCTTAATGATAGCTGTTCGTGCAAATGGAATCTCAGTATAGTTTTGATATTCATTGTATTTCATTTCAATAGAGCAGGCAGATACTTGTTAGCTATAATCTGATACAGAATTTATGTTTATAATCCACAAAACCTCAAAATACAAGTGAGTCATTAATAACAGTTCACATTTATAACCCTGGTACTTGAGAAGAGGTAGGGGACCAACATGGGCTGAGCCATGATGAGGCCTGTGAGTTTCAGGCCAACTTTGAAACACAGTGTGAAACCTTGTCTCAATAACAACAATAGTAACTACTGAAAATCAAATAATCCAACTAGAAAATGTACCTTAATATTTTACTTTTAGTGTTGCAGAGACAGTGTGTGTGGGGGGGGTGGGGGGTGGGTGGGTGTGGGTGGGTGGGTGTGTAGGTCTGTGTGCAAGTACATGCAGGAAGATAGGCATGGATATATTCATGCATGTTGAGTGTACCAGCAGTGAGTTGACATTAGGCATTTTCTATCACTCAGCACCTTATTTTTTTGAGCCATGGTCCCTCATTAAACCTGGAGATCACTTATTTGGCTGAGCAGTGAAACCTGTGAGCTCCCAAAATCCACTTTTCTCTTCCTCTCCAGCACTGTGATTTAAAATGCATACTGCCTCTGGGCGTTGGTGGTGCACGCCTTTAATCCCAGCACTTGGGAGGCAGAAGCGGGTGGATCTCTGTGAGTTCAAGGCCAGCCTGGTCTCCAGAGGGAGTGCCAGGATAGGCTCCTAAGCTACAGAGGGAAACCCTGTCCCATAAAACCAAAAAAAAAAAAAAAAAATTGCATACTGCCATGCCATCTACCATGTGAGCAACAGAAATCCAAACCCCGGTCCTCATGCTTGCACAAAAGACATTCCTCCAGTGACCCATCTCTTCACCAACTCTTAACCAGGAATAACACATACTCTTCATTTAAATGAATCTAAAAGACAGAAACATAAACAGAAAAATATCAAGTTCTCTGGGACTCTATTCAAAGAGGAGTGGCATGAACTTGCTTTTGCTAATATGTATTCACACACATTTTTCTGTTTTTTATTTAAATTAGAAACAAGACTGTTTTACATGTCAATCCCAGTTCCCTCCCCCTCCTCCCCACCCCTGCCCCCCAATACATCCCTATCCCATCCCCTATCTGCAACACATGGAGAGTGAGACCTTCCATGGGGATCTTCAGAGTCTATCATATCCTTTGGAGCAGGGCCTAGGCCCTCCCCCATGTGTCTAGGCTGAGAACAATCCCTCTAAGTGGAATGGGCTACCAAAGTACATTTGAATGCTAGGGATAAATACTACCAGAGTCCCTATAGATTTCCAAGGCCTCCTCACTGGCACCCATGTTCAGGGGGTCTGGATCAGTCCTATGCTGGTTTCCTAGCAATCAGTCTGAGGTCCATCAGCTGCTGGATGAAGGCTCTAAGATGGTGTATAAGGTAGTCATCAATTGCATTATCAGGGGAGGGCATTTAAAGTAGCCCTTTAGATTGTAAGTTGGGGTCATCTTTGTAGATTTTTGGACATTTCCCTAGTGTCAGATTTCTCTTTAAATCAATAATGGTTCCCTCTATTCTATTGTACTATCTCTTTTCTTGCTTTCCTCTATTATTCCCCTGATTCAACCTTCCTGCTCCCTCATGTCCTCCTCTCCCCTCCTCTTCTAGCTCCCTCTCCCCTTTCCCCATGCTCTAAATTTGCTCAGGAGATCTTTCCCCTTCTCCCTTTTCCCTCCTATAGGGGATCATATATGTCTTTCTTAGGGTCCTTCTTGTTTCCTAGCTTCTTGGTGGTGTGGATTACAGGATGGTAATATTTTGTTATATGTCTAAAATCCATATAAGTGAGTATATACCATGTTTGTCTTTTTGTTACTGTGTCACCTCACTCAGGATGGTTTCTTCTAGTTCCATCCATTTGCCTAAGAATTTCAAGATTCCATTGTTCATTTCTGCTGAGTAGTACTCCATTGTATAAATGTACCACATTTTCTATATCCACTCCTCAGTTGAAGGGCATCTAGGTTGCTTCCAGGTTCTGACTATTACAAATAATGCTTCTATGAACATAGTTGAACAGATATCTTTGCTTTATGAATGTGCTTCTTTTGTGTAAACGCCTAAGAGTGGAATTGCTGGATCTTGTGGTAGACTGATTCCTGTTTTCCTGAAGAATCTCCATACAGATTTCCAAAGTGGCTGTAAAAGTTGGCATTCCCACCAGCAGTGGAAGAATGTTCCCCTTTCTCCACATTCTCTCCAGCATAAACTATCATTGGTGTTTTTGATTTTAGCCATTCTGACAGTAGTAAGATGGTATCTCAGAGTTGTTTTGATTTGCATTTTCCTGATGGCTAAGGATGTTGAGCACTTAAGTGTCTTTCAGCCATTTTAGACTTGTCTATTGAGAATTATCTATTTAGTTCTGTACCCAACTTTTCTTTTTTTGGTTTTTGGAGACAGGGTTTCTCTGTTTAGCTTTGGAGCCTATCCTGGCACTCACTCTGTAGGCCAGGCTGGCCTGGAACTCACAGAGATCTGTCTGCCTATACCTCCCGAGAGCTGGGATTAAAAGTGTGCGCCACCAACGCCCGGCTTGTACCCAACTTTTTAACTATATTGTTTGGAGTTTTGGAAACTAGCTTCTTGAGATCTTTGTAAATTTTGGAGATCAGTCTTCTGTTGGATGTGGAGTTGGTGAAGATGTTTTCCCATTCTGTGGGCTGCTGTTTTGTATTGTGGAGTGTGTCCTTTGCTTTATAGAAGCTTCTTAGTTTCAGGAGGTCTTATTTATTGTTGATCTCAGTGTCTGTGCTACTGGTATTATGTACTGGAAGCAGCCTCCTGTACCAATTCATTCAAGGGGACTTGTCTTCTAAGAGGTTAGTGTGGCTGGATTTACATTGAGGTCTTTGACCCATTTGTACTTAAGTTTTGTGCATGGAGATAGACATGGATCTATCTGAAGTCTTCTACATGCCAGCATCCAGTTATGCCAGTACCATTTGTTGAAGAGGCTTTCCTTTTCCCCTGTATAATTTTAGCTTCTTTGTCAAAAATCAGTTGTCCATTGGTATGTGGGTTAATATCAGGGTTTTCAATTCAATTACATTGGTCTACCTGTCTATTTTTGTGCCAATATCAAGCTGTTTTCAAGACTATAGCTCTATAATAGAGCTTGAAGTCAGGGATGGTGATGCCTCCGGGAGTTGATTTATTGTACAGGGTTGTTTTGGCTATGCTGAGTCTTTTGTTTTTCCATATAAAGTTGAGTATTGTTCTTTCAAGGTCTGTGAAGAATTGTGCTAGGATTTTGATGGGGATTGTATTGAATCTGTAGACTGCTTTTGGTAAGATTGCCATTTTTACTATGTTGATCCTACCTATCCAAGAGCATGAGAGATCTTTCCATTTTCTGGTATCTTCTTTAATTTCTTTCTTTAAAGACTTGAAACTCTTCCTATACAGGTCTTTCACTTGTTTGGTTAGTGTTACTCCAAGATATTTTATGTTGTTTGTGGCTATTGTGAAGGGTGATGTTTCTCGGATTTCTTTCTCAGCCCATTTATTGTATGTATATAGTAGGGTTACTGATTTTTTTGTATCCTGCCACTTTGCTGAAGGTGTTTATCAGCTGTAGGAGTTCCTGTGTAGATTTTTCTGGGCCACTTATGTAAACTATCATATCATCTGCAAATAGTGAGAGTTTCACTTCTTCCTTTCCTTTTGCATCTCCTTGATCTCCTTTTGTTTTATATTGCTCTAGCTAGAACTTCAAGTCCAATATTGAAGAGATATGGAGAGAGTGGACAGCCTTGTCTTGTTCCTGATTTTTAAAGGAATTTCATTTAGTTTCTCTCCATTTTGTTTAATGTTGGCTGTTGGTTTACTGTATATTGCCTTTATTATGTTCAGGTATGTTCCTGTTATCCCTGTTCTCTCCAAGACCTTTATCATGAAGGGGTGTTGGATTTTGTCAGACTTTTTCAGAATCTAGTGAAATGATCATATAGTTTTTCTTTTGCAGTTTGTTTATATGGTGGATTACATTACTGGATTTCCCTATGTTGAAACCATCCCTGCATCCCTGGGATGATGCCTACTTGAAAATGGTGGATGATTTCTCTGATGTGTTCTTGGATTTGATCTGCCAGTATTTTATTGAGTATTTTTGTATCAATGTTCATGAGGGATATTGGTCTGTAACTAAGTTCTCTTTCTTAGTTGTGTCTTTGTGTGGCTTGGGTACCAAGGTAATTGTAGCTTCATAAAAAAAGTTTGGCAATGAACCTTCTGCTTCTATTGTGTGGATCAATTTGAGGAGTATTGGTATTAGCTCTTCTTTGAATTTCTAGTAGAATTCTGCACTGAAACCATCTGGCTCCGGGATTTTTTTGGTTGGGAGAATTTTGATGACTGCTTCTATTTCATTAGGGTTTATAGATCTGTTTAAATTGCATATCTTTGCTTGATTTAACTTTGGTAAGTGGTATCTATTCAGTAAACTGTCCATTTCCTTTAAATTTTCTAATTTTGTGGAGTACAGGTTTTCAAAGTATGACCTGAATATTGTGTGGTTTTCCTCATGTCTCCTTGTTATGTCCCCTTTTTCATTTCTGATTTTGATAATTTGCGTGTTCTTTCTCAGCCTTTTGGTTAGTTTGCATAAAGGTTTGTCTATCTTGTTGATTTTTTGGAAGAACTAACTCTTTATTTCATTGAATCTTTGTATTATTTTCTTTGTTTCCACTTTATTGATTTCTGCCCTCAGTTTGATTATTTCCTGGCATCTACTCCTCCAGGATGAGTTAGCTTCTATTTGTTCTAGAGCTTTCAGCTGTGCTGTTAATTCTCTAGTGTGACTATTCTCCACTTTATTTATGTGAGTACTTAATGCTATGAACTTTCCTCTTAGTACTGCTTTCAAAGTGTCCAATAAATTTGGGTATGTTGTGTCTTCATTTTCACTGAATTCTAGGAAGTCTTTACTTTCTTTATTTCTTCCTTGAACCAGGAATGGTGCAATTGCATTTTGTTCAATTTCCATCAGTTTGTAGGGTTTCAGCAATTTGTGTTGTTGAATTCTAACTTACTGCATGGTAGTCTGATAAGATACAGGGGTTTTTCCCAATTTCTTTTGTGCCTGTTGATGTTTGCTATGTTGCCGAGTATGTAATCGATATTAGAGAAGGTTCCATGTGATGCTGAGAAGAAGGTATATTCTTTTGTGATTGGATGGAATGTTCTATAAATGCCTGTTAATACCAATTGGGTCATAACTTCTTTTAGTTCCTTTGTTTGTTTGTTAAGTTTCCATCTGGTGGTCCTGTCTAGTGGTAAAAATGGGGTGTTGAAGTTTCCCACTCTAACTGTGTGAGATCTTATTGTGATTTGAGTTTTAGTGATGTTTATTTTGCAAACATGGGTGCCTTTGTATTTGGGGTATAGATGTTCAGAACTGAGACTTCTTCCTGATGGATTTTTCCTGTGATAAATATAAAATGACCTTCCTCCTCACTTTTGAATGATTTTAGTTTGATGTCTAATTTGTTAGATAATAGGATAGGTACAGAAGATTGTTTCTTGTGTCCATTTGATTGAAATATCTTATCCCAACCCTTTAATCTGAGGTAATGCCTGTCTTTGAAGTTGAGGTGTGTTTCTTGTATGCAGCAGAAAGATGAATTTTGTCTTTGCATCCACTGTGTGCCTCTGCCTTTCTATAGGCAAGTTAAAACTATTAATATTGAGGGAAATTAAGGACCATTGAGTGTAAATTCTTGTTTGTTTTGGATTTGGTGGTGGTGGTGGTATTGTGTGTGGATTTGACCCACTTTTACTTTTGGCTTTTGGTAAAGTGGGATTATCTATTCCCTATGTTTTTGTGAGTGTAGTTAACTTCCTTAGGTTGGTGTTTTCCTTCCAGGTTTTTTTTTTTTTTCTGTAGGGCTGGATTAATGGATTTGTATTGTTTAAATCTGGTTTTCTTGTGGAATATCTTGTTTACACCATCTATAGTGATTGAAAACTTTGCCCGGTATAATATTCTGGGCTGGCATCTGTGATCTCTTATTGTTTGTAAATATCTATCCATGCCCTTCTGGCTTTCATTGTTTCCATGGAGAAATCAGTTGTAATTCTGATAGGTTTGCCTTTATAAGGTACTTGGCCTTTTTCCTTTGCTGCTCTTAATATTTTTTCTGTATTCTGTATGTTTGGTGTTTTAATTACTATGTGACAAGGGAATTTTTTGTGGTCCACTCTATTTGGTGTTCTGTAGGCTTCTTGTACTTCCATTGGCATGTCTTTCTTTAGGTCGGGAAAGTTTTCTTCTATGATTTTGTTGAATATGTTTTCTGCACCTTTGAATTGGGTTTCTTCACCTTCTTCTATACCTACTATTCTTATTTGTCCTTTTCATGCTGTCCCATATTTCTTGGATATTTTGTGTTAGGGATTTGTTGGACTTAAGATTTTCTTTGTTCGATTTCTGTTTCTCCTAGTGTATCTTCAATGCCTGAGATTCTCTCTTCCATCTCTTGTATTGTGTTGGTTATGTTTGCATCTGTAGTTCTTGCTCATTTACCCAGCTTTTCTAATTCCAGCATTCTCATGGACTGTGGTTTTTTTGTTTTGTTTTTTTGTCTCTATTTCAACTTTCAAACCTTGCACTGTTTGAATTGTTTCTTGTAATTTTTGGTTTGTCTTTTCTTCCATTTTTTTAAAGGATTTTCTCATTTCCTCTTTTAGGAAGTTGTTTTTAAAGTCGTTCTCTTCTGCTTCATCTGTTTTGGGATATTCAGGTCTTGCTGGTGTAGAGTCCCTAGGCTCTGGTGGTGTCATATTGGTTTTTCTGTTGTTGAATGCATTCTTATATTCTCATCTTCCCACCCCTTCTTCCACTGGGTGCAGGTGGGCTCTCTTCCTCTCCTGGTGGGTACAGGTCTAAGGTTCTCTTCTGGTGGATGCAATTGGTTCTGATACTCTGATGGTTCTCATGGTGGGTGCAGGCTGGTCTGTGGTACTCCCTGTCTTGGTGGGTGGGAGCTGAACTAGCACAATGCTGTCAGCAGACTTGTGATTTCTTGGTCTGCCTGGGGTGAGTGGAAATGCCTGCAGTCCCCAGGGCAGGAGTTCCCAGAGTGGGCAAGCAGAAGTCTGGCCCAAGGCAGGGGCCAAAGCTCACCTCTGCCCTGAGTGGGAGCATGAATCCACACTCATACATTTTATATCTGTATCATAAACACAATAATATAACGAGGCTACATCTACAACCACAAAGCTGACTTTCTTAATTATAATGCACAATGGGCATATTTTCATGCAAGCACACAAATAATTAAATTATTTTAGACAGTTTCATAGAATTTCATCATGTTGATAAAACACTATTTTGTGAGTACAAACACAGCTACAGATAAAAGGCTCGTGCATAAGACTTTGAAACATATGCAATGATTTCTCTGAGGTACATTTCTAGAAACAGAGTTCCTGGATGAAAAGTTATGCATGTTGTAATTGTTACTTTGCATTGCAAAATTGCTGCCACAAGACTGTACACTGTGTACTTTCACATCAGAAGTTGAAATGCCTCTTTGATCACACCATCATCAACAGGGACAGCTTTTAAATCTTTATCAGTACAATATGTGGAAGGTTATGATCTCTGGTGCTTTAAGATAGTCCTTTGATTTGCTTTGTATGTTTATTGGCTTTTTGTAGCAAGACAAATTGCCTTTACATGTATTTTCCTGTTTTCTCTCAAGTTGTTCTTTGTTTTGCTATTGATCTGTAGGAATCCTTCATATAGTGAAAATATTAAAGTGTGTGCTTCATGTGTGGTAGGAACACAAGCAATATTAGTGAGCAGAAAAACAATGACTGTCACAGTTTGCCACATGGAAATTCTAAACTGTGCAGTCAGGTTTGTGTTCTTGTCCTTTACGGTGTCTTATTTCATGCCAAGCAATGAAAAGCTTTTGTCTACTAAGAATATTAAATTAAAATGTTCTTTTTATAATAATAATTTTCAATTAATATTTAATCCTTTTGAGCTTTATTAACATGTGAAATGGATTTCTTGCTAATTCAAAACAGTTCCTATTCAGTATGTTTGACTAAATAATCAACATTTTCTCCATTGATTAGAAATGATTAACTCTATCATATATAATACTCTTCCATAAATTAGACTCTACCCATCATTTTTTCTTATCAATTTATCTATCTATTGTTATTCCTAAATTTAATTACCATTATACTTTCTTCATAGCAAACTTTAATCCACAGTAGTGCATATCCACCTTCCACCCATATATCCTGTCTGTTCTTATTCACATTCTCCTTCAGGAATAAATAATACATTTACCGTTTTTTAAGGCAAGCTCTTACTCTGTAACCCAGGCTTGCTTGGAACTCACTGTGTAGCCCAGGATAGCCTCAAACTTACAGCAATCCTCCTCCCTTGGCATACCTGAGTGTTGGGCTTGTCTACATGAACCATAACATTCAGTATATCAATATTTCTTTAACTGAACATTTCTATTGAATTAACATCAAATTTACAGACTGTTTTGGCCATAATTGACATCTTTATTACATCTTCTACTGTAGAAGACACATAAATCAAAACCAACTCCCAGCATTGCTTTGCACAGCTCTGAACGTGTTCTTCATTTTTAAGCTAATTACAATAAAGCCTAATTATTACCATTAAATTATTATATTCATTTGACACCAAAGATTGAGTGTTAATTATAAAACAAATTAATTCCACATTGACATTTGTTTCAGGTTATTGGATGACAGCTTTGTTAAAATGTGACATCTGATTGAAGACAGGTTCACCTAATAATTAAAATATTTGTGACTCTCCAGTAATAGATAAATTTTTCCCCAGCAGTGTGGGACTATGTTGGGACTCATACTTCCAGGTATAGGTATTCATAACATGAATGATGAGAGATAAAATAGTGTTTGCAAAGATTCATAGTGGGTAAAATATTGAGTAAAATCTGATTTTCTTGCTTAGTCTTTCTAGAAAAATGGGGATTTGAGGAATGGTGTTAATATCCAAAACAGGTTAGTATGGCCCATAGTTGGGCCCATTGTAAAGTCCTATTATACATCTCCCTGAATACAAACTGACGGATCAAAATGGGAGAAACATTTCTAAAATACTGATGGAATGCAAGTGATTTCTATTCTAAGAAAACCAATTACATAAATGCCTGTGCCTGAAATAGCAAAAAAAATCATATTTGGGAAGCTAGATGTGTGCTGGAATAGAGGTATGTGACATCTTCAATTTAAGATTACCTTAAGTACCTAATACTCTCCACATTGCCTTTTATCTGTAGCCTACAGCTAAGAGTATGTGGCCAAGTGCCAAAATGCATGGTAGAGCTAGCTTTCAAGCTCCATGGGGCTTTAGGATAGAAAAGGCCAGAGGGCAAAGGGGCTTTAGAAAGATTTTCCAAGTAGGAGAACAGGCACACAAAGTTTTATAAGTAAGATTAAACAAGGAAAATATGGATTGGTGAGTTCTGCTTAGATCTCAATCTAATCTAACTACAACTAAACAATAAAATAGAAAATAATATTTTCTCAAACAAAGAAATAATAGGACTCCTGAGTTAAGCACCCTGACACTATAAATGATACAAACAGAATTAAAGCACAATTATTGGAAAACAGCAAACACAGATTCTGTCATTCATTATTTAAGAAATATAATAAATCATCATTTATTCACAAAATGAGAATTTGTCCATAGATCTGTCATGACAGAAGGAAAGAATCAGGGTAATAGTATACAAACAAACATGCATTAGTGAGCTACATCATGTTAAAAGCTATGATGGTAGCTGGCAAGATGGATCAGTGGTTAAGGGTTCTTGCCACCAAGCTTGATAACCTTAGTTTGACCCCCCAATCTACATGACAGGAGACAATCACCTCCAACAGGTTGTCCTCTGATTTTCACACAGAGGCCATGGCATACCACCTTCTCTATACACAAATGGATGGATGGATAGATAGATAGATAGATAGATAGATAGATAGATAGATAGAAGATAGATTTTGGTGCTTAAAACCTATCATGGGAAATCAGGCTGTCTAAAGAGATAAAGAAGACTGATAAGAGTTACAACCTCAGATTCTTTGGGAGGATGACTATTGGAGGAATAACATTCCATGCAGGCAGATGAATCCATAATAGTAAAAGCCCTCAGGCCAGAGCATCAAATGGATCCACTATAGCTGCAAGCAGGAAATGAACTTACAATCAGGAAATGAAAACAGGGAAACAGTGCTAGTGAGGGTGCATGCATCTGTAAGTTTTAATAAGAGTTTAAATTTGTTCTACACAGGATCAGAATTCCCTGCAGGCTTCCAAGAAAGAGAAAGATGAACTTATTATGTTTTGGTAAATACAATTACTCTACACTGATGATATATTAAGAATAATTAGGAGGGAACCAAGGTGGACAAAGGGAGGCCAATTTTGAAGTTCAACCAATCAAAGGTTAGGTAGTAGACATGAAAAGTATAAGAGGTAGGATTTGTGATCTATCTTTAAATTATAGCCAACTGGAATTGCTGATGGATGGAAGACACCTAAGGCATGGGTTAAGTAACTGGAGAAATAGCCCTGCCCCCTCATGCCTTCTTCTATCTTCCTATGTCTCTGTGAATTCTCCAATCTGACCTCATTGTCCTTTCCAAGTCCCTTACTCTAGATCAGTGGTTCTCAACCTCCCTAAAGCTGTGACCCTTTTTTACAGTTCCTCATATTGTGGTGACCCCCAACCATAAAATTATTTTTGTTGCTACTTCATAACTGTTATTTTGCTACTGATATGAATTGTAATGAAATATCTGTGTATAGTGGGAAATTACCAATACGGAGTAAGGTAGAAATATAAGGGTATTTAATAGGGAAAAGCCTTACTTACAGAGCGAACCAGCCAGCCGGTGGTAGTCTGTACAGCAAGAAGCAAAGAGAAACCGAAAC
This sequence comes from Cricetulus griseus, assembly GCF_003668045.3. Taxonomy (NCBI): domain Eukaryota; kingdom Metazoa; phylum Chordata; class Mammalia; order Rodentia; family Cricetidae; genus Cricetulus; species Cricetulus griseus. The sequence continues at coordinate 18,232,780 of NC_048600.1, forward strand.
CGAAAATGCAGTCCCCCTACTCACTCTGACCATGCCCTCACAAGCCCTCAGGTACTCCTGTAGCCAGTCCCTAAGAAGGCGTGGCTACAGCTTCCCCTACATCTGTGTTTTACAATGGTCTTAGGTGACCCCTGTGAAAGGTCTGTTTGACCCCCAAAGGGGTTGTGACTCACAAGTTGAGAATCACTGCCCTAGATCCTCTGGACCTCACCCATCATCAACAAAATCCCTCTTGTCTCCAGTCTTTTTCATGAATATTACCCATGCCTTCTTTCTCTAAGCAACTGGCTTTACCTCTGAAGGACACTCTACCTCTATAATCCATTACATGATATGTTTACTTCCCTACACTCTCCAAACTTCTGGGCCTGGAAGAATATCTGCATGATCCTAATTGCTACTTCTCACTGATTTAAACATGAGCAATTCAGAAACCGAGCCTCCAGAAGAGCAATGGCAGTCCAATCATTATCTGCAAAATTCTCAGGAGAATGGTAGCCATTTTTACATCCTAAGTGATAGTAAATTTGAAAATTACTCAAAGATCCTTGAAACATATCACCAGGCTTGACTCTGCTTGTACTTAGTATTCTTTTTAAAACATTATGCATTCATATATGTCTCTGTGTTGCTATATGTGCATGTGAGAGCAGGTGCCCTCAGAGGTCAAAAGAATGCACTGGATCCCCTGGTGCTGGAGTTACAGGTGGTTGTGAGCCACCAAATCTTGGATCTGGAAACCAAATTTGGATCATCTTTAAGAGCAGACTCTTAAGCAATTATCCCTCTCTCCAGCTCACAGGCTTGAGTTTTCAGGTCCTCTTATAAATGGAACATTTTCAAATAAACAAAATGGGATAGTGATACATGTACAATGACAGCTTACAATATTGCATCCATAAATCCTGATCTCTGAGATCTAGTCATTCACCTGTAAGGAACAGCTATCATAGAAGATATAGAAGGAAGAGCCTAATCACTATTTTCCACTACAATACCTTAACAGTACCCAATCAGCTGTGCTATGAAAAGTACTCACCTACCTACACAGTTGTTGACACCTTGCAGGTTTCCTCAAGAGGTCATTTTACTATGACGTTCCTCACAGCCAAGAAGATTCTCCATTGAGCAAACATGGAAGTAGTAGATACTTCCCAACATCGTCACCCTCCAGAGGATGCCTCACTGCATATACATGGTCTGGTTATGACAGCCATGGGCAAAGTAAAAACTGAGCCTCACACCTTCTTGCTCCATGTACCATTGGGAATCCCCTGCCTCTGATGACACGTCATAACTTTACTAAAGGTCAATCAGTACTTATTAGGTATTTCCATAGTAACTATAATGTAGCCCATTCATAGCTGTCTCTATAGACAGTTCATATGACTGACTCATTAAGCCCTGCTGCCCTTGAGAGAACCTGGGATCCAAGCAGACTTGTCTACAATGTGTAAAGAGACAGTACAGTTGGTTGTGTGGAAATCCTTAGGGCTATGCACCTACCCAAAACTACATTCTCAAACACACCCTCCTGCACTGAGGAACCACTTTTCTAAGTAATGTTTATGTTGTCTTCACATGCCTGTCTTTTATAAAAGTCGCTTTTCCTTTCAAACATAGTTTATACTTACTCTGAAGTTTAAAAGGAAGCTTTATTTTTAGGAGATGTGAGTAACAGAAAAAAAATCAGAATTTTCTTAACTTTCAAGCCAGGTTCTAAAGTTTAGTATCTGCAGGACAAATGGGTAGACAACAAGCTGGGGCAGAGCAAGATTTAATTTTAAACCCCAAATCAACAAAGCCAACATGCTAGAAACTCAAGTGAGATTCTAACTGTTGAGACAAAAGATCTTCCACAGTAAATATAATTTTTTTTCATTTAAAGTATTAAATTTATTGAATGTAGGCTACAATATGCTCTTTAATTCCAAATGATTTCCAGTGTTAACCACACCTGCAAAATATGTTCAACATCTAAAATAATATGTGATCCAAAGATGGGCTCTATAGCCTAGGCAAGTGGACACAGAACATTACCCAGTACATCTTTGCACATAACTAACACTATTACTCTAATTAAATAGAGCTCCAGAAAAAAAGTCATCCATACCTGTTTCCTATTATTGTCATGAGTGTAAATTGCCAAGGTGATGCTTAGAGTTGCAAGAGACTTATAATAGCCTGGTCCGACATAAATAAAAACAAAGTTGGAAGACTGGTATTGCCTTAATGATGTCTCAAACCTACAGCAGTCAGGCTGGGGTAGGAGAAGCATAGCCATGAACATGCAGATCTATCAAATGGGACAGAGTCCAGAATATGTTTATGCATGTATGCATAACTGGCTTGTCACAAAAGCAGCAAGGCATGTCTATCTAAAAGGGCAATCTTTTCATGAGCTGGCACAGGGCCAAGTAGATATTCATTTGGAGAAATTCAAGCCCTGGCCCTCACTTCACCTCATCTATAATAAATAACTAAGGATGGATGTTGACTGAAATCTAAAAGCTAAAATGTTCCTACAGGGGAAATGCAGAGGAAAGCACTCACACTGTTGCAGTAGCTGAAGATTTCGGAAGTAGCATGACAAAGTCCTAAACCACAGAAGGAAACGTAAGAGATAAACTAGATAGCACCAACAACTGTTTATGATCTGGTCTTTGGAAAAACATCATCAAGAAAGCAAAATGACAAAATATTGCAATAAACATTCTGATAAAGATTGTCATCTAGTAGTCTCTAGAATATATTTTTTAAACTATCCAAGAAAAAGACAAATAACTCAAAGTTTAAAAATAGACATTGGGAGAGGCACTAAGCAAAGCAATGTGCATGCATACATACACAAAACACGCACACACACACACACACACACACACACACAAACACACACACACACACACACACACACACACACACACACACACACACACACATAATTAACAAGCACATGAAAAATGCCCAATGCCACTAGAAAGAAGAAAATGTAATTTATATGAAATTAGATGCTACTATTCACTTATTAGATTGGTGGGAATTATAAATATTCACAACAGAAATATTGACAAGGATGTTGGGATCTTGTGCATCACTTATGGGGAGTTAAGCAGTAAAGGCATATTGGAAAACAGTTTGTCAATGTGTTTGTCACTGTGGTTGAAACACCTGGTGTGACGATTTGTGGGAGAATGGAGCCAGGCTCATCATTTCAGAGGATTCATTCTGTTACCCAAGGGTGGGGAGTTATCTGTATGGACTGAGTGTTTCCAGGTTCTTGGGATCTAGTTTTTAAATAAAAAATGAAGAAACACATACAAATAGCAAAGGTTGATAGTTAGAAGCAAAGTAAATGCACAGGTCTGAAATGCTTCCATAGAATTGTAGCTACTTGCTAGTAACAGGTCACTGTTTGCAGCTTCCTATTGTGGGTCCATGAGGAGGAAGAGTTATGTGGGAGATGAGTTTTATCACTTTTGATTAGTAGGCTTGAGTTGTAAGCATTTATTTTCCATGATGCAAGTGATGTTAGTTATATCCACACTGAATCGTGCATTGTCATAATATGGGAACTAGGGGGTTTCCCCTAAAATTTTGCTCACAGGACAGAGTTTGTCTTACTGCTGTCCATCCTAAACTGGTCACAATTGTATCAGCTCGTTTCCCCTAGTTTTATACTTGTTTAGGGTTCTGCTTGGTTACAAACGGGATGTTAGAAATGGGTTGCTAGGGAAGAACATCATTGTACTGTTCTAAATGGGGTATACCTGCTCTTGGTTGCTGGTAGGGGTCCCAGGTTGTTAGGTTCATTGTTAGGAAAGGAATGCATGTGTAGCTCAAGCTGACTGTGTCCCTGGTTTTTTAGCTGCCCCTGCACTTGCCTGCCCCAATTCCATGATGGCTTTGCTCCATTACATGGAACACAACATCACCAGGAAAATACCTACAGGACATGTGACACCTTGAATTTTAAAAGTGAGTTTCATGTATTCCAGGACTGGTGAATTCTAGGAAGCAAGGGTTATGGGCAGAGGACAAGCATGGAATCTCTGCTTAGTTATCTGGCATTGTATTGGAGCCAATTTAACTTAAACTCAAACTAATTAAGAAGATCCTTGTAGACCTAGTTGAGGTAGGGTGGTTAATAACACAAGATGGCTAACTGTCCTGCAGTAAAGAAAGCTGTTCAGAGTGAGGGCAAGGAACGAACTTGTACTTCCAGACAACATATTAAAAATGTGGAAGTACTATGAATAATTTAAGTTGCTAAGACTCATTAACTTTAACATATTCTTCACAAGTACGCCATGAAATACTGATATGTTAGCTCTTTTGTTTCCTTGCCGTCTATTGTTTTAGCTTAATGAAGCTCTGGCTGTTACTGTGAACAGCAGTGTTTGTGATGGAAAATAGGATTCTTGGGTAGCAAACCAGAATATTTCCCCACAAAATATTAGAATATCAAGAAAATAAATTGTTTGCATCTTCCTCCCAGTTTTCAACCTAGTTAAAAGCCATCCAAAATTCTGGCTGGTATCCTAGGACAGCACTGATATGTCTAACTGTCTAGGGTATGATGACCACATGTTTCATATGTGTGTTACTTCAGAACACAGGAGGATTTGGGCAACAATCCATGATCTGAAATAAGCCACAAGGTGACTGGAGCAAGGCACATTGGCCTCCCCTCTGCCCTCATCTTCAACCATAAAGTTGGCATCATGATACGGACATAAACTACATAGGGTGTCCAAAGTTTAGAGGACTATGAGAAGCGGGTTTGAATACTGTCTGTTTCCAAGTGGGAAATGACAAAGGTTGGACATCAGAGTGGGTGTTCACCACAAATGTAAAAGAAACGGGCAAAGAGGAAACAGAGAGAGAAGGGGGAATGTCAAGGCTGTTGGGATGCTCTGCGATGGCTGACACTGCTTCATAACCTGTTCATGGCTTCCTCTACTCTCTGTCCTCCAGCTTTCTGACTCAAGGCACAGGCCCCATTGTCAAACGGCTGTCAAGGCTCTTCTTGGCCCTTAGTAATTAGGTGCTTAACAAGGGTCCTGATCCTATGGCCTATTTGTCACACTGCATCACCCTCCTAAAGGCTCTATGATTCAACTCTTGCCAAGTACAGATGATCCTCCCTCTCTTACTTGATTAGTTACCTCACAGGCAGTTTCTGCTTCTAGGTCCAAACAGTTCAGTTGTGCTGATCTTTAAAGCATTCTAACAATGATTCCAATACCACAGTAGATCTTAAGATCACTACCCCATCTGGTTATATATGAAACTAGATAATGTGTCTCTGTGATTTCCTTACTCTGTATTTCATATTAATTACCCAATTGTCATGTAAATAAAACTAAAATAATTAAATAAAAGCTGAGGAACCATTCAGTTACAAGGCTTCTTTGTAGAACGCTATCCCCCCCCCAAAAAAAATCTGACAAAAAACACAAAATCCATCATTAACCCACCACCCCTTATTAACAGACATGGCAGACAGTTGTGCATGGATGGTGACTCTCAACCCTTGCCTCAGGGTTGCACCAGGTTGCATCTGTTTGGAAAGAAGTGATTTCAGGTTCTGGTAATGTGTCTTTGTGTATCCTGTAAACTTTTTCTGTAACATCTGATCCTCATATGGAGAAGTCATACCTCAGTCATATTTTAATGTTAAGGAAAATTAACACATAACCTGATGCTCTAGTTCTTATAAACGAAGGATATTGTTTCTTTAAAACCATTCTCATCAGTTTAAATAAGTCAAACTGTCCATGTGTTTTCAATTCTTCCTTTAAGATGCAGACTGATCCGAAAGAAAGTTTATGAGTGAAGCATGGCAAAGGTGATGTAAATGATATACTTTATATGATTATTTTATCATACCACCTATATTTCAGGAAGGGGATGTAAGAAACAGGAGACAATCACTGTTAAATAGAGAGTTTTTCTTGTTTTCTACATGACTGAATCTTCTGATCTTTCCATTATAGGCTCCTTCAGAGGCAAATGACTATATGCATGATTTTGCAAAGTATTAAGCTCAGGGCTATAAAAAGGAAAGTCAATAAATGTTCACTGAGTATGTATGATGCGCATACCATGACGATTGGTTGTGGATCTGTGTGAACAAAGTAAAAATCTCTGACCTTGGGCATCTTACAGAGAGGATGCAGAAATATAGTCATTTAAGTAATTGTAATTACATGTGATGAAGGATAGCTAAAACAAAGGCAGGGAACATGGAATGGGCTTTAACCCAGATTGGCCCAAAACCCAGAAAATACGAGTAGCCACTTTAGAGAAAGAAGGAAGAAATGAATATAGCAGTGTAAAACAGAAAGCCAGGCACTGAAAGCCTTCCATGTTAGACTAAGAAGTTACATTTCACTTTGAGAACATGGAATGTTACTAAAAAACTTTAAATAGAAACTGTGCATTGTTAGGATTTTTTTAAAGCGTATTCTATGTGCAGCATGGGGATGAACTGAAAGAAAGGGCAATCTCGGGGCATGGTGTGCAGAGAAGGTGGCCACCTGTTCATGGGATGGGCAGCAGAGATAGAGAGAAAGGAATTGATATTTCAAAATGCTACAATCAATATGATATGACGATTGGCAAATGTAAGGGGAAAAAGAGGGAAAGAAGATTTGAGAATGAAGCAAACCTAGAAATAGTATGCATGAAATATTTAAAATGTCCATGGGATATGTCAATGGACAGTTCTTTTTGGGGGGTGTCAAAATATCTGTATTTTAACTCTTAAATCAGTTTTCCCCCAACACAGTATTTTTATTAATTATTTGAAATTTCCACACAGTGCTCCCCAATTTCACAGGATGTCCTTGATCACAAGTAGGTGGGAGGTACATAGACAGGAAGTATGTCAGAATCTATGCTTGCTTCTGAACCAATGGACAATTCTAATGAGTACCTGAATATACAAATCTGGGAGATCAGTGTGAAGTTGGAGTTTTGAACACTATCACTTTTAGGTGGCAAATAAAATGAATGTGACCACCAGGAGAGTGTGGGATATATAAAGAGAGTAAGGAGAGAAGAAAATCCAGACAACACCAAAAAGTGTCAGTACTGACGGGACACCATGAAGGAAACCGTAATTGCAAATACAACAGAGGGTCAGGGGAGAGCAAAGGAATGTAGAAAGCATGCATAAGGAAGGAACTCTGTTTTAGGCAATGCCCGAAGGTGTCAGTAGTGGGCAACCTACCAGAAATGTAAACTGAAAGCTTGAGAAGATGCCCTGTATCTGAAGTAGTGGTCCACAGATAATGAAATTTCAGAAAAAGCAAACTCTCAATTACATAATTTAATAAACTTGGTGTGCTGGCTTGTATTATGTCAACTGGACACAGGGTAGAGTCATTTGGAAAGGAGAACTATCAACTGAGAAAATGTACCTGTCAGATAACCTGTGAGCAAGGCTGTGGACTATTTTCCTTGATTAGTGATTAATTGGGGGTGAAGAGCAACTCACCTGGGTTGGGCCAGATGGATAAGAAAGCTAGATGAACACTGAAATTCTTAGAAGAGAAAGTGGGAAGTACCATTGAAGGAATGGTTCAGGAGACAGATTCTGGAACATTACACCCATAGCACAGACACTGATATCGACAATTAATAAATGGGACCTTCTGAAATTGAGAAGCTTCTGTAAGGCAAAGGACACAGTCAGCAAGACAAAACAGTAGCCCAAAGAATGGAAAAGATATTCACCAACCCCATATCCAACAGAGGGCTGATCTCCAAAATGTACAAAGAATTCAAAAAGCTAGTTTCCAAAACACCAAATAATCCAATTAAAAAGTGATGTACAGAACTAAACAGAGAATTATCAATGGAGGAATCTAAAATGGCTGCAAGACACATAAGAAAGTGCTCAACATCCTTAGCCATCAGGGAAATGCAAATCAAAACAATCTTACTCCAATAAGAATGGCTAAAAACAAAAACACCAATTATAACTTATGCTGGAGAGGGTGTGGAGAAAGGGGAACACTCCTCCACTGCTGGTGGGAGTGCCAACTTGTACAGCCACTTTGGAAATCTGTTTGGAGATTCCTCATGAAAAAGGGAATCAGTCTACCACAAGAACCAGCAACTCCACTCTTAGGCATATACCCAAAAGAAGCACATTCATACAAAAAGGACATATGTTCAACTATGTTCATAGCAGTATTATTTGTAATAGCCAGAACCTAGAAGCAACCTAGATGCCCCTCAACTGAAGAATGGATAGAGAAAATGTGGTACATTTATACAATGGAGTACTACTCAGTGGAAAAAAAAATAATGGAATCTAGAAATTTGCAGGCAAATAGATGTTAACTAGAAGAAACCATTCTGAGCGAGGAAACTCAGTCACAAAAAGACAAACAGGGTATGTAGTCACTTATATATGGATTTTATTCATAGAGCAAAGGATTACTAGCCTGCAATCCACAACACCAGAGAAGGTAGGCAACAAGGAGGACTCTAAGAGAGACATACATGGTTCCCTGGAGAAGGGGAAAGGGACAAGATCTCCTGAGAAAATTGGGAGCATGGGGGAGGGGAGAGGGAGCTAGAAAAATGAGAAGGGGAGAAAAAGAGGGGTGAGGACAACATAAGGGAGCAGGAAGGTTGTGTAGGGGAAATAATAGAGGAGAGGAAAATAAGAGATACCATCAAAGAGGGAGCCAGTATAGGTTTAAAGAGAAATCAGGCATTATGGAAATGTCCAGAGATCTACAAGGATGACACCAACTAACCATCTAAGCAACAGTGGGGAGGCTACCTTAAATGCTCTCCCCTGATAATGAGATTGATGACTACCTTATATGCCATCCTAGAGCCTTCATGCAGCAGCTGATGGAAGTAGAAGCAGACACCCACAGCTAATCACTGAACTGAACTGGAATCCAGTTGCAGAGAAAGAGGAGTGATGAGCAAAAGGGTCAAGACCAGGCTGGTGAAACCCACAAAACAGCTGACCGTAACAAGGGGGAGCTCTTGGCCCCCAGAATGATAACTGGGAAACCAGCATGGAACTGATCCAGACCCCATGAATGTGAGTGTCAGTGAGGAGGCCTCAGAAATCTATGGGGCCTCTTGTAGTAGATCAGTACTTATCCCTAGCATAGGAATGGACTTTGGGAGCCCATTCCACATAGAGGGATACTCTCTTAG